>NC_134318.1:20525439-20829212 GCF_964195595.1 Calonectris borealis
TCTCCAACAAAAGATGCTATGGAAGTAGTTGTTCTTCTATGGGGATTTTTTTGTTTGTTTTCTAACATAGGTTTTTTTTTTCCCCCCATTTAAGTATCTGTCTTCTAGAAATTTGCCAGAATTTCTATTTTCCCAAAATCTCTGCTTGTGGTCTGCAGGTCTCGGGACAATTAAAGAGAGCTCTGCAAAGAGCCGCTGAGAAAAACATTGCACAGCTGTGTGTGAGCTAAGAGACACCACCGTGCACATTGTCCTGCCCCTCTCATTGCCGGAAGTGTGTGGAACCCCTCTAAAATTTAGACTGTATGTTTCTTTCAAAAATCACTTGTCCCTTCTTAATCTCTATGAAAGCATGTTGGGATGCTGTTTATTTAAACACACATTCTACAGCCGGCCTCTTGGATCTGAAACACACCCCCCCCCAGCTTTCTAATGAAAAAAAAGTAGTTACCTGTGTGTGGAAGTTAGCATTGTAACTGCAGCTCCTGCCTCTTAATCCCCTAATCCACAACTTCCACCTTTCTGTGCATGGGAGACGGCAGCATGCTGCCTGTAACGCTGCCCCAGGCCTCGTGCTCAGAGGTGCAGATGGACTCTCGAGTTGCCGTGTCAGGACATCAGACGTCGTTCGCACTGCAGCATTTCTTGGGGCTCTCATGCTTCCAGCAGGGTAGGAGGAACCACCCCAACACCTGTGGAGCAGCAGAGCATGCTCCTTCCTTCTGCCTACCTTTAATACTGTATTTTTTAATTTTTCCTGCCACCAGTTTTCCATGACCCGTCGCTGTTTTATAGGAAAGATCAGCTCCTTGCACGTAAGCCTTCAGACGATCAGCTGGGGTTTGAGGCTGGTGTCTCACCTCTTCTCTGACTTCAAGGTTGGCTGTAGTCACATGAGGTGCCAGTCTCTCCTGTTGTGCATTTGCTCTACATCTCTGCTGCGAGAGCGTCTGGGGGAAGGGGTTGGTGGTGAAGGAGGGGGGTGTGGGGAGATTCTGCTCTTGGTCTCAGTGAAGTTGCTGGTAAGCTGGTCACATGAAACAAAAAATACATCAGCTCCCCTCCCCCATGCACTGGAGTGTTTCTTGGCTCTGCACCCAAACTAGCAGCTGAGCACGTGATTTACTTGTAAAATGCAGTTTAAAAAAAAAAAGGTGCCATTGCAGATGGGAAACCAGGGATGGGAGGGCTGGACTGGGGCTGCCCTCGTGCAGCCGGGGGCTGCAGGGGCAGGGAAGGGGTATGTCTCCCGGCTGAGTTGCAGGAAGCTGGGGCGACGCGGTGCTGCAGGACATGGGCTTGGGGAACGTGTGCTGCAGGATGTGGGGCTGCAGAGGAAAGAGCGAGCTGCAGGAGGCAAAATGGAGGGGAACCACAGCCCTACCGGGGGAAGGAGGTGGGGGGTACTGCATGTGGGGAAGGAAGGGGAGGGCTCTGGTGCAGAGGTGGGGTGCAGGTGGTATGGGGGTCTGTGTTTTGAGAGTTAGGCTAGACAAGTGCTCTGAACTGAAGGTCTTCTTACAGGATATGAGGTCTGAAGTGACCGCAACAGAGGGTTGTACTAATTTTTGCTCTGTTTTGGTGCAAGAAAGGGGAAATTGTTTGACCATTCAAAGCTGTGGAGCTCAGCATCTTCTGGTTTGAGAACTTCATTCTTTTTGCTCATTGTGTTTGTATCCCACAGTTCTTCCTTTCTCTGGGATGTAGGCGCTCTCAAGCTTTTGAAATTACACTAACCCAATAGCCCAAGGAGAGCTAAAATACGCAGTTACACTCATCACAAACGTGGTGGGGGCCTTCTCGCAAATGCCCCGCTAGGCTGGACAGCACAGCAGTTGCACCGTTCTTAGAGGGAATACAATTACACCACACTTCTTCCTGTGTCAGGACTGTGGCGGGTGCAGTTAACGCCTCCTGGCCACAGCAGATAAAACGAGATAAAAGAATTACTGCCCTTTGCTGTGCTTATATCTGCCTGTCAGTGTTTGTGGTTGGTGATCTCCAGTGCTTCAGCTCAGGAGGAAGGTGGCTGTGTTTTTGTTGTTGTCAGCTGGAGGATGTATTGCTTCAGAGGAGAGCTACAACGCGCTGCTGCAGGAATGGTTCCCAGTACCTCTCACTGCAGCGCCGGCTTTCCTCGTGTCTCATTCCACCCTGAGCAAGGAAGAAATCTTGTAGAAGCAAGAAATGGCACTCTTTGGAGTAGCCAATGAAGCAGGTGGAGTTGGTGAATTGGTGGGTAGTTTTAACGGCCAGTTGGTAGAATTCTTGATTATTGCAGCAGACTGTAGGTACCGACTTCTGTGGCCATAGGTGTTAACCTAGCACACAGTTTGGAAGGTAGCCTCTGTGGGGAAACGTTTCCTTCCCACCTGTTCACCACCAAACCTGGAAGGGATGTTCCCTCTATGACTTGCCTCCATCACGGTGGCACAAAATAAGCTGATGGCTAGCAGGAAAAAAGAGGGGGAATGAAATTCAGATCAGAGGCTCTTGGAAATTCTTCATTGGTTTTTAGTAACTAAAGTAACTAGTTGATGGGAAAAGCAAACATAGAATAAAGACGAGTTGCACAGGCCTTGTATATCCCACTGGCAACATGGGAAGGATGACCAGGGAGATGAAGAGACATTTATCTTGCCAGCAAGAGGAACTGGTATGCCCTGAGAGGAGGTGTGGACCAGAGCAGGGCTTGTACATGAGGAACGGCCTGTGTGTCATGTCAGAGCTTACTGAAGACTTTGACTGGGGCCTGAATGGTGCTTTGGCCTCTGCAGATATCTGCAGTCCTCCACCCTCCTAATGTGCTCATGGTGCTGGCTCATTTTTCAGTGGCTGCGCTGACACCGAAGCTTCAGGCTGAATCCACTAGGCTCTACTTGGCCCATTGCTTTTGGCTGAATAAGACTGGGAACAGCTTTTGAAACAGCCTGAAGAGCAGGGGCTGTAGGGCCTGTGGCTTGTGGGGAAGGATGGGTCAAATGGGGAGGGGGCAGTGGATGCTGTGGAGGGATGTCTCGTCAAGGGGTTTAAAAAATCCTGCTCTGAGTGCTGTAGCAAACTCAGAAGGAGGTCCCTTGCCCAGATTCTGAGTTGATCTCAAATGTGAAGCAAAGGACTATGCCTGCAGTGGATGGCTGGGGTGCTTGGTCCTTCCCTTTCTATATACTGGTGTATGCACATGCATTCAGATTTCATGTTGCTTTGCAGTGCTGGCTTTGGTCAAACCGTGGGATCTGCTGTAGGCAAGAACCTAAGCTGAATGGTGGAAGTTTTCTCTGAGAGAGAGAAAACACCCAGTCTGGCTTTATCTGTGCCTTTGTAGGCAAGGAATGGTATATCAGGCTTGAGTACACTTAACCCCCGTGTGTTCACATTGTTAATTGTGACTGAGATGACTCTTACCTATAGCTGTGAGGCTGCGCTGATCAGTAATTTGACCTCCTTTGACTCTTGAAGTTCCTGGAAAGTTGCTGGTGTCTGTGAGAGCCCAAGCTCCCCACTTCCTCTTAACATGCACATCAGGTTGCTTTTCTTTTGCTTTATGATGTGTACAATAGATAATACTCAGGGTATGCATTCCTGCTGAAAGCAAGAGGACAGGAATTCTCCTTCCCTTACCAGGTCCACCTGCGGGATAACACAAAGAAAAATATTGGACAAGTTGTTTGCTGGTAAACTGAAAAATGTGCGTGTGAAAAGAAAAGGCAGCTTTGAATAACACAGGGCGTAGAAACTGCAATGGCAAAGGTGCACACTATGACTTTTTTAAAGAGATACATCTGTTTTAGGTATTTTTAATACCTTCTTTCCTTTTGCCACTGTTGTACACATGTTCATATCTGCCTTCAGTTAGATTATCTTTGCAAAGTAAGTACAAGGTAATGAAATATTGGAAAAGAATAAATTTCCCTGGCCCACTCTCCAGGGTGCTCGTCAGAGGTACAAATATAATTACTTAAACTTCTACTCTGTGGTGTTGATAGTCTAATTTCTGCATTACTTGAACAAAAACCTGGAAATTCTGTTCTAAGTTCACGTAGTTCGTTCCATTTATTTTGTTTGTTTTGTTTTTCCAGTAAAGTAATACCAAGGGGTTCAGGGATACTAGTGTGTGGAAACACAGCTTGTTACCAACTGTGTGAGCTTTCTGGCTGTCTTTAAGATCCATGTGTGTATGTACTTTTAGGGGTAGTATTACACTTTTACGTGTGGAGTTGTTTGTTTCTGGGAGATTGGGAGAGCGTGGGAAAAGGCTGTTACAAGGTAATATTATTAGTGGTTTTGCTAGAGGAAAAGCTTTGTCAGAAAGTACGTCTGCCAGCATTTCTTGAAAGAAGTCTTGTGTTTGTCTATTGTGTCCTATTGGCACTTGAACCTCCTCCTCTCTCAGTAGCTGAAGGCAAGTGATGAGGATTTCACCACCGTCTTGTTTCTCTAGCTTTCACTGGGTGAGAAAAGTGGAGCTTTGCTGTTTCATCTTCACTTGCTCTCTCCAGCCGTGTCTTTCCCTTAGTGACTTTGACTCTTGCGATGCTGCTGGTGGTGGTAGGGGATGGGTGCGCCTCTGCCCTCACGCCTGGGACGGTGTGCCACTGGGGTCGTTCTGCACTGGGAGGCTGGAAAACAGACTTGGGCTTTCAGAAGTGTCTCCTGCAATGGGAGTAGTATGCTGTTACAGATTTATTAATTTTGGCTGGTCTTTGAAATGGCAATGTAGAAACACTGAAATGGAAACGTCGAAGTCCTGAGCTGCAGATAGTTGGAGGCAGGGAGGGAGAGTGTTTGGGAAGTGTCGTTATATGCTTATTTTCTTTATATTTTTCTTCAGGCATCTACTGTTAGCTCTTGTCAGAAAGGATATACAGAATCCACGGGGGCCTCTGGTTATTCTTAAGGCCTAGGATGATTTTTTGTTTGTTTCTACTAACTTCTGCAGAAGGGGAAATGGTGGTGATCTGAGACTTGCTGGTATTCACGTTTAAAGTGGTGGTGTGGCATGGGATGCTGTCCTGTGCCACCCTATTGCAAATGCTGAGAGATCTCAGCTGTTCTGTAGCGCAGTCCTGTTGGAAAAATAAGAGAATATGGGGGAAAGTCTGTGGCTTGAAGTGCAGGATGAGGGAGCTATCTCTCTTTTGCTGGAAATATCTCAGAGAGGAATTTTAAATTTAAACAAGCAAAGAAAAGCATGAAGGAACCTGAAGGCTCAGACTAGTCTCACACTACAAAATGTATTTGATGCAAATTCGATTTCTGTCTTGAAGCAACTCAAATGATATCTTAGCAGCTGGCACTAATTGACTATCTCCCGGAATTGGCATGATGACAGCAATCAAACTGAATTTATTGCTTTGGGTTTGATTCCTCTTCCGGACTCTTCCCATTCTCAGAAATGTAATCTAGAATGTGTTCCCACAGGAATGATAGCTTCGAGCCTCCTTTAACAGCAAGGATAGAGCATGGTCCTAGTGCAGGATGAAGACAGGTGGACTGCAGTATTGAGCAGCCGGTTGAGAGCAGGAAGATTGTGTATTGGTAAAGGAAGGAGCAGGGTTTTTTTCTTCATGACACAGTTTCTCATCAGAGATGATTCACAACTAAGCGTTAGTTTTGTTACTGCTTCATTTTACTGCATTTAGGAAAGAATCTGCCTTCCCATTGGGGTGGCTAAGCTTTTAGACTGCTAAAAGTTGCCCCCCCTTTCCCCCCCCCCCCCCCTTAAGGGAGGTGTACTAAATAAAGAGTGAGCTTTAGCCACAGGACCTCAGTATAGCTGCAGTTTGGTAAAGTAAGCCAGTAAACACTGCTGTGGGTGTGCTCCTTTGCACGTCAAACCGTTTTGAAACGGTGCTGTTTCTAATGCTTGTTGAAGAAAGTATGGTAGAATTAACTTTTTCCACCTCATTTTCTGGTAGGTGTAAAATTAATCACTTTCACTGATAAATCTTGGTTTGACTTAAGAACTGTTTTGTCCACTCTTTCAATTAGTTTTTAATGCTGTCTTCTGCTTCTGCTTGCCAGGAGAAGGAACTACCTGAAATAGGTGTGGTTTTGCTGACGTTTGTTCCTACAGCAATAAATGTCAGCGTTCCTTGGGCAGGTGGAGGGGATGGGGTGCAAAGGGCACATCTCTTTCAACCTCCCCGGTCACTGGTCCTTTGAGGAGCTTGTGGCAAGACTCTGGCTGGAAAGCGTGTTTGCGTGGCAGCTGCCTGCAGCTGAAACAAAACTCCTCTCCGCATCTCTGGGGAGCGGGAGTCAGTCAGGGCATCATAGCTATGTCCGAAGCTGGGAGGGTTTCGTGCTGTGCTGCCTGTGCAGGGTGGCAGTGTCGGCACCTGACACCATCTTCTCCTGCTCCCCGGCTCAAGTTTGGCCCTCACCCCGCTTGCTTGGGACTGATCTCCTTTTCAGGTTTGTTGCAGGTGTCTGTCTTCAGACTCTGCCTTTTGCAGAGCTCAGCTCCATGCAGACAGGTCTGCCTGTGCTTCCCTGGCAGCCCCTTCTCCTCAGCACAGCTTCCTACCAGGCTGATTAGGCACAGTGACCTTTTTCTTCATCTTTTTTTTTGTTGCTGTTATGTAAATGTTTTCACTTGACAGCTCTAGACTACTTGGATTTGTAGATGTCCTGTGCCCTGACTGTGTGTCTGAAAGTGATCTCCTCCAGGCCTCGGGTACCCTTGGAGGAGAAGGACCTGGTGAGGAAAAATCTCCTACGAAGCAGCCGTGCGTGTAATGGCTAGAGTAGAAAACTGGGAAGTGATTCCCTGGAGAAGAATGGAGCCCAGAAGTTGGGTCTTACACTACTCATCCATCTCTGCCACTACATCTTTGGGGTAACAGACTGAAGTGGTCAGACAATGAAAGGATTTTCTTACAAAAGAGTAAGAAATGTGCATCAATATAAAACTAGTCATATTCCCCACCCTGCTGGAGATTGCCAGATTTTCGTGAAGTAAAGCTATCTGCATTTTGTTTTTTATTTCTGTTGGGTACATCTTTCTTTTACATCACATTATCCTGTCTATCTGCTGAAGTTTGATGCATTTAGAACATACAGACCAAATTATCACGGTTTTGGTCTGCTGTCTTCTGTACTCAGGCAGGGTTGTTTTTGTTTTAACCTGCTCAGTTAGAGATTCTTACAGCTGTGACGTTATTAATTGTGCGTGGCCACTTCTGTCCCTCTATTGTGCATGAGCAGTCCTGTCCCAGTGAATAGACAGCATGTTTGCATGAAGTGAAGCAGTGTCATTTTTGCAGGTCCTTAACTCTCACAAATGGTGCTAACACAATCATTCTTGTTTTCTATTAAAGTAAATCCCTAGACAAATCAAAACCCAACCCAAAGAAATCCCAGTTCTCTGAACAGCCAGTTTCTTACCAGGTATATTCTGAAGAAACCCTGTATTAACGTTACTAGAATGACACTTAGCGCAGTATTTACAGAGCAATAACGTTAAAGATGCTTGGTTTAAATGTAGTCTGACATGCTGAACCAAGATGCAGAAATCATATCATATAAAGGACTAATAAAGAGAAATAGATAGTCACACCTTAGTTTGTGTATCAAACATGAGAAAGTTTTCTCCTGCTGTTTTTAAGTACCATCTCCTTAAGCATTTACGTTTTAAATTTTGCTACAAAAGAGCTACATAGACTGCACTTTTCTGTCCATGTAGATACTCATTGCTTCAGACTGTAGATAGAAGAATTGTCCAAATAGCAAGATTCTCTTTTTTTTTGGCTGGAAAACAGTAAATGAATATTAGATGAGTGTTTGTAATATCCTGTACTTAAGTTTTAAGCATCAGCTATTGTTTAGGGCTAGACAGCTCTGTAACGTAGCAGGAAAAGAGCTTAATGAAATCCAATATTTGGAAGCAGGAGGTAGATGAATTCAGACTTGGAACGGCAGTGCTAAATTTTAACAGGAAGGGTAACTAACATTTGGAGTAACTTCTGTGGGTGTATGGCTTTATTTATCACTTTAAGTCTTGAATGTGAATCCTTACGTTTTCTAAAGAATATACTGTATTTTAGGCAAGTTATGGAAATTGCTGGTTGAATTTCGTAGTTTGTGAAGGGTGGGAAATAGGCCTAATATCCCAGGCCTGGAATCCTGTAAGGTAGGTCAGATGTGTTGCTGTGTTTGTTAGCGACGAGGTGTACTTCCACTGTGCATTAAGAATAATCACCTTCACTCCACAAATGGCTTGCAAAAATAAATTTGATCTTTTGGGCAGAGGGAGGAGAAATTATTTGCTTTGCAAGCTCTTGGTAAGGCAGGAATCTGAACCCATGTTGTCTTTTCATCATTCTTCTGATACAGGTAAGAATACTTTGCAATTTTCAGGTTCAGTGAGACCCTGTATAAGAGATGTGTTAAAGCCCAGCCTTTTGATTGCTCTGCTGGACTCGCAGAGTTTTGTTTTTTCAGTCTCCCACTGGGAATAAGCATTGTTAGACCAGAGAAAGGTAGAAAATTTGCAGCTCCATGTTTATTCCTTATGCATTTAGATACGGGTTGTTCCCTGCAAGAACCAAATCCACTCTGCCATTGACCCCTGGAACGAGAGTCAAATGCCTGCACTGTGCCAAAAGCCACCAGGCAATGAAAGATTTAAAAAGGGGCTCTCTTTGGGGATGGGGTGGGGGGGGGCTCTTTCAAGTCAGAGGTTGGGCTGTGTTCTGGTGCTGCCTACAGCGGGACGGGTGACCCTGCAGGAACGGGATCCATGATCCTCCAAGACCCACAGCAGGAAACCCGCCCAGCCTGACCTTTTGCTGCTCTCGGTTGTGGCGGCTGGCTGCTGGTGCTCCCGGGGCTGGAGTGTGCTTTCTCTCTGCAAGTTGTGCTTGAGTTTGCCTGTTTTGTTGCCCTGGAGACAGAGGAGTGTGGTATGCTTTCCCCCTGACCAGAAATAGTTTCCTGTACCTTGTGACCGGAGCGCTGTACTCCTCCTCTGGTCTCCGGCCAGGCTGTGTGGCGCTGGAGGGATGGGGTGCGGGGTGATGACCTCTTGTCACAAGTTCTGGTGTGGCTGCTGCCCATGATCACTAGCTGCCCTGCCCGCTCCCCTCCCTCTGCACGATGGTGTAGGATTTCAGGGGAGCAATTGCTCTTGATTTACATCTCCCATGGCATTTTGATGGTTATGTCATTTTGTTTGAGCCTTGCTCCTGTCAGCTGTCTGTCCTGGCTGTCAGGACTCGGTGGCTGAGTAGCACGTGGTGAGCTCTTACCTCTCCTTCCCCCTTTGCTCAGCTGTTTTTGCTGTCTGCTTCCCTGTGTCCTTGTACTTGGGAACAGATTCTCAGCAAGTGTAACTGCGCACGAGGGCAATGTGATCCGGGTGGATGAAGGATCCCCTTCTGTAGGAGTTCCAAGTAGAGCTGGGAGGGTAAGTGGGGAATTTGCAAGACCCAGGCGTGCAAGCGGGCTATGGATAGTTTATCTTAAACTGTTGTCCTGCTGTGAGAATCTGGCCCGAAGGCAGAGTGTGCAGCACAGTCTATTACCTTGCAGCTGTGTTCTGCAAAACTTAATTTGTGAGAGATGCTGCTGAAAGGGGAGCGGAGGCACCCCCACCCCTCCCCAGCAACAGAGGTGAGAAAGCGCTTGCACTGCACCAGGCCTCGGGAGTGTGGAATCTCTCCAGGCTTTCTTGCTGCCTGCTACTTTATTTGAGAGTGGTTCTGGCATACAATGGTAAAATATATGCAACAACAACAATAATTTCCAGGACTGAGAAGGAAGGAGAGATGAAAGGGGTAATTTACCTTCCTCCATCCCTGAACAATAGCAGATGAGGATGTAAGCACGTCTCAGCCCTATAAAATATTAATTGGGACATTTTCTACAGTTCAGCAGTGGGAAAGAAGACAGAAATCCTGCAGTGCCCTGAGCTGCTATTCCCAGCCTGGGAGAGAAAAGTGTTCTGAGCTGAGATCTGGCTCAGTCTCTGTCTTCTGCTCGTGGGGAAGAGAACAGTTGCCCAAATCCTTCCTTTACAAAGGGAAGGGAAGACCACGCAGAGACCATGGAGCTGCACAGGCTGTTCTCAGGCAGAGCAGTGCAGTATGGCTTTATTGAAGTGGGTCTTCAGTGAGTTTCTTATAAATCAGAGGATGCTGCTTTCCTACCAGTGATCTGCTGAGTAGCCCGACCAACCAAGGGTCCTGCTTACTCCTGTGGAGAAGACTTGTGTGTCACAGGGGATGCAGAGAAGGTGTGTTTTTTAAGCCTGTGTGCTGAAGATCTGCTACAGAAGAAATGTCAAGAGCAGGCAGGGACTGCTCCTTCCCCTTGCTATGTTCTTTTGATGGCTGGACTGGGGAGGAAGGGCAGTCCTTGCTTCTTGCCTCTTTCTAGGCATCTGCATCCCCAAAAGTCTAGAGTTCAGCAGCTGCTAAGGCTGCCTAAAAGAATTGCTTCACTCAGATCTTTTCAGTGAAGCTGTGCTTGTCCAATGTAAGCATTTCACTTGAGAGGATGGGGGCTTTGTAGTGAAAGTTCAGGACTCAATGATCGCTGTAGTGAAAAATCTCCTGTCTGAGCTTTAGTGGCTAAAAGGCCCCCTGCTTCTTGGCTGAGATGGGCAGAGTTGCTTTAGCTCCCTCTCCTTTCCTTGCACTCAGCACGTTACATTTCTAGGGAGGAGAAGTCATTTTTTACTCTCCTTGATATTTTTTTCTTTCATCCAGATGACAGTCGTGCTCGAACTGATGTTGCCTTTGGGCTGAAATAAGCATACTTAGCATTTGGGCAGAAGTTCTCGCCTGGAGATCTCGAAATGCTTGATCAGCATTTCACCAGCAAGTCTGTCCATGGGTACTGAAGTACAGTTACCTTTACGGTACACTGGAGCTGACAGAGTTCCCTACTTCATGTGATGGCTGTGCCCTAGCAGGATTTCTCCCTCCTACTCTGCCCTTCTTCCTCAGTGTTTCTCTGGACTGGAAGCAGGTCCTTTTCCCATTTCATGTGGGCCGTTTCTTCAGAGACTTCTCCTTCTGTCCAGCCTTGGAGAAGAGGGTAAGTCTCAGAAGGGATGTCACTGGAAGTGGCTTTGCATATTTGTGAGGCTGATGGAGGAGCGGCGTCTTTGCCTCTGCTGCTGCTCACTTTGAATCCAAGGAGGGAATATCAGTTTAGCGCTAGCTCTGTAGCGGGAGCGGAGGTCCTCCCGCAGCCTCGGCTGCATAGGCCTCGCCTGAAACAGCTGTGAGGTTTTGGGAGACAGTCGTGTTCCAGTAATGCCCAGCCCTCTGGATGTCTGCTGGGTCACTGTGTTCCTTTCTCCATTGAATATGAACAAGAGCTTAGTTCAGAGTTGTGGTGCTTAATGCCTTGTTTCTTATTCCCTTTCAGATCACCAGAAACTGGAACGTGAAGCTCGAATCTGCCGACTTCTAAAGCATCCAAATATTGGTAAATCTCCTTGGGCTCAGAGGGATGGGGGTGAGAGAGGAGTAATGCGTCTCATCTAGTGCGCTGTAAGAGAGCAGATGTATTCTGAATGTTCACAACAACTTCTCAAACTTGCCTGTTGATATCACCTCAGTTTCTCTCTTTGACAAATTCTGCATGTGACCCTGTCCCATTCCTTAGCATCCTGGCCCACATGTTGACCAAAGTGTGCTGTGTCCGCTCGCCCGTGGAGAGCTGTCCCTGCTCCTCGGGCGATGCACAACTCTTGTCTGCTCTTCTGATGTTCTGCAACAGGAGTGAGCTGTTGTGTGTGTTTTCCCCACACCTGTCTTCTGTTTCCTCCTCTTGGCACTTTTTGACGTGTCCATTTAAATGCTGTATTCAGTGACATGCCCAAAGTTAAAGGAGGGTGGGCTAATGTGTCAGCTCTTCTCATTACAGTGGCCACTTACTCTAAAAACAAGAGACCAAAACCCAAATTGCCCATTTTGGCCTTGGTAAAAAAAAAAAAAAAAACCACAATAGCAATGGAGTAAAGGGAATAGTTTTGTGTAGAAATACAGGAAGAGGCAAAATAAGGCACAACTTCAAACCAAAACTACATTATTTACTGAAGTGTAGAGAGAAGGCATGGATTTTTATCTAGTTCCAAAGCACCGTGGAAGTTTGTCCTGTTTTCTTTTAAAGAAATTTCACATTGCTGGAAGTTGCTTTGAGCAAAAAATTTGGACCATTAATAATCCCCTTTTTAGGATCTTTAAATAAATAAAGCCTCTAGGATCCTAGCTAAGGTCTAATTTGAGTTCATTTATTTAACAAAACATGGAGAAATACCAAACTGCCACCTCCAACCAAACCATTGTTAAATATTCCTGTCTGGGAAACCTGTGATGCATTACATTGACCTTCTTTTGCATAACCCTAGCTGTCAGTGTAGATGATGTCTTAAGGGCATGTGTCTGGTTTACTCCTGTCCTCTGAAGACCTGTGAGAGGAAAGGTGCCTTACAGCATACTCCGTGGACTAGCATCTGTAGCCTATTCCATGCGTGATGAAGAAGCAATTTCCACAAGCTCAGGACCTCACAAAATGCAAAGTACTTTAGTAGCAGCTTTGCAGCAGAAAGAGCTTTGTTGCATCTGAGTGTAGTTGGGGAGGTATGGCATGAAGAGAGGAGCAGTGGCCACTTCCTACAGTAATTTGCACTGCTGAATATATTGGCCGGCAAATTTATTGCTTGGCAATATTCAGAATGACTAAAACTCGTATTAGCTAGTTATTGAGCTTCATTTGCCCCGTAAGACTTGTTGCGCTTAGTTTAGTAGGTGATGTAACTTTTTATTTTGGCCTTAACTTCACTTTCATCCTCTCTCCTTATCATTTCTTACATCTTTTCTTGCCAGGCCTCTCATAGAGTAAAAATTATACATAAGAGGAAAACCACTTTTATAAGTAAACCGCACCGAAAACAGGAGCATACCATTTTCCTGGTTCAATTCTACAGCTTGTTCCTCATCTGTAATGAGTGGCAATGCTTGTCCCTGTTGTATTGTGGTTTGGAAGAGACAGTTTGGGGGAATGTCAGTGGTTCTTGCATTTTCTACAGAGCATTTCTTGTCTTCCTAGAAAGGAAAGTTTTTCTTTTAAGATGAAGAGACCAGTCATTCTAAACTCAACGGGTGGTCACAAATAGCAATAAGGGAATTAAGTTTTATGCCTACAACACAGAATCAGAGTGTGTGGAATAAGACCTCAGGAAGTCATATGGTCCGTTCAGGAGTCCTGTGAAAACGTTTTATACCTGGCTGGTTCCAGGCTTGTTTGTTCTTAAAAACCTTTAATGCTTCCACAGCCCCTAGTGGCAATCTTTCAAATGTTTGATTTTTCTGTCATTTAGACATTAGAGAAAACATACTTTGCTGCTATCTTAGCTTGTTGTTTCTAGTTCTATCTGGAGTATATGTGGAAAGTAGTTTTTCTTTCTTGTAACAATCTTTTACATATTTGAAGACTGTTATCATGTCTCTTTTTAGTCTTCTTTTTCTTCAGACTAAACAAACCCAGTTCTTTCAATCTTTTCTCAAATGTCATGTTTTCTAGACCTCCAGTCTTTTTTTTTTTTTTTTTTTTGCCTTCTCCCCCCGCCCCTTTCCCTGGACTCTCTCCAGTTGCTTCGTATCTTTCTAGAAGTGTGATAATGTGATGGCCAAAACTGGACATAAGATTCTAAGGCCATGTCGGTGCCGACTAGAGGGGGAAGAATTGTTTCACCTGTCCTACCAAAGATAGTCTTGTTTTCACATCAGCCTGTGAAACTTGTCATTTAAATACATTGTTGATGCACATTTGTTTTCTGACGCATCATTGCTCCAGGCAACTTTCTGCAGAACTTCTGGCAAGCAAATAATTTTTCCGTCTTGTATAGATGAGGATTCCTATGGAAGGGTACATTACATTTGTCTTTATTAAAACAAATAGGAAGAAATCCACTCTGTGGGTTCCCCCCCCATTTTGTCAAGACCATTTTGATTTATCTTTTGATAGTATAATAGGGTTGCAACTCCCCCCATAGTAACGTGATCTTTAATAACAAAGCCATATATTGCATCGTGTAGATAATTAATAACACTGTTGAATACTGTTGGACTCTAGGCAAACTCTTGAAGATATCACTTCATACATTGTTCCAGTTTGGCAGTGATCAATTTTGAGTGTGTTTTTTCAATGAGTTGTATGCACCATTGTAAGCTAGTTCTGAATACACATTTTTTCTAAATTGCTTATGGAAATAGTATGTAAGATGCTGTCAGAAGCCTTGCTGAAGTCCAGATGCTGCATGCATTGCTGCTCCCGTATTCCTTAGACTTGTTACATTGTCATAGAAGAGAAACATGTTGTTCTGACATAGCGGTAGGTTATTCCTTGAAATGCATATTAGCAGTTAGTAATCACCTACTTACTGCCATTCTATGTTGTAAACTTTTCTGGTTGAATACTTGCTGTGTTGCCTTAGCGTGAGCTATGCTAGTAACACTGCACCAATCCCGAAGAATTCTGCAGATTTTGGGCTTGCTTTAATTTCCCCATGAAGTTTTGTTGTTACTGTTTTTGTTGCAAACTGCGTTGGAGCATGTCCTGCTCTTCTACAGTGACCTGAGCCTCTAGTGAGTCTGGGGCAGAGGATTGAAAGTTAAGACTGCGAGGTGGGCTGCTTTTCTCTCCTGCCTGTACACAGGATATAAAACAAACCTATTTTGAATTTGTGGTTCTTATCCATTTGCTGCAAGACAGTTAATTCTGCTATGGAGATTCTGGACTGCAACACACTGACTATAACACTGCTACTCTGATAAAATAAAGGTCACTCTAGGTACAAAATAACGGTGATATTTCCATTTGCTGTTGCTCTTTGTGAAATGACCACTTTCTGAGTTATCCTAACATGCCTTCATCAAATCGCAGCTCTTATTATAGGGTATTGCTCTGTAATTGGGTGTTTCGCTTGTCTTCAGATGCACATTATCGCCAAGGTAATCACAGTGGAGTAATCCTTCTAAGAGCTTAGTGTTGCAGTAAGGTTTTTTGTCTGGACAGAAGAAAGTTGACTTGAGGCAATTTTCTGATTTCTGACTCATGGTATGTACCGTGTTCTCATTGTGAACCATCCTTTTGAATGTGCCGTTATAGCTGGTCACCTCAGACTTTAGTTCAGTAGAGGAAGGACTTCTTTCCCTAACTTTCAACTTGTTTTTTTTCCTCCTGACAACTTTCTAGAGTATTTTGCGTTCTGGTCCAGAGAAACTATTTGCCAGCCATGCTCACCAAATACAGCAGAATTGGGTGGAGGTCAGTCAGTGATCTGTTCACTCCATCCAGTTTTAGAGGCAAAAAAGATGCACTTATTACTGAGGATGGGAGTGTTAAAGAGAGGCAGAAGGCAACATCATTAAGACCCCACTGTCCATAAGCAGATAAAGTGTCTGTGGAAGTTGGCAAGAGTCACGGCTGTATGGGGAATTCCACTTCTTGGACAACTTACTGTTCAGTGATTCACTTATCTATAAATCTTGTGGGCGTTTGACATGGATGTATTTGGGAACATGTAGGAGAGAATGATTTGGTTCTCTTCTCCCTTGGTCCCTGCTTTGCAGGACAGAAGCAGGTTCATAGCCCTGACCCTTCATTTCCAGACGCTTTCTTGATTGTGCCACTGAAGCTTGTGCAATGGCTAAGATAAAATAAACTTCACCATTGCCTTCTGTTTGTTGTACGCTAAACTTACAATGTGTTGAATATCAACTCTTGCTTACTGGAACAACTCTTTCAGTCTTCTGCTTAGTTGTAAACTTAATTTCAGTCAGTCTGTATTTGTTTTTTTAAGTCCTGTAATTAATTCACTACATCAGGATTCTTATGTGGAAAATTCAGTTTTTTCCCGTGCTTCCTGTTACCCATTAAATATTAGAGCAGTGACAGAGCTGGGAACCCCAGTATCTTCCTGCAGGCTTGTTCAGTGCAGACGTGAAGTTCAGCACAGTGCTGAACATGACCTTTCCTGTCCTAGTACTCCCAAAGCAGTAATGATGCAAAATTTGATAAAAACCCTCATTCATAGTTTTGAAAACTCTTCTCTAGCATTCCTGTGTTCTCCTACAACTAGGATTGTGGCTTGTTCAGTGCACCATGAAGTCCGCTCTGGGCATGGATTTTGTCCACTGTGTTGTTAGGTGTTGCCCTTCTCCTCCTTCTAAATTTTCTTTGTTATGCCAGTCTAAATATGTGCCGCCTCTTTGGATCTGTCACCAGATGATCTGTACTCTTTCTTAGATATTTTTAACCCAACTGTACAAAAGTAGTTCTTGAATATCTTTTGTTCATAGTTCAAACTGAGCACTTCTGGTCGGTTATTGTGTCCCAGCTCATGGCAGCCTTTGCTGTGAAGAGCTGCGTGCACTTAGGTCTAGAATAATAAAAATACATATTTTAAGAGAGGCTGGTAGTAGCCCAAGAGCCAGAGCCAAATTCTGTTTCTCATTTCTGCCTTCATATCCTTTGCTGAACTGCTTCAGAGTTAATTTCTTTGAAGGAATTTATAGCAGTAGCGAAATGCTGTCCTCAGCATCTATCAGAATTACTGCTTTTTCAGGTTTTTCCTACTTCTGACTTTTTCTTCAAAATATACTTGCACTTGAATTCTTTTTATTTGAACTTCTATCTGTTGGCTTCTCTCAGCATAAACGATAATTTTGGACATGTCCTTATTTAAAGTGGAGACAAAATGGTATAGAAATCTCCTGTGAATTAGAAGAATTTCTTTTGACCCAGTTCAGTTTTATTTCCTTTGACAAGTGGTCTGTCCTCCTACTCCCTCTGTCTTGTGGGAGTGATTTTGATGGATGTGTATAAAAAAGGCCGCCAGTTTGTGTGCCCTTAAATGATGGTTATGATCAAGGTGCGAATTGCTGCAAGGACCAAGAAGGATGCTGTGCTTCTGTGTGCAGCCCAGATGGAGAATCTCACAACGCTCATAACTAACTTGGGTGGGAAACGGGGTGCGTTGATCATGTCTGCAGACCTAATACTGGATTTGTTGTCTTAGTGGTATCTAAAGTTTGCTCATTCCTCATTTTGAGATACGGCTCTTGATAAGCAAGCCCTCACTTTTTCCCCCCTGCTGCCATTTGGAATGTTTTCCTATCTCCGTTTCCTTAACAAGAGATTTGAATTGCTTCCATAGTGAACAAGAAAAAAAACGTAGGCTGTGTTTTGCTGTAAACAGCAGATTTCCTTGTTTTCATTTGGCTGCAGACATCCAGACTGCCTTTGCAATTGGGACAGAAAGGATGTTATGTGCAAAGAATAGTTAAAATGCTGGGGATTCTCCAGTGGTTTGGCCACGCTTGCTGCCCTATGGAAGCTCACTGATTTCCAAGTGGGATGCTCCTGCGCCTGGCCCGCTGTTTAAAGCTGCTGCCCTGCGATTTCTGTTGCTGGGGGACTGCTCCTTTTCTCTGGTAAAACTGGTGCAGAGAGGGGATGGTGTGGGGAAGAGAAGAGAGCTCGTAGCAAGACTTATGCTTTAAGCCTTTCTCAGTTACTGAGCAGCTTTTACTTGGAAGTGTCATGGGGCTGTCTGAGAGGACAGCAAGTTGCTGTGCTTCCTAAGAGGTCAGACAACAATGTTCTTGGCCTTAGGCCTTTAACCTCCTCTCCTCTTCCTCCCCCACCCCACCAAAAAAAAACCCAGCCACCAAACACTCAAAAAAACCCTCTAACAGAGTATCAGCTAGACTGCATTCCTGCTGGAAGGTTTGAGCCTTTGAGCTGCAAGTTACCGTTTATTATTTCCAGTCCCTGCACCGTTAGGGATTTAGGAGAGTGCCCATGCATGTCTGGCTGAGAGGAGGCTCCCCAAAACCCCAGGCAGTCCAGCTTTTTATTTCTCATTCTGATTCTCCCACTACTTCTTTCACGAAATATTGTTTATTTACCTCTTCTTGTTTTCTTCTTTTTCTGTGTCCTCTTCCTATAGCTTTTCCTGTAGTTTTAAGAAAAATGTATAATCCCCTGCAATTTGGAAATGGAGTAACAATTGCATTTTCTTCCTTTCCAGGGGATATATTTATTCTGTATGTCTTTGTGGTCTGTACTAGAGACGTATTCGGATTCCATTATTCATCTCTTTAGCTGCCAGATTTATCTGTATGCAAGCAATCCCTTAAAAAAAAAAAAAAAAAAAAAAAAAGTGGGACGATGGCCAGACTCAATGCACTCAAACTCTAAGGTACTGCAAAAGTTGGAGGAGGATTCCCTACTTCCCCCACCCCCCCCAGTTAGAATAGAGTAGCATTGAGGAAATGGAAGGAACCTCCTTTGGGGTTCCCCCTGCCTGAGCTCTGAACAGAACGGAGGGACGGCTGCACTCTGGTGAAATCGTGCAAGCGACAACCTGCCTTTTGAACAGAGCTTGCCTCTGTGGGAAGGTTTCCTGACTGTCCTGGGCAATGTGAGAAAGGAGTTGTGAAAATCAGGTTAATACAACAAGGGTGGGAAGGTGTCAGGCAGAACACCTGCCTGCACGGGCAGGAGCGCTGCTTTGCAGCACCAAAGGCTGATTCGTCCCTGGTGGCAGAAATGTGTGTAGCAAAGTTGCAGAGCCTGTATGAGACCTAAAATTTGTCACAGCCTCGATCTTTATTTTATTAATTCTAATAAAGTGGGTATTCTCTGTGTATTTTCTTTGAGATACCAATCAAATTGGCTTGTTATTATTTTGGGGGTTTTTAGAAAAAGCTCTCATATAATACTAGTGGTTATCAAAAGTACTTTCCTTATCTGATATGTGGATAGTCGGAAATTATTAATAACAACTCTGGATGGTCGTGATTGCACTGTTATCAGGAGAGCAGGAAATATTCCTGCTAATGCACTCTTTTGGCTTGTGTAATGTTTAAGTAGGGCATACTAAATGTTATATATCATGTGCTGAAGTTCAGCCTTTCAATACAGACATTGCAAAATCAAAGGAAAAATAACATCTAGTTGGCACTGAAATGTTTTTAAAAAAATACTTTGTGTTTTCCATTTTTACTTTTGCTTTTTACCTCTGCAGAAGGACCAATTTCTTAACAGGAAAGATACTGTTCTCCCTACAACTTTCTAGGCTGTGAATTTCTGTGCATAAGGGAATTTCCCCTGACTTGGCACCATGTACGGCAGAAAGGGCACTGCTTTAACCTCATTTTTTAGGGCTGGAGTGTTAAGAAGGTTGGAGTGAGAACAATGATGAGGAAAAAAAAACACCTCTGTGTGCGTGTGTGCCGTTTCATACTCCCTTAGGACTGTTCCTTGTCTGTCTTTGCAGAGCCTGCAGCAGCTTGGTTCTGCCTGAACCGGAGCAGTGTTAATAAGCCCTTCTTCCTTTCCATTTTCCAAAGCTTTAAAACTGCAATTGGTGTGAAATGCTGTGAGCTTGGGGAGTTTACAGCAAGCTCGTATATATCCAGCATACTGTAACCTCTCTGTGTCAGATTTGGAGGGAGGAGGAGGGAAAGAGTCCACGTTCCTAAGGGACTGGTTAACAGCAGCATGCTATGTCCTGTTAGCTAACTGTCCTGCTGCTGTTAGTTACTGCTCTAACAAAGCTGGTCATTAGCTGCTGGAACAGATGATTTCTAGAGGATTATTTGCATTACACAATTTAGTACTTCTTAATAGCAAATTTTTAATTAAAAGGAAAGTCCTTTTGGAAGCAGCCTGAGCAGCTGCAGCTGAATTCTGCGTGTTTAATGTAATTAGAGAAACAGCTGGGGTGGGAGCTGAGCACCCAGCTCACAGGCAGTGACAGGTTGGTGGTGGCTCCTCGCGGGACAGGCATCCTGAGTGATGAGAACCGCGCGGGAAGTGTCCTGGCACGCAGCCAGACTCGGAGGTGGTGGGACAATTCCCATCTTGGCTGCCCAGGCTGGTGAGCAGCTGGGGAAGCGGGAGTGGGTGGTAGCCATCTGCGTCAGTTCACTTGTCACTTGTGCTGCCACGGACGATAGCGCTCAGTTTGCAGTCTGTCGGGCCGTGTGTATTTGTATCTATAGTTTCAGCATCTCCTGGCACGTTGGAGAATATATTTGGAAGAGGGCATCAGGCAGGTTTTAGTCTCCAATTTTATTCTGCTGCTTCTGGCATGCACTGTCTCTTGAAATATGCCCCCTGTGGTATCTCCTGCCTCCTCCCTTTCTCCATGATACAGGCAAATGTCTGATGTATGGTTGGAAACTGCTGAGAAGTGAAGCTGCGGCTGCTTCTAACGAGTGGCTGACCTTTAAATAGCATTGTTCAGTCCAGAAGATCCCAGAGCACTTTTGAGTTTCCACTACTAAGGCTGTGTGAAAGAGTTACTGCCTTGCAATTATCGTGACCCAGGAGACAACCAGAAATCTCTGTTGCCTTGTATTGGCTCTGCTGCAGGTACTGCAACGCAGGCAACTTAATTTGAGAGCCCCAAATATTATGTAATCACAGCACGCGATGTGTGTTGGTGCAGAGGTAGTTGGCTAATAGTCTCCTTTACGTTCCCATAGTATCCAAATGCTTTACACTCAGGAACACCAGTGAACCTGGATTTAGCAGACAAGATTACCCTACTCTGTAGCTTGAACACTGTCCCTAAGGACAGGCAAAGACCAGTGGTATGTAGGAGCAAGCATATTTCAGCCCATGCTACCTTTTCCTAAGCAGAGATGAGTAATTGCAAAGCGAAGATACTGGGAATTGTCCCATGAAATACTTCTTCTGTTGTGTACTTGCCTTTTGCTGTGACTTTGGTAACTACTTTGCTCGCAGAGATTTACTTGCAGCAGGTTGCCAGAAACCATCCTGTGTTACAAGAGCCTGCCTGCCCGAACTGTGGGACGAGCCCCCGGACAGCCCTGCTCCACTGTTTGCTGTGGACGTGGGATACAGGGGAATGCTCATCCTGGGTCTTACGTGGCAGGCATAAATGCTCCTGGCCTGTTATGCTTGACATAAGAGTAAAAAGATAATAATATTCAGCACACTGGGCAGAGTGAAGGGAAGATGTGGGTCAAATCTAGGCTCAGCGTAATCTGTGTTTGTGACCCCAGTATCAATTGGCCTTTTACATCTGCCCCTTTAAAAATGAGATGCGTGTTGCTTTTCAATGTCTTTTTATGTTCCTGTAGTTCAGGTGGACTTTTACATGAAGAAAATCTTTTCTGATTTCTTCATGATTCACTTCAACTTTTGCATTCACAGCGTCTTGCTTTGCATGACTCAGCAGCAATTTGCACTGGTGGTTAGGCTGGTACAGTTCGTTATGAGGGAGATGTTCCTCTTATGCTCAGTTGCTTCGTATCACACTCGGGCATCAGAGAGCTGCGGCTGCCTGTACAGGGTCACTTTATTCAGGCAGGGAATGCAAAACACGTGGCATGACTGTTACTGTACTGCTGTTTCTCACTAAAATGCTTAATTTTCTGTAGTTAGTGTCATAGCTTATTAATATTATTTCTTTCTAAAATAAAAACTGTACATGCATGAGGATTTTGAAACACTTTGAAGTATCAGCTTAAAGTTTTGTTCTTGAAGCAAGATTTCCAGAGACACGCTGAAGACAGCAGGCAGAGAAAAGTAATATTCACAGCAGATGTTCTTAGAAAGTGCTTGAACTCCTGGTACGCAGCTGCTGTTAGGTTCAGTAACCGCAGCATGTCCCCTTGAGCCACTCGCTGTGGTATCAGGCTCTTTGCAAATGCTCTGAATTGCATTAGGGCCTCGGACCTGACACATACACCCACACAAGACAGAAAATAATTTGCGTAACTTGCATCAGGCAGTGTTGAGATCTGAGTTTTTGGGGAAGGGGAGTGGTTTGGTCTCACTGTTTTTCTGTTGTTAGTTATTTTTCCCAAAGGCCAGCTTTGTGGGAGATGCTTCCTGTACGGGTAAGACCAGTTTACAGTTTACATAGGATGGGGCTGGAGAGGAGACTGAGGGAAGAATAGGATGCTTAAACCAGTTAGCTAGGTTGTGCCTTGTGTGTAGTGATGCATCGCAGCTCTTTAACCATGCAGAGTTACAGGTATGCATTTAGAACTGGAGGGACAGTTTTAAGTAGCAGTCTCTCATTACCCTCGGTAGAGTACCACTACAGGTACCAGATTCAGGACTGTATATGAAGAAAGCTAGGCTGTTTTTGTGTCCTGCTGAAAACATTGTTTCAGTTTCATCGAGGTGCTGCACTGAAACCACTGCTTATCTCTCCCAGAATCTGTGTGCTTCTTGGAGATACCATCCAAGTGGTGATGCACACATTCTGCTGGCCGACCAGCTGTTATTGTTGCAGAAGATGTTTCTACGTAACAGTCTGTGATTCTGCTCCTTTGGATAGCATTTGTTCTGGCATTGCTTACTAGTGCTGTGGTTTATTTGTTAT
Source organism: Calonectris borealis (assembly GCF_964195595.1). NCBI lineage: Eukaryota > Metazoa > Chordata > Aves > Procellariiformes > Procellariidae > Calonectris > Calonectris borealis. The sequence continues at coordinate 20,547,830 of NC_134318.1, forward strand.
TTCTGAAGTTATCTGTAAGACTTGACGGTCTTACAAAATTAGATGTGCTTGTGAACTCTACGAGCCCTCTGTTCTTTGTGTGGATGGGACTTTTTTCTGTGCTCTTACTAAAACGTTGGGTAAAGTCTTTCGCCATATCCTGTAACTGATCTAGTGCCTCGTTGTCTGACTTGCTTCTCTTTTCTTTCTTACTCCCCTCTCCTCATCTGTTCTTGCTAACCTTTGTAGTAAGTGCTCTTTCATCCATCAGAGACCTTTGACATGGGAGCAGTCATCAGGTGACCCTGGCTGTGTGTGGTGTTGGCAGGGACTGATTTCCCACATCTGTAAGAATCCCTGGGTTAAGAGTGTTTGGCTAGGAAGGAAATAGAGTTTGAATTGCTGCTTCTGGGCGACAGAATCAGTTAATAGAAATAACCTACCTCATCTTCTGGTGAGTAGAGAGAGATCGGGTTCCTTGGCACATACTGGACTCTTGTAGTTTGGTCATCTTTTGGAAGACCCTGTGTTGCTGTTGTGCAACTTCCCTGTTGCTGCGACTTGAGACTGTTTTTGTGATGTGTGCGTTTGTCTGCTGCGCTAGACATAGACGTCACTGCTCCCCTGATGAGAGAAAAAAAAAAAGGGTTCTGTAATATTTTTGAAGAAAAGGTTAACTGGATGAATACTTTTATTTTTAATTCTCCATTTTTCTTATCATGGGTAGTCAGTTTTGGGGAATCCTTTACCCTCCAGCATGTACATATGATTATATTTTTCACCCTCTCGTGTCAACAGGTTACACAGGTAGGAGCAGCCTATGTGGGCTCTGCTCAACTGCTTGGTTGAAACTGAACTTGTGGTAGTAATGGAGATGTTAGATGGTGTGTCAGGACCAGCAACCTGTGGAACAAATGGGATCTCCTTTTCATGGGAGAATGTCTGAAACAGAGGACGGCCAGTACTCGGGTTCCTGTTACCCACTCTTGGAATGTCCATTCGGGAACACGTGCCCTGCCTTAAGATGGAGGGCACTCACGTAGGACATCTTTAAAGCAAAGAGGGCTCTATACTGTCTGGAAGGTGGAGGAATCAGATGGTATCTGCTGTTTGTGTATCTTTATGATGAATGTTAACACAATGTGGATCATATTTATGAAACGAAGTGGAGAAGAAGCCAAGAAACTTTTAAAATGCTTTTATCCTTGACACGAGCTAAAGGTGATGGAGTTACTTCTGAATATATGCCATTTCATGGGCTGGCTGAATAGTTTTGTAAAAGGCGGATCATGTTTTTAAGCTGACAGTCCCTGGTAGTTAGCACTGATTAGAAAGCAGAGCATTGTAACTTGTGTGTCAGCAGAGTGAACCATGGCATCAGAGCTGCCAAATGCAGTATCCTTGCTGGTCAGGAAGGCTCTTGTGGCTCTGCAGGAGGGTAGGTAAGCAGAACGTTAGGGTGAAAGGGCACTGCGTGCTCCTGCTGTTCTGCTACTGGGTATTGCTTTTGTTTCTTCCCATTAGCATCGGTATGAAGTAGGTGTGGGCTGGAATTGAAAGTCACAAGAGTTTTGGTATATTCAGACTTTTCTTAATCCTTTTTGACTCCCTTCATTGCTGCCCACCTCCACACTTTAAGCCTAATGTTTTGAGCTGTTGCTAATTACTCGTGTGCAGGGTGGTGGGGCCCACTGTCATCTTTCCTATAGCTTTTCTGGGTTTTGCTGTTCTACCGTTACTCCTTGAGCTTTGTTACCTCAGCAGATTAAATCCCAGGCAGATATTGTTCCAGCATCGCTCTGGGCAGTCATGAGGAAGCAGCTCCCTTGTTAAGTTAATGACCTGCGTCCTGCCTCCAAGGCCTTCTTTTGCTGTGCAGCCCTAGGGTGATGTACAGCGTCAGTATTTATGAACTGTTTCTATCCTCCTATCATGGTTCCTCACCTAAGCATGCAAATACTGTTTTACTGTCCTTGAAGACTCTTTCTGCTGCCTCTGCCAGTCTTTGCCAGCTGAATTGTTACTTCCTTCCCTGTTCATAATGTATCTGACAAAATTGCTTTCCTCTAGACAAAGAGATAGCAACAATCAGCTCATTTATGTTTTACTTTCTGATGTAGTTTGCTGCCCGCATCTTTGCATCAGTTTATCGTTCACTATTTCTCATTTCTACCTGCAGACGTGTTTGCTGTTCCCTTTTCATGGCCACTGCTCTTAGCCTGCTGGTGGCTGTGCTTCTCTCTCAGGATTTCCTTTGTGCCGCTCCTCTCTGCTTGGTGTTTCTTGCAGTGCCTCAATGACCTTTCAGGTGCCAGAGGAAGGAGAATGCTTTTTCGTGCACACCGAGCATCACCAGACATGACCTTATTAGCACATTCAGTTTTCCCTGAAGTTTCTCCATCTGTTCCCCCTTCATAAAGTCCCTTCACAGACTTTTGCCCGTGCCCTGGGCCTCAGCTCTTGTTCATGTGCCTGTCTCCTGCATTCACCTCAAATAGTCTTGTGCAGTGGAGTGAAAACTGCCTTGCACTGGGAATCCAAGTATCTGTTTCATCCACTTCCCTTCTTGTTTCCAGTCTTGAATGGAAATCTTTTCTCTTAGGAAATACCCTTCTTCTTGCTTGCGTTTTTGTAATGCTGCCTCTTCTGGTTTCTGCCAAGTGCTCAGGAGGCAAGTTTTCTTGTAAACACAAAGTTGTATTGCATTGAAGTTATTACAAAGCCAACTAAAACTGCTTACTTGGAAGAAATTTTTTTTTGCAGCAAATGATTTGAGGAACATAGTTCTTAAAGGTGGTATGTCTGTTTTCATGCTGTAGGAACAGCATATTGTGCCTGAAACACCTGCTGTACTGGTACTCTAACTGTACTTGCTTGGTTGCAGCATTATGCCCTGTGGAGCGCTCCTCCCAAACCCCTGCAGTTAGGTGCAGTAGAAATGCTAAGGAAAGGAAATTGGTCAAGCGACCAGTCCAGAGAGCTTGTAAGTAAAGGCAGGAAAAATATAGGAAAGGACAGGCAGAGAGAATAATAAAAGAATGAAATCCTTCTAGGAAAGGTCCTGGCAGTGGTCTCTGCACATCTGTGCTGCTCTCAGTTTTGAGTTAGTGTGTGTTTGCATGCATGTGGAAGGGTGCCTTAGCAAAGGAGAGTTGCAAGGAGGATTAGAGGAGAGCATTGAGAACATTTGCAAAGCTGTTCCATATGAGATACGAGCATGTGCCAAGTGCTAGTTTGAAACATTCCCAAGACGGTGATGGTGGCTGACGTCATGTGCCAATAAGAGGTGCAAACTGACCTCTTGATACTGGCAGAGAGAAAATAATGATGTTGGGAAAAGTCAAGACAGGTCACCTGTATTTTATGTGGAAGAGAATGGAAGACAGGGAAGGGAGGCAAAGGTGCCGTTAAAGTGACAGAGCACGATAACGAGCTTTTTCTTGCAGGGATGAGAACGGTAATGTTACTTTGGTCAATACTCAATTACAAGGTGTTGCAGTGACTGAGACCCAGTCTAGTCTCAGCTAGTTGCTTTAGTTGGGTGAATCAATAAGGAAGGACTGTGGACGGTCATGTGAAGAAGACAACTCTTCCTAGTCAGGATGTGAATGTTTAGGAATTGAGTCAAATAGGATTGCTAACTTTTGACTCTGATTGGCAGGGAAAGTAGTGAAGTTTTCCAAGCAGGGGAGAAAAGCAAAAAGTAGGGGGTAGGTAGCAATATGAAATTAAGGGCTTAGTTTCTCCTCTTGGGTTAGAATTAGTGCCTAGGTATCCAAGAAACATCAAAGAAACGGAGATTTTGATTTAGACAAGAGGAAATGGCGCTGAGCTGGCTGCAGATATACAATAGTTATTGCCCACATGTAACATAGGGAAAGGAGGACAGGCCCCAGAAACTCCAGAATACCAGGGGATAGTGGCCCATCATGGGGGCATCCCCAGTCCTGCAGATTAAAAGGGACAAGGAAAGGGAAAAGATGATGGTTAATTTAGGCAATAGGAGCTGAACTAGGGGGGATAGGTAAGGAAGCTGAAGGAAATTTTGAGAAGGGCAATGTGATCAGATATGTCAGTGGTAACAAACGTGTCAAGAAAAAACGAGACAAGAAACTGGCTCTGAATTTTGGGTAAGGATTTGGGGTGTAAGTCAGAGTGAGGAAAACGAAGGAAAGGGAGGGAACTTCATGGAGCTTTACAGATGAAAGGCAGAAGGGAGATCAATGGCACTGATGTGCAGGTGGGGTCGGAAGTCAGTTTTTGGGTTGGGGGCTTGTTTGGAGATTCTGAAAAGGGTTTGTTTTAGGAAGTAAGAATGGGTGCGGGGAGATCACAAAATGTGAGCATGGAGGAAAGAGTAGGCAGATGTGAAAGGAGGGTACTGAAGTGTTAGACAAGGAGAACGAACAGGAGGTCAAAGATATTTAGAGTTTGTTTTGACGCTGGGGAGGGGTGGGTGTATGTGAAGGACACCCATCTGTTCCTTTGAGATAACGGAAGAAATAGGGCACTAAGTGAGCACACAAAGCGAAGGGCATGGGGAATTAATAGACTGATTGGGTTGAAGGAGAACTTGGCTGTGTGCATGGGTTTGATTTGTGAAGTGTCATATTTGCTACATGCTCTGTAAATCTCCATTTCTTGATTATGTTTTTGCAGTGCGGCTCCATGACAGTATTTCAGAAGAAGGTTTCCATTACCTTGTCTTTGATCTGTAAGTGTCTGTCTTTGGCTTTGATGCTTCACCAGTTATACAGGCACGTGGATGGTTGACTAAGGGTGGAATAAAAAGCACCTGCATTAATATAATTCTCCCTTTCTTTTTTGAGACCTGTAGATGCCTCTGGCCTATTTTACAAAAATCCATTGACTGTGTGATAGGGGATGGACCAGGAAGGCTCCTGGCAGCAGGTGTAAGCATGGGATGGCAAAGGACAGCTATCCTGTATCGGGAGGCTGTTTGAATTTTGTCTCTGAGGCAGCCTGGAGAGGGTCAGAGGATGGGTGTTTTGCCCAAGCTTAGCATCTACTAAGCTCTGTAGAGCAGCGTGAGCAATTCGTGCCCAGTGTGTCAACAGTGTCCTGTACACTGGTGGTGAAATGGGAGTCCAAGGGGTCAGTCACATGGATGTATCAGTGCCATGGTGGTGGAGCTCTGCCCTGGCTCCTCTGTGCTGCAGGTCAGTGGTGGAGCTCTGCCCTGGCTCCTCTGTGCTGCAGGTCAGTGGTGGAGCTCTGCCCTGGCTCCTCTGTGCTGCAGGTCAGTGGTGGAGCTCTGCCCTGGCTCCTCTGTGCTGCAGGTCAGTGGTGGAGCTCTGCCCTGGCTCCTCTGTGCTGCAGGTCCCCACACAGGCTGCGGGAAGGGGCCCCGATGGGGTGGCCATGTACGTCCGGTGCAACCTTGAGCTAGACGTGCACAGACTCTGTAACCTCCCTTGTTCTTTTGCACTCCAGGGTTACTGGTGGGGAGCTCTTTGAGGATATTGTTGCCAGAGAATACTACAGTGAAGCAGATGCCAGGTAAGACTGTTTCCAGATCCTTCTGTTTATCTGCCACGTGTGTTGGCAAGTGGAATGAGTTTCCTGACTGCTGCTCTGTGCACGGCTTTGTTCTGACACTCTTGCTCCCCGCCTGGAAAAAACAATTCCTCTTTTTGCTATTAGCATAAACTATTGTCACCGGTCAGCCTGACTCACTGCAGCTCTAGCCCTTGCCACTTGCAGACACTGCTGTCTTTTGCCACTTGCAGACGCTGGCTCTTTGCTGGAAGACCCGTTGCTAGCGGCTTTGCCTGACCTTTCTGGTGGGTGGTGACAGGGTGTCCTTAGTGAGCAAACGTAGGGGAGAGCTGTCCTGTGGCTCTGAGAGCACTGCCTGCCTGGCCTCTGCCTTCTCCTATGGGTTCCAGTGATGTGCCATTGCTGTTGGGCAGACCCGTTTGATTTGCCTGTGTCTAGGTAATGGTTTACGGGGCAGGGGGGAGAGGGGCTTTGAAGGCTATGTTTCTGTGGAAGCCCTCTCTGACTGTGAGCTGGTTGGCACAGTGAGAAAAGGCACAATATGTGAGAGCAACCTTTATATTTTAATATTAAAAAGATTTAGAGTTATACCCTTCTTTTTCTGAGTGTGTCCCCTCTCTCCCATGCGTGAGCTTCCTGAAATGGCTTGTGTTTGTCCCTTTGCAGTTTATGCAGGGTGGTTGTTTTGCGCAGCAGCAGCTGAGGGTCTGCTCTGACCCATCCGTCTGCTGGACGTGCAGCATTTGGAATCAATGCTGGGATTAAGCAGTTCCTGTTCTGCTTTAGCAGGGCCTGGGAGTGGCCCAATGGTGACATTTCACCCCTGCTTATTCTGCACCTGGGTTCTTATCCCTTATCCTAACCCTTGCTGGAGCAGGAATTAGGGGAGCCGTGAGAGGAGAGGGGTAAGAAGGGAGTAGCGGGTGCTGCTGCAGGGTGAGCTTGGTAGGCAGTACTGTGAGGAAGATCATAGTGCGTGCAAGGAAGGGAGGAGTATGACCTGGTGTGTTAGTGTAGGTACTGTTGTGGGGTCTGTGGGCGCTTACTTCTTTCCCTGTGATATGCTTACAGCCTCTGTCTTCTGGGCATTGCACGATGCTTTCAAATGAGGCATTGCACCGCGTGCTCCGCTGTGAGCCGTCTGCTGATGGGGAAGGCCAGTGGGCTCGTCATCTCTGATGGAGCTCCTGGCAGAGAGGTCTGAGAGCCCTGTATATGTTTTTAGTGGGGTGTACAGATGTTGTAGGCACAGCACCTCGGACAGATACACAGTCACTCAAGCTGTTCTGCCTTGAAGTTGGGAAGTTTTGAGGTTATCAATCATCATCCTTCCCCCTGTCCCTCTTGCCAGTGCCTGTTCCCTGAAATGGTCAAGAGCTGGCAGTGACAGCTGCTCAGGAAAATTATGGCAGGGTTAGGGGAAAAGGAGAACTGTCTGTTGCTCTGTGAGCCTTCCTCAGGGTGCTCAGCCCTCTGACTGTCAGCCGGCCGGGTCTCGCAGTGCCCACAAGATGACAGAGTGAAACTCCTCCCTTTCTCTCCCCATGCCGAGCTGAATTCCAGAGCAGGCTGGGAGAGCGAGGGAGCGAGGTCTGTGCCAATCCGCTGCGCTTGGCTCGCCTGGGACACCTCACACTTTTGCCATTTTTGGCCAGAAAATCTCTCTCGCTCAGACTCGGCTCTGTTCTAATTATACATTTTTGTTTTGGGAGCGGGGAGATATTCATGGACTCCCGACCCTGAGGATTGTACTGCCAGCTCCAGAGGGGTGGGAGTAACAAATACAGTGCTTCACCTCCTCTCCTCTTCCTCCCCTCACCCTCTTCCCATCTTTTTCAGTAGCCAATTTCCCTTCCCTCAAATATTTCACTCATTTCAAATTTGTTCTCCTGGGATTTGTAGAATTCGGTGAGGGGACTGACTGATCCTGCAGTGAGGACACAGACCCATCTGAGTTGCCCACATCTGGGTGCTTACTGCCCAGTTGTCAAAATCCCTACTCCATTCCACATTAGCTTCTTGGGAGCTGAGTAAATGTTTAGCGGAAGAGATGTTTTCAACCAGAAATCTCACCCATGGGTGTGTTGCGCTGTCCTTTTGCGACAGGTGTAAATAACATCTTACTTTTGCCCCTGTGGCTACAGCAGTGAGAGTGGCAGAGACACGGTTTTCTGTGAGCTGGGGGAGTGCAGCTCACTGCGCTTAACAGGGAATGAGTCTGCTTCTCAGATCACTAACCCCTTAAGTGGGATCTGTACTTAAAAGGCACCCAGCAAGCGGGTGTGTGCGCACATTGTGTATGTAAAGTGCTTGAGATGCTGCTCTGAAAGCTTTGCAAACTGGCAGGCGCCCAGGAGTCGTCATCCTGAATTTGCCGGGGGAGGCTGCTGCTCTCTGAAAGCTTATTCTTTGCTTGGGACTGGCCCAGCTGAATGTTTCCTGGAGTGGTTGGGTCTTGCTTGCCCAATCTTGGCTGCTGTTTGGGGATGCTCTGGTGCCTCAGTTCTCCTGTGTGGGGTGGGCACTGTTGGCTGAAGGAACAAGTGAGATGTTTAGTGTGATGGGGAGGAAAGGAAGGAGGCGATGGGAGGTAGGAGAGAGGTTTTGTGGTCCTGCTATAGATAGGATGTTTAGCATCCTGTTGCTGAGGGGGCTGGGGGTGTCCAGCTGTGACAGTACTGAGCTGTGGCATCCAGTGGGCATGATGAAGGGATTCAGCCTGGGGTCTTGAACTCTACCTGGTACAAATATAAAAATTAGGGAAATAGTTCTGGGATGAGATGAGATTCCAAGTGTATGTGTGTGTGCGCATAACTCTGTATGTCTCTCCCTTTATCTTGCAGCCACTGTATTCATCAGATACTGGAGAGTGTGAATCACATTCACCAGCATGATATCGTGCACAGGGACTTGAAGGTAATATTTCCTCCATGCCACAGAGGCAGAGGAGAGCAGCCAGGGGATCATTGGGAGAGGCAAGACAGGAATACTGTGTTGCCAACTGGCAGGGTTTTTTTCACTTGAACTGGGCTCAGAGTTCCTGAAGCACAAATTTGTTCCTTCAGAGTTTTCTAGAGGGTGTGCTGAACTTCCAAGGAAGATTTCAGTCTTCATGAACCTCGACAGCTCTCAGCCTCTTTGAGGCAGCTCCAGGATGGAGCTGTGAACTCCAGCTGGAGTTGTGAACCTTGGACTGCAGTAGGCTTTCAGAGAAACTTGGGTAGGATTCATTATAATGAAGGTCACTTTCTAGTCTGCCATTGAAGAGATCTCTAGAGACCTGGGGCAATCTCTGTTCAATCTGCCAGGATGAGTTTGTCTGCACAGAGCATGTATATTTTTATTCTGCACTGTTGCCAAACACATGCCATTGGGCTAGGACAGAGATGCACAAGAAGAATGTTTTGTGTCATTTCTTTCTTATCTCATCAATAGAAGTGCTTTTAATCTAAAACCAAAACTGCTGGCCAGTTAAACACTGGGTCAATCAACCACTTGCCACATTATAACACATTTATAGACCCAGAGCCCCCACAGTGTAGTTACTTAAACTCCCTTCCCACGCAGTGCCAGCTGGAGCTGGAGCTGGGCAGGCCCCAGAATGAAGAGGTTTGTGCGGGAAGGTCTGCCTGCCCTGCAGCCCTCTCTGTCTAAAGTGGGATGGTGATGGCCACCAGTGGTCCAGTTAAATTAATGCAGGATGACACCTGCTATTCGTGTTGGTTTTGGTTTGTTATACAGTGCATAAGGGGAAAAGGATAAAAATACTTTGCAGAGAGCAAGGTAAGAGCATGTTGCAAGCTCGGTGGCAGTGTTCCCCCGGTGTTTTGATCTAGCGGGCAGCTGTTAACCCTTAGTGTTTCTGGCAAACTCCCATGCAACACTTTTGGCCTTCTGATTCAGAGCAGTGTGAAAAGATGCAAGTGATCTACTGCGGAATGGCTGCTCTGGATTAGAGCTGACACCTGAGAAAGCAGCCTCCAAGAGGCACTACTGTCCAAAATTAGGGCCTCTGTGAAAATCAGTAGTGTTTTCCAGTACAGGATGGTTTAAGTTTTCCTTCACATCCTGTGTTCAGACATAATCTGTTTTGCTTCCCGAGTTTTGTTTGTGTGAAAGTTGTGAACTTGTTTAGAACTTACCAGCTGCTAGACGCTCCCCACTGTAGTTAATGTGTTGCTTCTCTTGCTTGCTCTGATTCACTGAAACTATCCAGGCCTGAGGAGTAGCCATTCCTTTTAGCAATAAAAGATCCCATGCTCTTTATTTAATATTTAGCTCCTTGCCAAAAGCTTGGCCTTCAGGATCAGTGTGTAATAACTGCAGAAATTGCTTCAAGTGAAGTTTTGTCTTTTGCAGCTCCTTCTCATAAGCCTGTCTTTTGGCTGATAGCTCTTAAAGAACTTCAAATGTTGAGCTGCCCATAGGGACCGTAAGAAATTAGGGAATCCATTCACATCCGTACCAAAAAGTTTGTGAAACCTGAGACAACCCATATATTGGCAAACATGCACATGGATAAGCACCATTAGCCTTGAGGTGTTTGTAGCTGTATTTTAGAAGCAAATAGTGCTTAGCTAGCACAAGCTTGGCCTAAATTTCACTGTTTCTTAGTCAAGCCAAGCCCAGGTGTGATCTGAAGTTGGTAGAGATTTTCAGACGACTTCATTGGTCTTCTGCTTCGGGGACTTGTTTACACTGGTAAATTTTCATCAGTGTAGGTTGATTAAAACAATCTTTTCCACTTTCCATATAGTGAAAAGCCAGTGGCATCCAAATGTATTGAGACCCAGTTCCCTTTCCTTCCATGCTGCAAGGACTGTGGTGGGCAAGGCTGTTCTACCTTTGTTCAAAGCAGAAGCAAGGCACATGCTCAGTACTTTAAGGCAGGTGAATGAGCAAAGCATCTTGTTCCTGTCAGGCAGAACAGGGATAGAGGGTTGCCATGGGATGAAACTGGTGAGCAGGCTGCAAAAAAGACTTTAATCAGATTTGTGAAACTGAGACAAGCTCCTGTTTCTGGATTTCCAGGCTTCCATCTTGCTTGGTTAAAAACTCAAGTTGATATGAATTGCACAAATGATCAGAAGGTGGTAGGATGAGAAGTCACATTTGTCCTGCCGTCTACAAGTTGGGTTTCCTGCAGAGCTGTAATAGCCACCACCTTAAAGCCTTTGGGATTTCAAAGGGTCCCATGTAACTAGCTGCTCTGCTGCTTCAGAGGAAGCTGCTGACTCTCAGTACAGCTTTTGGAGTTGTGTGAACTCCTCTGCTGGAACACAACAAAATTATGATTTGAGGGAGATTCATGTGAGGCAGAAATGTGAGGGGCAAAAGTCTGTCTGCCTTTCCTGACACATGGGGGAAGTGACATGGCTGCTTGCTGTATAGGTGACAGCAGCAGTAGCAAGACAGCATATTTTACGCTGCTGTATATATGTAGCATGAAAAACCAGCTTACAAGAATACTCACTGCTGTGCTGCTTATGCCAATTTGAGGCTGAGGCTTTTTCTGTAAGGGATGAAAGCTACTGCCTGTCCAGATGATGCCTTCCCACATTACGGCGCTGTATTTGGCAGCCGTTATTAGCATCATATTTACTTTTCCAGTGCCTTGGGGACTGTGTAATGTTCATGGGGAGAAACATCACTGCAGATTGTATCTACTGCATCTTTGCCCCCTTCCCTCCCCCCCAGTTACTCTCTGCGGGGATGACAGAAACAAATTTTGGGTTCTGTGCTGCAGGAACTGTACTGCCAGTGCCCTCTGGTGTCAGCACGTAATGTATGGGCTGAGCTGGGAGAGGCTCTGGCTCCCACAGAGGATTTCTGTTGGACTTGAGGATTTTCTGCCACTCTAGGTCAAGGCCATTTGTTGCTGCTGCTCTGCCTTCACCTGAACAGCTTTACATGCCTGCTAAATTCAGTCAGCAGATTCAATTTAGTGATGTGAATACTGAGGTAGGAGGCTTTAACGAGGATGTCTGTCTTTCATTCTTACTCCCTTTTTTCTTTCTTCTCCCCAGCCTGAGAATTTACTACTGGCAAGTAAATGTAAGGGTGCTGCTGTCAAACTGGCTGACTTCGGACTGGCTATAGAAGTCCAGGGAGAGCAGCAGGCCTGGTTTGGTAAGAGTGTTTGAGCTTTCCCACTTTTGCTCCCCCCTTTCCTGGTGGCTGGTTGAGTTGCACCCTCCCTGAGTGTTTTCTCTCAGCTCCTCCAGCACACTTGTATGTATTTGGCATTGCCACTTTCCCTCCAAGCATCTCAGCCTCTGGGTCCTTGGGCACGAGCCTAGGTGCAATAGAGGAAAGAATATGATAAATAAAGACAGAAAAAAAGGCTATGTATTTCTCTATTTTTCTTCTTGGTTTACAGTAGATGCTAGTGTCAGAGATGAATGCAGCTGCTAAGTTTAGACCCTGATCTGAACTTTCCTACTGCTCAGGAGTGTAGACATCTGGAATTTTGTTTGGTCATTTTACAGAAATGCATTTGACGTGGCCTTCCTCAGGCACATTTGGATCTGGCCTCATCTTTGTTTAGCTAAAACATAATTTGAAATGAGACCTTCTCAGGCTAAACATCAGCTCTGAGACTCTGCAGTGCTGCAGAGATTATGGAGAGATGGCTACTTCTCCTGGTCTGCCCACACCATTTGGCAATCGGATGTGTCCCATCTGTGTCTTGTGTTTTCAAACTCCAAGCCATTATAGGTAACAATGATATAAGGCCTGGCATACAAGTTTGTGCCCAGCTGGTTGACACGGTCCCTCTTTTCTGTTTTTCCTGCAGTACATAGACACTCAATCCCATCTGATTTTTTTTTCCCTTTCTCCTGGTTTGCTCTAGCAAATATGAGATGAAGGGTGGGAAATGGGTTTTGAAATTTGTTGGTTACCACTAGTGGATTTTGTGATATGGCAAGATCTCTTCTGCTTGGGTACTGTAAGTACTTCATGTCATCCATTTCCTGACAGGGTTTGCTGGCACTCCAGGCTACCTCTCCCCTGAAGTCTTAAGAAAAGATCCTTATGGAAAACCAGTGGATATATGGGCATGTGGTAAGATTCTGTCAAACCGTTTCACACTTAAACACCACTGTATCATATAGAAGAGCAATTCCTTATAACCTGTTGCTGGGAGGGTGTGCAGTGCTCCTTCTTGTTGGGTGGAGAGATGAAGGCACACTTGAGGATAAGCACCTTGTGTAGATTGAGTTAATATTGGAGCCTGAACTCATTTGATTCTGGCTCCTAATCCTTTCCTCAGGCCATCTATCAGATGTTTGAGACTCAAGAGATAGGACCTGTCTATGCTTTGCAGAGTCAGTTGTTTAGGTAACTAACGATTTCCTATTACACTAACTTTGTAGAATATGAAATACTGAAGAGACCTGATTTTTTAAAAAGGAAAAAATGAAATGTAAATGCATCTGGGACCAATAATTTAAAGATATGTGATATCAGTGTTGCCTGACATGGACTAAATGGTTCTCTGCAGGCCAGGAGTGTTAGCTTTGTCAGTGGCATTTTTGTCCCAAGACCATGCACAGTAAGCATCTAAAAACCTCGTCCTTCCTAAAAAGTCCCTTGTTGCCCAGCAACCCCAGGGGAGGTGGCTTCATTTTATTCTGAGAGCAGCTGGGAGTTGTGGCTCACCAGCCATGATAGCCAGGGGAGGGATAGCATGATGAGGGACATCATGCACCTTGTTCTAGCTCCTGGCAGCTGGCGTTAAGAGCTGAACATGAAGTGCCAGGGTGAGGTTCAGCAGAGGAGTGGTTTGAATTGTCTTTTTCTACCTCGGAAGGCTAAATATGGTGGCAAATGAAGATATAGAGCAATCATTGCCTTGGGGACTGTTAAGAGGGAAGGAAGAGGGGCTGAGGGAATAATTGGCATATTAGCCTAACCATAGTGTATCTGTGTCTCTCCCTCCCAGGAGTGATTCTGTACATATTACTAGTGGGGTACCCTCCCTTTTGGGATGAAGATCAGCACAAACTCTATCAGCAGATCAAAGCCGGAGCCTATGACGTAAGGGCACTTTCTTGCTGAGTACCTGCATGGGTGTAGAAGCCAACCAAAACATGGCACTATCTTACTTGGTGTCCAGCAGCAGGCCCCAAGCTACTGTGCAAAGTGGTGTTTGGCGTGTTCATGCATTTCGTTGTCTTCACTGGCTGGGATACAGTCCTGTTCGGGGCTACTGAAAGGATATGTGGAAAGCATCGCAGTGGGCACCAGGACGTTGCTGGTCATTAGGGAAATGCAGAGCTGGAAATGCAGATGGTGGGAAATGGTGTCTTCTAGTGCATTTACCACAAAGTGCTGCAGACATAGCCAATACTAGCTCTTTCAGGGGAGCAGAGGGAAGGTAGAATGAAGAAGCCTGTCTTTATCAAGGCCTAATTAAAAGTATGGGGAAGTATTCTGTAGAATAATAGCTTAAGTTACGGCCTCTGGTCTCCTCAGTGCCATAGTGGAGTTTCTTCCAGCCGTGGAAAGCATGGAGCCCAGGGAGAAGACTGAATGGCAGGGACCTTTGGAGGGGTGGCTTTGTGGTGGGGATCAGCGTGGTGGGTTGGAGGCTCTGGTAAAAAGCCAAGCAGTTCATGGAACAGTTCTCTGAACATGGCAAAACTGAGGTGTAAAAAGGTGCCTGAAGGAGAGGAATATCAAGGAGGTTAGTACTGGGAAGCAAAGGTGGTGTAAAATGAGGTTTGAGTACCACAGCTTGAATGTTTGACATAAATTCTTCCAGGTACGGAGAGACTTGGGAGGGAATAAGGAACTCCTGGAAATCCTAGCTCAAAGCCTGTGGGCATGAATATCAAGAAGAAGTTGGGGAGTTCATTTCGTAGGCTATCTTGCGGTTTGTATTTTTAAAAAAAAAAAAAAAGAGAGAAAAAAGAAAAAAAAGCGAGGGTTTTGCTGGACCCCAGTTACCTGCCAGCTTCTGTGCCTGAGACCATGAGAGTAGCTGTGCTGGTGAGAACAAAGGTCTGCCTAACCCCATGTCCTGGCTCAGTGGCTTCCTGAGTGAAAGGAAAGTGATGTCTTTGTACTTGATAGCCTTAAATGAACTTGTGTTCTTCTCTTGCCTTCGTGCCCCTCTTGTTTCTGTGTTGCTTGTTCTCATTTGAAGTGTTTTTGCACTAATTGTATCGATGGGGATTTTCAAAGCACTTCAGGGGTTAAACTCTTTCTGTAAGTCATGAGGAGTGAAGTGCCTGATGCCTCTTATCTACCTGCTGTTTTTGAATTCTTACCTATAATGAACAAGTTCCAGTAGATTCCTCCCCTGTTCTGCCTGGTAGAAAAGAGCTGAAGTTTTACTGGCGTACCTGCCCCTGGTGTCCTTACCCCAGCACCGAGTACGCACTGGACTGGTCTGTTGTTAACTCTTGATCATAGAGGAAGTGGCGACTGTGAATTGGACTTTGTGCTGTTGGGTAAGGGGTTTGCAAGGCATTATCATGGACACTTCAGAGTTCGGGTCAGGGGAAAGTGTCCTGGCTGGAAGCTCAGTATCATAATTTTTGAGTAGTCTCTTGCAACGTTTGCAGAACAAATTGTATAATGCCTTGCTGATGCCTGAGAATGCAGAAATAAGATTATATGGAAAATATGGTTGGTTTATTTTTTTGACCCAACTGAGCAAAGCACAAAATGCAGGAGAAAAGAGATGGGATAAACTTTTTCTAAATGTTGTAGTACTGTAAGGAAATGTTCTCAGGATAGATCAATCTTCCCCCGCTTAAAGACAGGGGACTTCTATCTCAACAGCACATTTATCTTTGTGTTTCAAGTTCACCTGTATTTGTACAGTAGATTCATAGGAGTAAGACCTACTGCATTTAATCTCAGCATGCTGTGATCTATACCACATGCAAGCATCTGGAGGATGGTGTAAATATCTCATCTTTATCATAACTGGAATTATAGAAGAGAGCAGTTACCCCTCATGGATGATCAGCAACTGAAATACTTGAGATTCTTTTCTTTGTTTCCATGCTTCTGTATTCCCATCCACTATTACATCTCTCTCGCTCCCCAAGTAATGACTTCTGGTATGGTGGATGCTTGCTAACAGCTTGCTGGTGGGTTGCTACACCTAAGTGACTGGTATTGTTCCAGGATATAGTGCTTTATGGTGGAAAAGTATACCTGATGGGATGTTCTCTGTTAGCAGTTTTCACTTTCACGAGGTTTTGCTGTAGTTAAGCGCTTGTGATTTTGCATATGCTGTTACAGCTTTTTAGCATGCTGGAGAAAGAGCAAGGTGGGGTAAAAAAGATAGTGCTTGTGTTTTTTCATATCAGAACTCAGTTAAAAAGATCTGTGACTTTACTTTTTTGACTGTTGAGTGTGAAAGAAATTCCAAGGTCTGAGTGATTCCTAAAAGGCTTGTAAACTGTTAATCTTCGTGCCTGTGTCTGGTGAATGGTACAAGTGTGTCCTGCTGTCTGGTACCATTCATTTGCTGGATTCTGTACGATTTTTATTGAGTGTGGATTTTCACAAAAATTGATGTGTTTTGCAAATATGTTAGCCGTGGTATCAAAAGGGCAAAAGCTGGAATTCAGCTGTGTAGGAGGGAGAATCTCTTCTGCTAATAGAAGATATTTTCAGTTCATCATCTGCTCCTTCTTCCTCTTTCAGTTCCCATCACCTGAGTGGGACACTGTGACTCCTGAAGCAAAGAATTTGATCAACCAGATGCTGACGATAAACCCAGCAAAGCGCATCACAGCTGACCAGGCTCTCAAACATCCATGGGTCTGTGTAAGTGTTTTCCTCTATTACGGATTGATTTGTGGTTTACCGTGAACTGACATGTCAAGAAGACTTAGCTGCAGAGGAGCCCAGAATATTTTAAATATTTCAAAATGTGATTTTTTTTGGAGGCTGACCTTCAACAAGCCAACTTTGTCATGCTGTGGTGCTTTTATTGCCATGGTAGGAAAAAAAAAAATCCCTTATTCTTTTAGAAGTTTTGTGAATGTCCATAGTTTCTGGTTTTCCCCACATCTCCTCTTGCAATCCATATCATCCTAAAATGTCAGATGGAGTTTGGCATCAGGCAAAATATTTTAGGATTTTTTTTTTCTTCATCTCTACTTCAGTTTATTGCATTGCATCTTTGCAATGTTGGAACATTTCTGCTCTGCTGCAGCTTAACTGGCTGTAAACCTGAAATCAGTGAAAAATCTTTTGCTGTTCTGTGTATGTAGTTTCTGCCTTGCCAGACCCCGCACGTGAATATTTTTCATCCTTTTCAAAGTTGGCAAGGAAATCCCAGAATGCAGCTGGGAGTGGGCGTAGGGGAGGGCAGCAATGGTGCACTTTTATCTCTGCAGGATGAAATAGCTCCACCTAAATCTAACCAGATGCTCTTGTAATACCATAGCATACTTCTGCTTTCTAGGATGTGTCTAGTATGTTCCTTCGCTCATTTTTTCTTGAGAAACTGTGGTGGTTTTTTCTTTCCACCACAAAACAACAGATCAGCAATTTAAACTTAGTTATGTGAACATTTGTGTCACAGGAGTGTAGAGTCTGCTGTAAAGTGATGCAAGTTCCTTGGAAGTCAAAATTTCACACTAGCTGAGACTTTGCATCTCTCTTTTTTTTCTTCTTGCATGCTTGTAATCAATAGCAGTTCCTGTATATTTAACTTTTGTCCCCATGCCTGTAACCAAAGCTATATGTATTACGATAGCTCGCTCCCTGTGGCAACACAATATAGAACAGTTCAAGAGAGGCTTTCCTTCTCTGAGTTATGGGGAGTTCGATTTTACTTCACAACCATTTCAGCCTCTCACCCAAACTACCTCCTGTTGAGTCTCTTGTTTCCATTTGCTGAGCAGTCCCTGTGTGTGCAACATACGTTTTCTTTCTGGAGATGTATTGCTCCTCGGAAGTAAACGTGGTAGGAAATCTTAATGGTTTATCTGAGACACCGAGTTTCTTAGCATCACTGAACTTCTGAAGTACGTGTCCTGACTCTTTTAAGCCCACATTGAACAACTGGACATTACTGTCACTCCTAAGGAGGCTGAATGAACAGTGACCATCGAAGTTGTTAAAGAGGGCAGTTTAGCTACATTCTCCCTCCACACTGCCATGTCTACTGCAGCAGGTGACTAGCTTTGACAGGATTAAAGCAGAGACTTCCCATGAAGCTAGCTAAATAGGAGCATGGTTTATACTTTTGGGTATTGCAGAATTTTTTCCAAGCAGGAGAAAGGTAATGGAGGGTTTGTACACACTGATCTGCCAAGTTAGTCATTCACCCACTGACCTTGTAAAGGGAGTTGAGGCTTGTGGCTCTATGCAAGAGCAACAGCTACCTTGGCATTAGTCTCTGGTTTCCTCATGTGCTCTAAATGTCTGGCAGCATCAGTCTCTGGTTTCCTCATGTGCTCTCAATGACTGGCAACTCTTCTGGGAAGTTCTCTTTTTGCAGCTGATGGGATCCCTGTCTACTGTGGGTGACAGGTGTGCATCACTGGCTAGAGGTTATGCTCAGATTTTTGCATTGGTACAATAGAGCTATATGATCTTTTCTCTTACACACTGAAAATCTATTTCTGCAAAACTGATGCAAAGATGCTGAGGCCTCTGCTAGTCAAATACTTATATTCAGGGAGTTGCCACGTCCAGGAAGGCTACCGCTCACTAGTATTCACGTACTGCTTGGAATTTTCCCTTAGAGCTGTAACTAATGCAACCCAGATCTTTTCTGTAGTGCCTCTAACTCAGTCCCCCACAGGTGTGCTTGTTCATTTGACTTTGTCGTCTTATTGTCTTGATCCATTTGTGTGCCTGAGATACAGGGAACATTGATTCTCACCTGTGCCTCAATCACACAGTTTCTTGGGCACGGTCCTGTAATAGCCAACCTTGACTAAACATGACTTGCTGTGTTGGGAAGTTCTTTACTTATGAACCGGTTGCAGTATTTTGTAGCCATGTAGTGGTGAGAGGCTTGGCAATGTCAGCTCGCATGTCACGGTTGTGTGCAAGTGGTGAGAATGCCCCTGGCTGATTTGGTTACGGTATGTTCTTGATCTTTTGCTGTTCCTGTTTTTCAGCAACGATCCACTGTTGCTTCGATGATGCACAGGCAGGAGACTGTGGAATGCTTGAGAAAGTTCAATGCCAGAAGGAAGCTAAAGGTAAGTATATGTTAGTTTGCCTTAAGTTTGTTTTTAATCTTCTGAATTTGAGGTTAATGCCTTTCTAGCAACAGTATTGGTTTTTTTTATGATTAACTCACTAATGTTAGTGAAGTACCTTATGTGGTCCTCCAGTACAGGGTACTAAAGAAGTGTTTTGAGGAGCTGGGTAGTTTCTTTCTCCGAAGCTGTAGGTTTCCCATGCCTCTTCTGCTACGTAATCACCCCTTCTACCTCCTGCAAGAGAGTTGAAATAGAGCAACTAGTTCTTAAATTCTGGGACTTTTAGTTTTGATCACTCTCTGCCTCCCAGCAGTAGTGTATCAGTCGCCTGTAGCTAGGGCAAAGCCTTTGGCCCGTGCATGGAGCAGCTGTCTGCTGTTTGAAAGTTAGGAAGCAACTATGTGTCTGAACATAACTCTTAGTGCCATTTTAGATTTCCTAGGCTATCCTGCCTGGTCTCTAGCTGCTGCTCTAGCAAGGCAGGACTCCGAGTGGTCCCGTGTCAGGTCCGACAGCCACATGTGGGAATCCTGGATACGCTAGGACTTTCCAGGGTAGCATTGGGATACCTCTGCTTTGGCACCTGATGGACTGTGTTCTCCATGGGTCAGCCCAGCACCTTTCTGAAGTGAGTGGCCCTGTCTGTTATCCCTGCTTTCTCTTCCCCACAGGGTGCAATCCTCACGACGATGCTTGTGTCTCGGAATTTTTCAGGTAAGTTCTCACTGTTCCCATCCCTTCCTTGGTTTTGTTTTGTGTGAGTGAGCCAGAGGGTATTTTAACCATTTTGGGGTTGAGTAGGAGGGAAGGAAACATGCTCACAATTCATCATGGTGTAATGGCGGTCGCTTTGTCTTGGCTGGTCACCGGTGTGGAATAGGAAGTGATTTGTTTGGGGAGGAGCACATGGCGCTGTAGTCTGGTACAAAACAGAAATAAAGTCAGCTGCCACAATCCTCTCGTGATATTTTGTTACCAGATTATTTTTGGGAGACTCTAGCTGGCATTTGTTAGCTTTCCCATCTGAAACCAGGAGTAAAGAACTCTTACTAGGTAGCAGTGATTCCTTTAGACCTGAGGCAGGGATACAGAGCAAGTGATAATATTGGTGAGAACAGGGACAGGAGCTATTTGGTTATTATATTACTTTGACTCATCAAAAATGGGTCTGAAGCATGTAGCTATTAGAGTTTTCCTTCTTGGAGTCTCAGAAGTGGTTTTCATCCTTTTAAGCTTAATAACTGGTAGTCTGGCTCCCACCCAACTGCATTACGTAGTGCACTTACTGAAAATGCAAATCTCAACATGCAAATCAGTGCTTTTTGGAAGATGATTGTCTTGGCTCAGCACATCTAGGTGCTGCAGTCTTATCAGTGTTCATTTCCATTTGGGTGCAAAACCTCTATTTGCAAGTGCTTTTGGTTTATGGGGTTGTTTGCTTTCTTTGCCCTCTTTGCCTTTTTTTTTTCCTCTTTAAAAAAGGGCAATCATTAAATGCATGAGTCAGATTTTTATTGCACCTGACTACAGTTACTTTCAAGTGGAAGTCTGCTCTATGGATTATAAGTGATGATCACATGAATGAAATAGAAGTGTATTTATTTCATCTGGCCATTTACTAATGGTGGATACCAATACTTATATTCTGCGTGATGTTACAATAAACTTTAATCGGAATGAAAACCTCTGTGAAATGATCATCCCAGCATTCAAAGTGCGCATTCATGCATACATTCTTTTGTGAAATCAAGGCAGCATTTTCAACCTCTTGTATGGTGATTTAAAAAAAAAAGAAAAGTAAAGGTTGTGAGATCAAGCTACAATTTTCCTTGCTCGGGTCTTGCTTTCAGGTGAACCTGTGCATGGACAGGACATGGATTCCATGACATGGAATATGTCAGGACTACTTGTGGCTACAGCAATTTCTCTTTACTGCACTTCTGATAGTTTGGCCTTAAAGGGACAGAATAATTTTCTCCATTCACCTGTCCCAGGATTGTGCTGTTACAGGACTTAAAAATTATATGTTGTTTTCTGAGAACGATTCTGAAATAACTGTTTGAGGAGCTATGGCACAACGACAGGGCTTCTGCAGGGCTGTACGAAACTTAACATTTTCTTGGGCTTTTTGCTGGTGTGAATGGTTTTTGATCTATTCACACAGCTAGTTTTTATTTCACTTAATTGATGATTCTGAAATAGTCAGGGGTTTTATTTTTTTTTGAACAGCAGTTTTAGATTCATTATTAGCCTGCAAATGTTGTCACTTGTAATGAAGCTGCAGAAGTGCTTGGGTAAGAAAATCTCCTGTGGCCCAGATTTTAAGTACATGAAATGCCTGAGAGAAGGGTTCTTCTTAATGGTGTGTGACCTATACATCCACTTATTCCCTGAGCTCGTATCGAGGAGGAAAAAGCTTGCTCTGCTCATTCTTCTCGGTCTCAAGGGCTGAAGCTGCTGGATCTGCTTCAGTTAACAGCCGAAGAAAAGGAAATCCTAGGTGGCCCATAGTGAATGCAGGGTTCTCAGTATCACTGAGTTCTGCTTTGATGCCAGCTGTGACCCCAGGTAATGAGACGCTCTGAAAAACTGTCCAGAAAGAAATGTTGTGAATTTAGATGCAAAGCATTTATAGCCTCTGCGGATAGTAGCTATTCCTAATATTTTGATGTGTTTGGAAAGTGGGGAGATCAGCTACTCTTGTTTTCTTTGCAGGACTGTGTGTAATATGAGCTTGACTTTTTTTTATGATTATTATTTTTTAATTTACTTAGTTTTTTTAACTGCTGCAGTTGAAATACATAAATCTGCTGAAATTGAAGAATAAGTACAAGCTAAATGAAAGTAAAAACTTAGAAAGTCCATGTGGGAACTTTGGGTAGAGCTCAGACTTTTCCTATCGTGACAGGTCATCTAACTGCGCTTGAGAAGTTCTGAAATAGTACTTGTTTCTTTCCCTAAAGACCTTAAGGGGGTTTTATTTTCTCTAATTGGGTGACAGCGTTTTGTGGGCCTCTAAAAGCCCCATTCCCAGCAGACAGGGAACGAGATTTATGAAGAGAGAAGCTTCTTCCTGGGGATGAGATCTTCTAAAAACTTCTTCACAGATGTTTTGAACCAAGAGGAAAATGAAGGCTCATGTGACCCTGGTATCAATTAATTAGGCGCGATAGTACTATCTGCAGGAAACATGAATATGACTTTTTTAGTCCTCTTGTCATTACTATCTCCTCTGTCACACATTTTGTAATGTGGAGTTCCTTCATTTGACAGTGTGGTTTTAGCTTGTGACAAATTGTATGCTTAAAGAGTCTGTAGCACTACTCTTTCTCTTATTTTCCCATCAAAAAATCTTACTTTTTACAAAGCAAAAAAAAAGTTTCTGTTCTTTTATGAGTAATCTGTTTGCTAGGTGCCTTTTGGCCCAGGTCAGTTCCTAAAGATAAAGGAATGTGTTCTGGCTCCTTTCCCCAGTTATGGTATATTCAACAGTTTAATATTGGCTGTTTGTGGTTCTGTTTAAAAGATTGTATCTCAGGTCAGCTGTAGACTATTTGTCAAAAGCAGATACAGTTGCACTCCTTTCAGTATAAGTCAGGAAATTGAGACCTAGCTATAATAAGGGGTTTGTAGCTTCTGTCCACACTCTGGTAGGTATTGAGTCATCTGCGAGAGAGAACATTGCAATCTAAACTTCACTATGGGATCTTTAGAGTCACGCCAGGGTATACACAGGATGATTTGGGTGCTCACTTGTGGCTTTTGAAGTTCAGATGGTCCAAGCAAACACTGATCTGATCTCCGTTCGTTTACAGAACACAGAAGTACAGTCAGATAAATCAATTGATTAGATCACATGCAAGAAACTCCTAAGTCACCTTCTGAGAAGTAAATGTAAATTTATTACTAGGAGGAAGTTGGCAAGGTTTTCAGAGATTCCTAATAGCTGCAGTATTTCAGGGTGCCTGGACTCATTTATGTAGATAAAACTCTGTAAGTAAGCCTGCTATAAACTGAGTGAAAGGATGGTTTTCGTCTTGGAAACAGCCATCTTCACAAAGTGCTGAGAAGTGGCTTTTCTCCATAAGTTAATTTTTAGGCAAGACTTACCAAGTGGACTACGTGAAATTCTTAGCACTGTTTTCCTAACTGGATTGCAACTGTTAATTTGGGGAGGAATTGTTCAACAAGCTTTCACGCTCTATGAAATTCACTTCTCTCAAGTGGTTCAGTGCAAGTCCTGTGTGCTACCCTGTGTTCAAAATAGATCCTAAGGCAGACTTTGTAGGTAATTAAGCCTTGTGCCTGAAACCTCTATCTTTAACTGATGCTGAGCTTTTTTGGGGGGAATTGGCACTGCTTGCTCAAGTCAGTTTTGTGAGGGAGCTATTATGGCAGCTTGTGACAATAGCTGGAATTCATTACATGTCTCTACAGATCCTTATTAACTCTCCGATGTGAAGTTTGAGGTTTTTAACTAGATAGGTGAGGTTGAGAGAGGCTGGAGGCAGATCCAGGGAGCAGAGTGCTTTCTAACTAAGTAAAGAAGGGCTGAATATGCCTATGCATGTTTGGTCTAACCTGTATAGACACGTTTTTGAGCTGACTAAAGAGCAAGAAGAAGGAAACGATACAAATACTGAAGTGGTACTGAAATATTTCACTGTCCTGTTATGCCTGCCTTCCAGAAGTGCTTGTGAAACTGAATTTTTGCTATTTTGTGTATACATATATATATATATACACACACACACACTCAGATGGGAATTTGGGTTTTTTCCTTTAACTGAAGTAAAGTTAAAATTGTGCGAGTAATATATTTGAAGTTTCTGCTGTGTTGTGTTAGTTATTTAGATATCCATTCAGGACCAGAAATTTGTATCACCTGACTCATGTGAACACTAATGTCCTGGTGTGAATTCAAAGGATGAAAATATGGAGGGAAAAATTTATCAAGATGTTTCCAGAGAGCTTTGAATAAATGAGTATGAGATCACTGGGAACCACATTTCCCAAACAGAAGATGAGGTCACATTTAATGAAAAATTAAGTTGTTTTTAAGTGATTTCTCTGTATCTACTATGTTGCTTAAGAAACAGTCAGGGATTTCAGAGAATGGTGCTCACCTACTACAGTGTGGACCTGCTGAAGTAGTGTACTTCAGTAAGTAAACTTCCATTTTGCAGCTTCCCAGAATCACATGGATTTCATTGCTACATTTGAATGTTTATCACTATGGCCTGAGAGACTAATTTATCATCAAAAGTGGATTTAAATTATTATAATAATTCCCTGTACTTTCATCTTCCTCTCCCTAAAGTTCAGGAGAACTTTGAATGCCTTTTCTTGTAGTGTTTGCCCTTCACCCCTTCATTTCTTGGTTTGTCAGGAAATGGAGTTTTTATAATACTGCAAGAGAGGTGCTCTCATATTTTTGTCAACTCTTGAATTTGGGACAGACTGGGGCATTCAGGCTCGAAAGTCTAGGATGGGTGTTCAGACTGTTTTGACCCTTTAAGGTTCTGCTCCTGCTTGTGTGTGTACATATGCATACCTGCAAAGAGAGTGTCTTTCAGGATGTGAAATTTCTGCGTTGGTGGGAAGGTGTTTAAAAACATTAATTGAAATGTCACAAACTATCAGGCTGGCTCCTGGTTTTTGGCTTTTTCTACATATTCTTGCTGGAGAATGTTTTGGTTTTCTGAGGCTGGCAGAGGCGAAAAAAGCAGAAGGAAATCACCTGGCTCCCACACAATTTCTTCATTATTCACTAGTGGGAGAACTGGGAGCTCTGTGGCTTGTGCCAAGAGGACACCAGTGGGTTGTGTATTTCAGGTTTTAGTTTTAATGAATGCTCCCTCTTTTAACCTTTCTCTGAAAGCCATTGGGGCATGTCTGGGAGATGGATGTGCATCTTCAAACACTATCTACCCTTGAGATTTTCCCAAAGCATTGAAGTATGTGCACAGTGTTAGGCATTGGCTGTGCCTGATGAGATTAACTGGATAGGAAAGGTGTCTGCTATGTCTAGAGATCCTATGGGTCCAGATCACATAAAGGCTTGCATTGCCTAGTCGTTTGGGGTTTTTACCTGCCTTTCCACCTGGTTCTACCCTTCTCTCTCTGCTTGTTTTAAAAAGAGTGTTTTGAAGTGTCTGACAGCTTTTCATGACCCTTTGTTTACCCTGTAGCAGTTCTTGGAACAGAATCACTCTAGTCTTGTTGAGGAATAGAAGCCCTCATGGAAGGCTTTTCATTGAGGGGGGACATGTTAAATGTTGCTGCTTGTCTATTGCTCAGGTACATTTCTGGAACAGTGGTGTCGTTCAGGAGGCAGAGGGAGTTAATAGCAAAGCAGGATTAAAAAAAAAATCAACTTTTCAGCAAGAGAAAGAATCCACATTGTAAATAGGTAGTCTTTGTATTGGTCTCCCACTTAGTGCATAGCGTTCCTATGCAATTGCTATTGCAACAAGTTCCCATAGCAAGTCACTGGAGAATCTAAGAGAAAGGGGACTGCTGAGACAGAACCCAAAGTGAGGGTAGAGAACACAAGACAACTCCCCTCTCTTCTGTGAAATCACTCTGCTGTGTTTAAATGGCCGCTGCTAGAGTGACTTGTGCCTAAATAGCCATCGTGGCAGAGAGTTAAGCATCAGTCTTGGCTCTATCTTCTCCTTAATAAATAGATGTTCTTGAAGTTACACTGCATTTGTGGGCATTGTTTGTAATAGCAGCTGGAGGTGCCTCTTCATGGCTATATACTGACTCTTGGTTGGTTTGTGGTAAGACCCAGAAGTGACATCAAGTTGAGAATTAGTTAATCTGACTTTCTTTGAACTGAGAATATGAGGATGACAAGCCGCAATTCTATGTCATTGGGAATTCTGTGTTGGTATGATACGATTTTTATTTTAGTAATCAAGTCTCAGCAAAGTCCAAAATTCTTTGTGGTGTAAGTGCTTGTATTTAGAAGCTGGGTTGTCTGTTAGACTAGCATCATGAGTTAGTCAGACTTAACAAAAGCAACCTCAGCGTTATCCCTGCATCCCACAAAATACTCTCTGGAAGCTTAACCAAGATGAGAAATGTGGCTGAGATTTGACAGCTGGGGACAGGGCAAACCCAGGACAGGCTGGGCGAAGGGCTGCTCCTTCTGGAAGAGGAGTGGGGCTGGCAGCGGGGGGAGGCACTATCCATGGCTGTGTTTGGAGTGGGTATTTCAGTCCCTCTTGGAAATTCCCTCCTCCACCGCCCCCCTTGGCTCTGGTACATCCAGAGTGTTTAGTGTTTATGGCTGATGAGTTCAGCATTACAGATTTGTGTGTCTGCCAGGAGCATGGTCCAGAGCCCAGGCTGTTTCCTATGGAGGCCAAAACTGAGAAATGTGGGAGAGGGAGGGGTATATGGGGTGTCTACAGGGGAGGCCTTTCGTGTTTCTCTTCAGAGATTAACTGGAGGGTGTCCTGTTAAACCAGGAACAGAACTGTGCTTTTAAGCTACCGGATTAGCAGTGTGTGCCTTTGTATTGCTTCATTATAGAGGAACTGTTAACTCCACGGAGAAGAGGGAATTTAATCCCTTTGATGTTTGGAGGAAGTGGGAAGGATGGTGAAAATAAATATTAGTACCTCATGCCTGGAAAACTGCAGAGCATGGGCACAAGACCATTTCCTGAACACTAAAGAATCTACCTTCATGTGTCCTTGGATTTTCCGCCTCCTGTTGTCTCTCTGCTAAGCTGCATGTTGGGTGGTGCTGCCTGTCTTCTAAAATTATTCTTGTTACAGGAAGTCTTGTCTGTTGCTTGCTGCAGAAATTCCACTTGCATCCCCTTTAATTTCTGTCTCATAACATGCACAGGTTGACCTGTGGGTAAATCTGCATGCCTCCCTTTTGTTTGAGGTGTCTGCAGTCATCTCTGCATGTGAATGCATTTCATGGGCTCTCCAGTGGTCCTTACAAACCACAGTATGACGCATGAACTAAATACACCACAGACCGAGTTTCCTTCTGCAGTGCTAGGCCCGTGAGAGGACAGTGTGTGCTGCGCGGAGGTACAAGCAGGGGAGGGGGCTAGGTGGGCAGGCTGCACTGGGGAGCACTGGACCAGCATTACGTGGCGTTGGGCCACATGGAAGGGCTCTCAGCTGAATTTGCTTTAACGCCATAAAACGTGACTTTAGCTGTCTTTTCTCCACAAAGACAAATGTGAGCTTCTGGGGAAACTGCAGAAAGTGTGAAAAACGTTGCTTCCCAGTTTGTGTCTGGGTCATTCCCAGGACATATGGTGGTGCTGTTTCCCTTCTCTGATGTTTTTTTTCACTTCAGGAATGTCCCATTTTTTATATTTGTTAAGTTGCAGAATCCTTTACTCCTTCTGAAGTGTTGTAAGGCCGTAACAGTTTCTTATTTTCAACAGTTGTTGTGAGATGCCTTGATGTATGTGTGGTATAAATGCTGCAACCCTTCTGACGCCATGGTCACCTTTGTTCTCCTTCTCACTTGCATGTGGAATCAAGCTGGTCTCTT
This sequence comes from Calonectris borealis, assembly GCF_964195595.1. Classification (NCBI taxonomy): domain Eukaryota; kingdom Metazoa; phylum Chordata; class Aves; order Procellariiformes; family Procellariidae; genus Calonectris; species Calonectris borealis. The sequence goes on from NC_134318.1 coordinate 20,575,051, forward strand.
TCATCATGCCTTGAAGGTGGCAAGAACTTATTTGTTAAGTTCAGTCTTGCAATGCTTTAGTAAGTGTACACTCAGCAAAGAAACTGTTGCAGGGCAGATGAGTTGCTTGGGACAATTTGTCTGCCTACCTTTACGTGTGCACATTAGAGCATTGTGTTTTGACACATCACATTCAGAAAACCTCTGCACAAGGTTCTTCCAGTGTTCTTGGATGGTTTCTGAGAGCAGGAATGAAGACAAATTCCTGATCTAGCTTTATATTTGCATTAGGGAGTAGAATTAGGAAGACCGATTCAGAAATTGTAATAAACTTATATAGGGTGCCGCCTCTTTATTGTGAGGAGACATTGTAGTCATTTGCACCAGCTCAGCTGATATTATCCACTTAATCCATATCTGTAGGGTCATGTGGTAGGGAAGGCAGGGTGGAAAATGCTTTTGACATAAAACTTGAACAGTTGCTTGGATATTGCAAAAACATTTTTGCCTAATGTTGCTGCTTCTAGAGAGAGAGTGAGCACTCTGTGCTCGAGTTGGTCAGTGTGTCTTTGAGAGTGAAGCATTTCAACCATCATGTGAGCGTTGTCTTAGGACTTGCCTTTTCTCTAGGGCTTATCTTTGCTGGAGCTAAAATCCAGGTCAAGTACCCAGACCCGTATGCTTCCCAGCAGCTGCTTAGGAGAGGCGTATCAGTGTGTTGGTTCAGTAGGTCTCTAGCGTGCTGTGTACAGAAGTTGAAACACAAGAATACATTCTTCATGAGTAGGCAAGCTATGTTTTATATCTGTTGAGGTTGCAGATGGGGTCTTACTGTTGACAGTCATTGTCAACATACCACTTTCCTGTAATAGATGGAGCAGCTCCTTCATCAGTCCCAAGTGTGCCTTCTACCAGGCATTTGTTGTGGGTTCCCTGTCTGTGCTTATGCTCTCGCTTTCATTGCTAGTGCCAGTTGTTCAAGTTGAGCACAGCAGAGCATCTTTATCGTTCAGTGAAGAAATTCAGCCTCGTTCCTGTCTCTTCTCATTCTCCCCTTTTTTTTTTTTTAACAGTTATCGGATGCTGCCTTTTGCATTTCTCCAGTCTCTTCCTTTCAGCTATCCAGATGTTTCCCCAGAGTAACAGCGAATAGCAGTAATTAGGAGGCCTCTGCGTTATCAGTGCCCCCTTTATAAGCAAGGTCTGTTATGTGAATGGCTGCAGTTGAGGGTATAGTCTTTATCCTATTGCAAAGATCTGGCAGATTTCTTTAGCTTTTTCCCCTGTAACTGCTGGTACTTCTGAATGGGGTCACTGTGTGAGTGGAGGATTCAAATAGAGGAGCTCTAAAATCTCATTTCAGACTTGGTCTTCCTGAAATGGTGAAAGTGGGGGCATTTTTGCCTAATTAGATGAACAATAGATAGGATGGGTGACCCGCTGCCATCAGGATGGATTTGATGAGTGACTTGGCCTTGTTTTCCAGGTGTCTTGCTGTTAGAGAGGAATTAGCAGGATGGTTGTCCTTCTGAAGTCTTGTGCAGTTTTGAGGGAAGTGGGGAGAGACAGCGAGAATAGTTTTGAAACCAAAATCTGACCTACTTCTCCTGCTTGTCTCCACAGCTGCCAAAAGCCTGCTGAACAAGAAGTCAGATGGAGTGAAGGTAAGTTCTTGCTTTCCCATTTCACTGTCTCTCCCACCACCTGAACAGAAGGCAGCTGCTTTCTCTGGTGCCCATCCCCTTCCAGGGTAAAACCACAGCCCTGTCTTGTGGCTGGGATTGTTATGTTCAGTATATTGTTTTGATGCCCTGGGTGGGATCTTAATGTTCCTTACATGCACCTTATACATCACACAACTAGCTAAGTGTGCTTTTGTACCAGCAAGATTTCTTTTTCCCCTTTCTCTGAAGTATGGGGAACGGGTCAATGCTGTGGGTTAGAAAGACCAAGGACTTGCTCAAGTGTGACATATGCCTCTGACTAGTCTGTTCTGTTCAGTGTAGAATGCTTCTGGGTATCAAAATTGCACAGAGCAATTGTCAGTGACTGATGATACCCAGCAGACCCCATGGAAATCTCTTTGTCTCCGTCCTTGGACAGATGCTGAAGGTTGAGCTGGGAAGAGGGTTGGGGAAGGAGGAGCTTCCAGATGTTCCATGTTTGGACAGAATGGAAACTGAGTCTTGTGTTAGAGTTTGGTCCACGTCCCTGAGGGCCAGGCACTCTCCTGTTCCGTTCTGAGGGGAATTATTTTTTCCCCACTTCAATTTCACTCTTTGTGTGCATGGTCATCCTTTAGTTCTGGAGGTCAAATAGGCCATTCCCAAAGCTGTGTGTTGTGCAGGTAGTAGCCATTTACCATCTGGTACTAGAATAGAGACAATTATGGGCTAGAGCACTGTCTTACCCTAGCTGCTCCAAAGGATAACTGTCTTCCACATGGGAAAGTAGGGTTTGTTTATTTGCTTGCATTTCCATTTGAAGTCCAAATCTTTCTCCACAGCTGTTAGGCGGAATAGTTCATCTCCTCGTTTTGCACTGTGGACAGTCTTCATTCTCCCCATGCTGGGGGGTTGACACGCACACTCCAGGACCAGCGTGCTTGTTCTCTCCTGCTCTCTTAGCCCTTTTCCATTTTAATAAGGCTCTGTTTCCAGCGGGCTCACAATACAAGCAGGCTGCTGGAAAAAGAGATGTTTTCAGAGGAGTTATGTTTATTTTGGGGACTGCTCTAGTAAAACCTGCATTCTTGCAATTCTGCTGTGTTCTGCCCTAATGACACCCAAGTCTTTGGGGTTTTGTTACCAAAATGCTACATGGAATTGCTGTTCTTGCCCTAGGATACTTATCTTTGAAATGTGCCTGCAAGAGTGAGCTTTTGTGCCTTTGCACCTGCCTGCCTCTTGTACACACATGTATTGGACACATGCACCCTAATACAGCAAGTGTGTTTGAGTTGTCACGTCTGTTGATATGGAAAACATTACATAAAATCGCAGTGGAATAAGAATGGATGATCCCAAATGTTGTGAACTGAGAACCAGTAGATACATCCTTCAAAATCCCAACGTGGCAGGGGAGAAGCAACTGGAAAAGCAGCAGATAACAACATGTCTACATGGTTTTTGTCACCTACCTAGAAAAAAATGGCTTTCTTCTCAGGATTCTTAATTTCCAGCAGGCTCTCAGTGAGTGCTACAACTTGGCTCAAAATCTTCCAGAAATGGACAGATGATGTGCACACAGGTTTTGAGGCACAGCTTCCTGGTCATGTAGTTACAAGGAGACATGTATGTTAGAGACTTCCAGCTCCATAGAAAGCTTGTGGTATTTGGTTCATTGAGAACCAACTGTATCTTCCTCTGTGAAAAGAGTAAAGCTGGATTTGCTTTTCTAGCTGATTTGAAGTATTCTTCAACTCTTCACAGTATATGTTGTTCCTGGTATATATAATTGAATACTTGTGATAAAGTGGAAGGTAGATTAGAGAGCATAGCATTCTCTGTACATGGTGAATGGGGTTGCCCTCTGGGAACCTCTTCTCTACTTCTGCATGACACTGGAGACCTGCAGTTGAGAGTCTGAATGCAACTTCCTTGCTCCTAAGTGTTAGAGCAGTCTTGCTCTGCAGTATGAACCTCAGTGGTGTCTACGAGGGGCATCGCGTGCTTTCAACCTGGGCTGAGGGCCCTCAGAAGAGTTGTTTAAGCTTCCTGTTTTCTCCAAAAAGCTTCTATCTTCAGGTATGGCTTTTGAGTCATCATTTGTATAAGCTTTAAAACTCAGAAAGAAATTATGTATTTCTTCTTAAAGCTGGTGTTTTAAGTAATCCTTTTGTTCAATAATGCATACTTTTAAAGTACAGGTCGCTTCCCCGCACTGCTAAGTTTGGACAAGATAGAGAGCAGGTCTGTGTGTGTTTGTAGTACATCCTTAACACTTCTGTTGTAGGATTTCTGTGGCTACATGCTTATCTCCTTCCTTGCCCCTACTGTCTACATGTATGGTGCTGCTTCCCATTAGTCATCCTATGGAAGTATAGCCTTTTACCACTTCCATTTGCTTATTGGAGCAGTGCTGGCACACTTGGCTGCTGTGCAGCAGCCTCTGTTGGTCACTGTCTGGTTGGTGGCCTCACCGTTGTGACTGGCTTGCTTTTCATGCATTGCTCCTTATGCAGGAAACTTGTGGTTTTAGCTGCACTGATTTTCTCATCCTGGATAGTTCTGACAAACAACTTCTGCTGGTGACTGGTTGAGTTAAGAGCATTTGGTCTTGCATTACTTGTAGCAAACGGTGATTTTCTGCCCATTGCAGTAGTGCAGAGCACAGATACCATGACTTTAACACCAAACAGATTTTCAGCTTTGTGGTATCCTTTTCAGTCCCGCTTCCTATATTAATAATTTTACATCAGATGTAGGTTTAGAATAAGCATTGCATGCTGTATTTTCAACTGTAGTCTGCTGCTAACCACATGCCGTGTGGTTAGGCTGTTTCTCATGTTCCCTCTAGATATGGAGATTCTTGGTTTGTTTGGTGGTTGGTTTGTTTGCTTGTTTGTTTATTTTTCTTAAAACCTTCTTGGAAATTAATTCCTTATGGAGATGGAGAGAAAATATGTTTCAGTTTTTTCACTGGCTTTATCTGGTCCAGGGTGACTGTGCTCCATGAGAGTGTTGCCACAGATATCCACACAGTAGATGAGAATGGAAAGAGTATTTCTTCCACAAACTGATGATTACACTAGTGTAAAAATCAATGGCTTTAAGCCCATTGAGAAAAAAAATCACCAGTTTGTCTTCCTTTATTTTCTGTTCAAGGTAACTTTCCCATCCTTTTGGCTGGTATTCAGACATATCTATGCTAGAATCCTGCATTATTTGACAAATACAGTAGGAATTTCTATTACATAATACTAGGCAAGTTTGAGTGAGGCCTATACATCTTTCTCATGCTTTATTCCCAAGAACTCCATGAAAATGTGTTGGTGAATATCAGATGCAAGGTGCAGCGTGTTGTTGCTGATTTAGCATAAATAAGAGAGGAATGATATATTAGTCATATGTGGTGATATGAGCATCTAGTCCGAGTCATGTTGAGCTGATGTGTAAGAAAAAAACACAATTTTTGTTTCTATAGGAATTGGCTTTAATCCCTTGTTGCAGCAAACCTAACACACTAAAGCAATGGGGAGGCATGCATTTTATTTGCATCAAACCATTTTGGAAGGGGGGGAAGGGGGAAGCTTAAATCAGGAGGCGAGGACTGGAAGGAAATGTTTTTTATTCCAATATAGGTGTGTCCACACTGGGGTTATTTTGATAAATTTCCATGTGTATGACCCTCTCCTCTAGCAAATTCCTTTCCAAAATCTATTTGAAGCATTTCTGGTTTTCATTTTGCACTGCTGCTTCTATTTCAAGTACTAATTCTGCTAATTGGTAGATATTTCATCAGCTTGGCACTTGAGAACTTTTCCATTATCTTAAATAATGAATGATTTAAACTGCCTTGAATCTTAAATTGTCCCTGCTCACCAAACCTTTGGTAGTGCTGCACTCACTTTCTTCAGGCAGAATTTGGATCCAGCTGATGGAGTAGCAACAAGGAAGGCCCAGGTTTTATCCCCAAGGAACATGCTTTTCTGCTTTCAAATCCAGAAAGTGAGGCTAGAAGATACTGGGTGACGAATTGCAGAGCCATGTAACATACCACGTATCTTGTGGCCACCACTGTAGGTCCCAGGTATTTTTTTAAGATTCTAAGTTTATGAACATCATTGTTGCAGCTGCCATTTTAAAATTTACTTTAGATAATTTCACGTCAAATCTGCTTGCTTTCTTGTTCCCCTTTCTGCCTGTAATCTGGACTTGCCATCCACTGCAAGGTGAGGGAGGGATTAAGGAATGGGCTGGGGCAGACACCTGGGTGAAGATTAAGGACACTTTATGCTGAATGTCCTTTCTCTGACCTTGTCAGGGTCTGGGCTCCCTGTAGTTAAGTGTTACAGTCCTACTGTTGAGATTTTTTTTTTGGGGGGGGGGGCACTGGGCAGCACTTCAATCAATCGTGTTCCCTTTTTCCCAAAGGGGAATTTCCTGTCCTACTGGTGTGAGAGGATGCATGTGTTTCCAGTTCTGGCAGGGCCCGTCAGATCCATCTTTATAATCAGAATTTGTTAATGCACAAAGTGCTATTTTTAGTTAAGTATGTAATTGTAAGTATTTTAAAATTAGTTCTTCTCTAAGCTCTTTGTGAGTTTCTTCTTTTCTTTCTTTTTTTTTTTTTTTCCTAAGCACCTTGGTTTGTGATTAGGGAATACAAAATGATAATGTTTTTCAGACCCGGTGTAATATTCTATGTAAATAGTAACTTGTGGAGAATGCTATGGGATGCAGGAGATTTTAACAGCATTCACTTGCAATGCTCTGCAAAATTTTTTTTATTTTCTACCTTGTCTCTCTGCTGCATGCACACTGAATTCTTTCCCAGTAAAAGCTGAATAGCATAGCTGAAAGGAGAACTCAGCTGAAAGAGTAAAAATCCAGATTTTTGGTGTGACAAGGTTAATGTTGTAAAACCTGTCCTTCATCTTACATAACTGCGAAGAGGCACCAAATACCATTTTTTCTGCTGTTTGTAAGGAATATTGTGGTAAGTGTACATTTTATGCCTGGCGGGTACCGGCTTTCCCTGCCCTTTGCCCAGTAAAGAGTATATGGGGAAGGCAGGATGCTCTCTAAGCTGGCATGGCTGCTGAGAAAGCAGTTAGTGAAAGTGTGCCTTAGACAGAGAAGGCACAGTAGCGAGGTGAACCAACAGGGAATCCTTAGAAAAATCTGCAAGGGTCTGGAAATCCGCAAGGGTCAAGTAACATCCATGCAGTGACCAAGAGGAGTTAATGCTCCTATTTCTGTATCTGTACTTTTTATGATCTTAAAGCCATACTGTTTAAAGATTGTTATGGTGAAGCTAAATGAGGAGAACCCAAGTTCACCTGAACAGCACAGTTGTATGCTGAACTGTTTTATGCAAGATGTTTGGGGAGCACTTCAGATCTGTTCAAGTGCTGACATCCAGTAAGACATTCTACCTACCTTCGATGCATTTACTTTTTGCACTACATTGTTGTAATGCCTAGAAACTCCAACTGAGATTAAGGGTCCGGTGTGCTTAGCCCTGTAGCGATGCCTAAGCAGAAAATCCCTGCCTCTTAGCTTACAGTTTAAATAGATGAGCTGACAAAGGGCAAGAGAGAAGATGGATTTGACAAAGATGAAATGATTTGCTCAGCATCACACAAAAGGACTAAAGCAGAAGTAGAAATAAGACCTTAAGTCTGCTAGTTCAGGCTGCCTCTCACTGATCTGCTTTGAGTTCAACATTGTTTTTTTCCTACCTGAAGTCCTGAAATGACTATTCTCTCTATAGGAATATGAGTTGCAGCAAGTGTGATATTTTAACATACTGATACATACAGTCAGTATCAAACTGGGGGAGAAATGCATGTAGAAGACAGAAATACAAAAAGCTGTTGTAAAAACATATCCATGTTAAGTGCCCAGAACTGTGCATGGGTTTGCATGCTTGGACCTTGCCTGGAATCACTCTACTCCCTATAGCATCCTCTAGTTTGTGTTGTATTTTCTATAAGTGCTCGGAATGATTTACGCTTGCCATTTCTAGTATTGCTGCTATGCTGAAGGGACAGTGATTCTTCAGGTTGTCTTCTGTCACCTGCTGACTTCTGTTTATTGTTACCTGAAGCAAGAGTCTTCCTTAAGTTTCATTGTAGACATCTGCTCCACTTTTGAGATGAACACCTGAATTTCACACAAATACAGAAATAGAACTTTAGCAAATATTCTTGCCTGGATTTGAGAGGAAAATGTTGTCTGTTCGGCTTTGGGAGAATTTTTGTCACTCAGATGTAGGGAAATCCTTAAAGAAATCAGTGAGGTATTTTACCATAGGCTATCTCTCTGCCTTTAACAATTTTTTGCATTCCCTGGGACGTCTCTGCACTGCCTAGAAATACTTAGAGATGTAGCTGTGTTATGGAAGGGAAAGAGAACTCTGTCTGTAACTAAACTTCTGTTATCTTATTTACTTTGCTAAGCTGCAGTCACATTACAGGAAGAACAAAAGTTTTGCTCACTCAGCTAGTCACCTTGGGAAAGGGATGTAGATGGCTCTGATGCAGCTGTTACAGAGGGGATTGCGAGACTGATCTGGTTTTAGTAATTTCCTTGTATATGTTTTGACTTAATAAGTTTTGATGCTTTAGCACTTACTGCTGGTGCCTCATGTTGGCATTATCCAACCTGCCTTGAGTTGTAATAGTACTTTTATGCTCTGGTCTTAACACAGACCTCACTTCCCACCCTTTTCACACTGCCTAGCTAGCTTTTCTCCCCCCTGTTATTATAGTAGCCAATAATAATGTGTTTCTGGGATTTCTACAATACATCATGTCATGTTAATAGACCAACACTGTTTTAGATGTAGATTGTACTCTAATTAAATTCTGATATGCAGCGGGTTCTGTTTCCTCCTGTGTCAGTGTTACTTGTGCCTCTAATATAGGAGGGTGATTGTTTTCTGTATGGCTTGGTTGACTCTCCTTTCATATTGAACCTTTTGCTTGTCTCTTAACATTTTCTGCCCCTTTTCTTGTTTCTGTAACTCACTGGAAATCTATATGAACTTCAAATGAGACTGTCTTCCTTAGAGAGAAGTTTCCCTGCAGTGTCCATATAGCCTCTGTTTGTCTGTTGCAACTTATAGGATACATTAAAAATAAAAACTGAAGCTTTGGAGCAGTTTCTGAGCTGGTGTGGGTGTGGATTTCCACTTCTCCCAGTTAAAAATTCCCTGCTGTGACTGGGTACAACGATTCCTCTGGGTTGGTTCCTGTTGGTGGTCTAAGCATTGTATTCATGCACTGGTAGTACATCCTATTTTAGCTCTAGCTTGAGGAAAAGCTTGTGGAGAAGCTTAATTGTCCTAAAAGAACATAAGAGGAATCACAAATTTCTAAACCAAGTAATGGCAAGCCCTGTGTTGTGCCTTCATGAAGTGGAAGATTGGTGAGCCAAATGCTGAACAGATCAGCGTTCGGAGTCTGTCCGTATGGAATTAAAGATAGATGAGGCAGAAGCTTTGCTAGTTTGAGTCTGTTCATGCAGGGGCTGCGTGATTCTGGGCTGTATGGTGTGATTAGGAATGCGGCTCTGGGTATGAGGTGAACATGGGCACTTCTGCTCTCAAAGACATGCCAGTCTGTATGTGCTTGCGCTCTGATGCGAGGATAGCAGAGACAAAGGCAATATTCAAGGTGAAAGCTGTGAAGTCTCAGTAAGTATATGAAATGGGGAGGTACAACTCCATGGCCTGTACTGAGTTGAAAGGCTGCTCTGGAGGTGGTCCGTGGAGTCCAGAGCTACATAGCTGAGCCCATGCCATCGTGGTTTTTGGCTGGGACATGCCGTTCTACAGTACGCTGTGAGCTAGACTCTGTAGTACCTCCCCATGAATAGCAAGCAGCAGAGAAATAGCCTAGATAGTACCAAAGGAGAAGGGCAGATGAAAACGTATGTGGAGAGAGCAGAGGAAAGGGATAGCATTGTAATGCTGAAAGACCTGCCAGGCTCAGCTTGGACAGGATGACACTAAGAGTATAGTGGAAGAGCAGAGAAATGCATGCTGAGCCGGGTTTACTGGAGAGTGCAGTTTGGTGTGAAGGTGTCTTTGAAGATGACTGAAGATGCCTTTGAAGAAGAGTAGAGTCCAAGAAGGTTGGGTAGTGTTTGAGCATTGCTCCCTGTTTGCTCTTCTCCCAGTATCTGAGAGCGTGAGGTGTTCTGGCTGTTGAGTGTCTCTTTGCCTTCCTTGCCTTTCCTCTATGTCTGAGCATGGGTGCACCTTGCCTCTCAAATCACCCCCAAGTTCTGTGTGAGGGAGCCTTTCTCCTCCCCATGCTATGCACAGAAATTCCCTCTTCTTTCTTTAGCTCCTGGGGATGCCCCTCCTGTTGCGCCCTCAGCCCTATCCTCTGATTCTAGTTGCAAACGCATCTCTGCTTCCTCCAACGTGAACACATGGGGGGGTTTCTGCCTGCCTTTTCAGTGTGGCTGGGGAAGCTGCGCCGTTTTCTGAGGTGGGAGAGCACATAGAGGCACCCCCTTGCATCCCACATCTTGTGCATACATATTCCTCCCTCTTCTCCTCTCCTTATAGGTGGGGCACCTATGTTCTGACCTCGATGTTTGAGTGGAGGGGGGTCTTCAACCCTGCCCTTTCCCCTGGTGTGTGGTCATGTTCTTTAACGGTGACTTGTCTCTGCGCCTTCTCGCATGTCTGTGCATTTCTGCTGCTGCTGATACCTGCCCCTAGGGGAGCGTTACTGGCAGGGGGGCCCTTGCTGGCACACTAATGTGTGAATAGTTTCTGTGCTTTTCTTCTCATCTCCTCTCTTCCCTTCTCTTTCCCTCTCTCAATGGTGTGTCCAGAAAAGGAAGTCGAGCTCCAGTGTGCATTTGATGGTGAGCACCTCCCGTAAGCTGCCTGCGATTCGTGCGTCCGCCATTCTCATGCCATGCACGCTCGGCTTGTGCTCATCACCGTACATAGCATGTCTGTGCAGGGGGGCGGTGGCGGGGGGGATCATTGTGCACTGAAAGGTCCATGTCCTCACTAAAAGGGCCCTGTGATCGTCTGGCCCCCGGCCAGTCGTACAGTTCCCATTTTGTGCAGAAAATCAACTGCTGGCAATGCAGTTTGACCTTGCCTGCTCTAAGTGTGAAATGAAAAAAGGCAGTGGTTCTCCTGGGCTCAACAGAGCAAGTGCGTGCCTTGCCTGGACATGGGGCTTTGTCATTCTGTTGCAGAGGTGCCAAAAAGAGGAGCAGGTGCTTTGCCTGGTGTTGGTGCCGTCATCCTTGGTGGGAGCCCTGCAGTGTAGAACAAACTGGGAGTCGCTCCAAATGTGGCAGAGACTGATGGGGCTCCACTGTTCAGATGAAATGTGTGGGCACAGCACCGCTGGGTAGCTCAGAGCTGCCCGTCACTTCTTTTTTTAGCATACTTACTGAAAAGGTTTGTCAGAGCCTTTGTAATCCAAAACTTCCTTTTGTCCTGATCTCGTTTATGTATCCCAGCATGACCAAATACCCAGTAACTGCCTCCCCTGTCCTGTTCATTTCCTTTTTTCATCCATCCAGATGTTTGACATCTATAGAATTTGTCAGAAAAGTAGTCAAATCCACTCTCAAGGGAGCAAAGAGAAAATTGGCCAGTGCCATATTGTAAGGAGTCATACACAGATCATTAGATGATGCCTTTGTCTCTGACACTGAGATATGAACAGTAACTAAAGTACAAAAATTAGTTGTTGCATTATCTCCTTTACACAGAAAAAGAACAGAAAATATTTCTCCCCTATTGCAGGTAGGAACAAGAATGTTATAGTACTGAGAAAGCAGAATAATTTGTTTCTACATTACTATCTGGAAGATACTTCTCCTCTTCCTCCTTCAATGACAGCTTAAAACTATGTGAACAGAAAACAGTAATCCCAAAGTACTGCTTGGAAAATCTGATGTGAGGAACTGACTTTTCACCGGCCCTGCCTTTATGAAACTCCAGGGCAGGAGTTCATTGTGCCTTTCTTGCCCTTCTTTTCTGCCCACTGCCAGCAATACTTAAATTCCCTCTGCATGTTGTTTTAAAGCAGCTGGGATATGTAAACCATGTAAGTGTCAGCCTCAGAAAGCATGGAAGCCGTGAAGGTGAAGGTGGCTAAATAACCAGAGACGGCCCATGTGTTTGGTACTTATTTTCTTTTAGTTGGCTAGAAATGTGTGTCCCCAGCGATATGATCACTGGTCTGTTTTCTTTCTCTTGCACCCTCTGTGTTGTTTGTGCCTGTCTGTCTGTCTCTTGTCTAGCTCAGGAAGCGCTGCCAACTGCTGTGCCAAAACTAATCATGTTCCATAGATCTTAAGAAGGGCCTGGCACCTTTTTAGGTGAATTGGCCTCTTTTAACTTGAGCTGTACCGCTGTGAATTACCAAGGATCGTAGCCTGCCCAGTGACTGATGTTGGCTGGCAGTAGAAGGGGAAGGAGGGGTAAGAGTTAGCTGTGGTGCCTGGGGCTCTGGGAAGGGCAGGCCGGTCTTTTCCAGGGAAGGGCGGTTGGTGAGGTGGCCACAAGACACCTAGTGTGTGCGGGAAGCTCAGTCTGTCAGATACCTCCATCTGAGAAAGAACTGTGGAAACTGCTTAGGCTAAGCCTCCTGCCTCTTATTTCCTTGGGACTCTGTCCTGGAGTAAAATGCTATGTGATTCTGGACTAGCAAACATGATAGTTGGTCTTCTTCAGTCCACTGGAAGGGGAAGAGTATGATGGATGAACTGGGTGTTCAGTGCAGCCTGGGGAGTAGGCTGCGTGCTTTGGGTCTGCGTGGGTTTGCACTTTGTGAGGTGACATCCCGCACCTAATAAGCTGCTGTCAACTTTTTTTCAGAGCAGTGGCTTCCTGGATGGTTTTTTTTTCCCATTTGGCCTCAGTTATAAAGCCTTCCAAAAAGTCAGAAGTATTTTTGTATAGCTGTTTTCACGCTAACTTTATCTTCTTATCCCAGTGGAGTAAGAAAAATGGGCCGTTCTCTTCTCACTGAAAAAGGTTTGGAAGATAGATCTCTGCATTAGGATCACTGTTTCTGAAGAAGTACAGGAACCTCAGTGCTGTGTGGAGGGTGGACCCAGGCCTTGCCAGAAGTTTGGTTGTGTTTATGCCACAAAATAGCTTGGGATTCATTTTTTTCAGATTGATCTGCTCCTCTCTTACATCCACAGCGGCCTGTCATCTCTTCTCCCATCAGGCTGGAAATACATGCAGGAAGCAAAGCTCTTGGAAGGCCAAAGTCTTAGGACAATGCGGGGATGTATAGGAAGAGGCAGTAAACAGTAATTTGTGAAGTGTTTCTCCTTTCTTAGCTTTGGGGATGAGTGTGTCATATGCTCTTTTTTTTCCCATGGACTTTCAAAGAATTCTTCCCTGCCTCTCTCCTACTTCTTTGCCTCTCCACCTACCCCATCTTCCTTTTCTGTTTCTCCTCTCTCCCTCTCCAAAAGGGATAGCTAAGCCAAGGCATGCTGCTTGTGAAAAAAATATGAAGTATTGGTAGGTGTGTGTGAAGTGTCAACCTCATAGGATCTGTCTCTGGTTGACATAATTAAACCCTTGGCAGATGTTTTCCAGCTCAGCATTTGACTTCTGCATTCTCTGTGGTGATTACTGCGTGGTGAGGGCCTGACGTTTTGCGGTATGAGTTTGCGCTCCCCAAGAACAGTGGGATGGAGAGCAGCTGCAATGAGGTCACGCTGCTGTGAGCTCCCATCCAGTGCCCCTGATCTATAAACCAAGGAGTTTGGGTGAGGCTCCTCCAGTGCTGATTTTGACATTGTTGCTGGTGTTTGGCAGCAAGAGAGCTATATACCTGGTGTGGGTTACACGGCAGTGTAACTGTGGGCCTAATTCTCCAACAACTGACTGGATTTGTGGGCTAGGAACTATACACTAGTGGACACAGGTTTGTCATCCTACAAACATAGACTTGGCTCATTCCTGACGTAACTGACATACATGACTCAATGGGATGTTTCTTTGCAGCAAGCTGGTGACTGCCTCACTGTTGTGCTATGTGAATGCAGAAAATGAAGATTTTATTCTTCCACCACCACCAGCTACAAGAGAGATTGAAGAGGGGACAGACTAAAAACTACTGGGCACCATCCAAAGGACTTGCTACTTGGGGAACTACATGGCCTTTTCCTTGCGTCCCACTCCCATCCCTTTCCATATTTTGGTCCTGAAGTCTCCTTGTTCAGGTCTCAGCAGGGTCACAACATACCATACCTCACCTTTTCTCTACCTTTTCTAGGGCTGACCACACTTTTTCTTGCATCAGTAGATTCCCTGGGATCTTCAGCATCATCACATATCTAGGACAGTTCCTGCACACTTTGAGACTTCTCAGACACAACTCCCATTCGTCCCCTGTTTGAGACTGCACCATGACTATTGTGTCTCTCTCACTTCTGTAGTCTCTTTCTCTCAGGACTGCTGCCATGTGTCATTCTTCTTCGCCAAATAGTTTTGTTGGTGCTTATTGCAGGATTCTCCCCATCCCTTTGGGCTGCTGCCTTTTTCCCTTCTGTGTTCCTTCCTTATAACTCTAGCAGTCCATGCACATTTGGGTTTTGGTACATCCCGTACAACATCTTTTGCCTCTGTGGGAAGGATGGTGTCCAGCGACCTGGGCAGCATTCCTTCTTCCTTCCTCTTCTTGGTGATCGAGCCTGTGGGGAGGGGAGGGTCTGAGGAGATGGTTGGGGTTGAAGCAATACTGTCATTTTCTTGCTGCCTCTGCTGCCCAGCAGGGGAACTAAAACCATGTTTTTCTGTCTCAGCCACAGAGCAACAACAAAACCAGTATAGTAAGCACTGCAAAAGAAACACCCCCAGTGCAGACGTCCATGGTATCTTCCCCAACCACTTTTTTTTTTTCCTGTTTGGTTTAATTTTGATTCTGTCCTCTCCCCTTCTCCCCTTCCCCCCCATCCTGAGTGCTGCTTGTGCTGCTCTGTTTCAGCTTGTGTTTTGGCTTTGTTCTGTCTGTGTCCCTGTGCTGCTGTGGGGCCTGATCACAACCTCACAGGCTTTGGGGTGGGGATGCTGAGCAGAGCTGTGGTTGGATGTGGGGATCGCAGCTTGCCTGGACTTCCCCTTGTGCCATCCCTGTATAGTTCTGTGTGTCCCGTTCAACTGTTCCTGCTGGCTTTGGGGAGGCTGGTTTGGAAGAAGAGAGTGTCAAGCTCCATCCACTCTCCAACACCCAGGAAATGGAGGATGGACTTCAGGACACCACAGAAGAAAGAGCAGGCAAAGGGTTTTTAGAGGAATCCTTTGATGGCCCATTTGTCCTGCTCAGTTGTGTGGTTGATCCTCTGCAGCTCACTGACTTGCTGGGCTAGCATTTTCTGTTTGGGCTGTACGCAGCGGGCTTCATAGGGCGCCCTGTGCCTAGTACGTTGAACGGCACAGCTCGGTGTGGTCTGCCTCAGTATGCTTGGAAGATCAGGCAGCAGTGCAATGGGTGAGAGAGGCAGATGGGTGAGTGTTTATCACTGCCCCGTCACAGTCCCTGGTGCCCTTGCTGAGCCACCCTGCAAGAGTGACAGCAGTGGGAGGAGATGGTGCAGGATCCTGAAGTCTTGTCCCGGTAATGAAGGAGCTAGTTAGCACCTGTAGGCCTGGTAGCTGCTCTTTGTTGTGTGTCTCTGGAGAGCTGGATTTGGCATTTTTTGGGGGGTGGGAGGGTGGGATTTGGTGTTTTTGTTGTTTGTTGTAGGGCAAAGGGTTCTTGGGACACTTCATAATTTTCTGCTTTCCCTTCACTGGCTTTGTTCATTATGGTTTTGATACTGAGGGAGCCTTTCTAAATTATTAATTATTGTTGTAATTATTGAAATTGGATCTCATTTTAGAGACTTTTAGAAAAATGTGCCTTTTTTCACAGCCCAGTTCCCTTAGCAGCTCCTCCCTGAGAGGCATTGAGGTGGTCTGGCTTATCCCCTTTTTATTATGGAAATTATGAATGTCCCTTTTTTTAGGGTAAAATACCTGGCAAACTTTCCAAAAAACTGGGAGACAAAGGCCCCAGCCCAGTATTATCCTTTCCTCCCCCTCTCCGTCTTCTGAAGCATTTTCCAGTGAGGACACTGCTGAGGGGTCATTACTTCATGAACGGCTGCAGAGGGTGCAGTCTGGCTGCTCAGTTGCTGTCTGGCGTTTGTCCCAGCCTGGTTCACTGGAGGCAAATTGGGAATTGGGGGCAATTGCAGGGAAGCTGGGGGCTTTGTCTCCTTGTGACTGTAGCTTTTAGTGCAGCCTCTCTCTTCAGGAAACCTGCGCAGGAAGTGTGCGCGCACGCACGCAAGCACACGTGTGCTGTTTGGAGTTTGTGGTTTGTTTTTATTTTTTTTTTAATGTCAGTCACCTTTCTCCACTTGCTGGGGAGCAAAGAGAAATGAGAGAATGCTTTGGAACTGGAGTTTAATGATTCTTCCATCCTTTCCTAGGAGCCTCAAACAACTGTTGTGCATAATGCTACAGATGGCATAAAGGTAAGGGATGGGAGCGTTGCCAGAGAAACCTCCACTTCTCTCTTGTCGTTCTCATCTTCGTGTGTCTTATTTCGGTTTCTACCTTTCCGACGTCTGGTTTGTAGCATGCTCCTGAATACTGCTGGCAGTAAACTGGGAGGATTGTGTTGTATGGCTGTGGATCTCTGGAAGAGGCTGAGTAGGGACAACTGTTCAAATATTATCATCTCTTTCCTACTGTGGTGTGTAATCACCACTCTTCCGTATGTGGGGTGGAAGAGAAGATACAGGCACTTACGCGCTTTTTTTTTTCTTCTCGAAATGGAGACCTGTTCCTCTGAGAGAGCCTAGGAGCCCTTCTTTAGCTTCTTGTGGCTATTCTTCTTCCAAACAGAAGCAACTCCCATTTGATCTCATTTGACAGAGTTTGGTAACTTCTGTCCTTGTAGAAGTTCTGGGTGGATGGCTTGAACGGCTTAAACACGCAAAAGCTGAGCAGAGATGCTGTTAAGTTTTGCTTAATATTTGGCCTGCTTCCATCCAAATCTTCCTTGTATCATCCTCTCCCTGCCATCCCTGCCAATGTTTTTGCACTTTTCCCTGTCTTCCTTCACAAAACAAATCAAACTATTTACTCATGCTCCCGACTGCTGATGCCTGGTAATGCTCTGTTCTGCCATGCAGGGTTCCACAGAGAGCTGTAACACCACAACCGAAGATGAGGATCTGAAAGGTAGGTGTTTTGCCTGTAATTTCTAATACAGTTAAGTGCAGGCAGGGGATCCTGGAGATTCGATCATTGCCTTGAACTAGCTTCCCAGATTTCTGTGTCTGACTCGGTTCATAAATTCGCCATGACACTGTCATTCCTGTCACAGGGCCCATGCATTGGGAAACCAGCTGACTTGGCCTCTGTGGTGTATGAACAATTTGCCCTGAGCTAATTTGTTTTTGCCTCAGAGGTGGAATTCTTTTCTTGCAAATATCATAATCTGTTCATCTCCAGTCCATTTCTAGGCTTGGAAAATCCCTACCAGTCCCTTGAGGTTTGGAGTCTGGTTGTGTTTTTGTGCTTCCCTGTGAGTTACAGGGAGTTACTGCTCTCTGTTACTGCTCAGTCTCCCTTCTCACCCCTTTCTGGGAATCTCTTTAGTGACATGCGCACACTTCCCTCTTTATTTTTTTCTCTTTGGGTCTATTTTTGTTTCTAAGATGAAGATCATTCTCAGCCTATCGTCTCTGAATGGAAATGATTTTTCATGTCCTTGACTGAGATATCAGTAGAGGGACAGGCTGAGAGGAGATTTCACAGCTTTCAGTGACCGTATCATAAATATTCTCTGCTTGTAAAACTCTTTCGATGAAGGAGCTCCAAGTCCCATATCTGCTCATGTTGTTTGAGCAGCTGTCCTTTTCCTGACTTCCCTAAAGAAGGACAAGCAGACATTTTCCTGAATGAGCAGGTTCGGGATGGGTGCATGCAGTTTGCATTCCGAGGCAAATGTGTTAACAGTTTGCATTTTGAGGCAGAGGTATTGTCATTCGCCCTGTAGTCAATCTGAGTTACGTATCCAGGGAAAAATCAATGCTGACCCTGTGGTGTAGCAGCAAAGTCACCTCTGTCAGTTGGGCTAGTTCCTGATGCTTTTCCTGTGGCTTGTCACAAGCTGCTGGCTCCTCTTCTGAGGAGTCACAGGGAGCAGAAACACATGCCAGTGAGAGAATGAGCTCTGCAATACAGATTGTTTCAGATAAGACCTGACCTCATTACAGGACAGTATTCTAGCTACCACCTTTTTGCCAAAGAGTAATCTGTGGTTTAAGAACCTAGCTTTGAGGGAAGGGAACTGGATGGTTTTGGTAGTATGGTAATGAAATTGATTTATCTAATCTCTGCTGGATAGCCATCCAGAACAGATATTTGTCTACAACCTTGTCTTCTTTGGCAGCTTTTGTTCAGGAGAGGTCCCAGACTTGAGCCAGTTGAGCCAACGGGTCCTGAAAGGCAGGAATACGAACGCTGTGGGGAGAGGAAGGCTAGGACTGGAACAGGAGGTGGGGGGAAGGAGGGCAGCTGGCCAGGGCTAAATCTATGAAGAATTGTGTAGGGCTACATTGTTGCAGATCAAAACAGAGGGGTTGGCGTTTTTTTTGGCAGAGGTTAGAAAATTTTGTTATGATTTTAATAGAAGGGAGCATTTTGAATGGTGATTGGGAGGGAAGGAGCTTGCACAGTAATGGTTTGTGCTATGGCCAGCTCTGGTAATTTTAGTGCTTCAGTTTAAGTGTAGCAGCGTTCACCAGTGTTCCTTTTCAACTCCTGCCCCTCCATGTTTTAAGCTAAGCAAGCACTGAAGCAAAACTTAAATAGACCAAAAGGTTTGGGGGTGTTGGAGTTCTCGGCGTTCTGCATAGCCATGACTCTGGGGAAAGGGAAGTGCTCGTGCAATTCCTCTGCCAACTTCTTATTTTCAATAGACAACAGGTTACGCAGATCTGTTCTGCTGTGGTGTAGGAGACATTGTCTTGATCCATCAGTGACAGTTGCCTCAGGGATGTGTTGTTTCCACTGTGGTGGTGCTAAAGCCAGCACCCCCCACCCGCTCCTGTGTCATTCTAAATTGCACAGCAGGTCCATGTTGTAGAGCTGTCTTCTTGGCTTTGTCCTGGAGGATACTCCTGCATGTTTTGTGCCCAGCATTGTGGTTTCTTTAATGTTCTCCTATTTCCTTTCTCTTTTTTTATTTACTGAACTTGCGTGTTTTGTTTGTGTTTGTGTTTTAATTCCCTGCCATGCTAGCTCCCCCTCTCTCCACCGGGGACGGCAGCTCAGTGCTTGAAGGACGGAGGCACAGTGAGAGCAAAACACAGACTGAGTCCATGCAGTCCCAGCTTTCTCTCTGTTTCTCAGCCAGTAAGTCCAGGGGTGCAGTGCTTCACGGCATCTTTTTCCCACCCTCCCTCCACCTTTCCCATTTCTTCTTCCCCAAGATTTTTCCTTTCCTTAACTTCCTTCCAGAACGTTGATTTTTCATTTCCAGTACTCCAGAATAAAAAGAAATCATCTCCCTTCCTGCAAAATACCCTCCTTTGCACACTGAAAATTTCCAAACCTTTCCTTCCCTTTTTGAAAAAAAATAGAACCTCATCCTAGCTAATTTCATTCCCTTGCTTTCATCTGGGTGAGACGTGGAGTTCTCTGCAGAGACACTGCCTTTTGGGGTATCCTTGGGCAAGTCACTGCATCTCTTAGTTTTCCACATGGTAGACGGGGTCAGTGGTGCAGGTCTGCTTGTGGAGGGGATGCGCGAGGCTGAATTCAGTCTCGCTTGTCAAGAACTTCTGAGCACCCCAGACATGGATGGTGCTCGGGAAGTACAAAAGGAACAAGAAACAGTTTTTACAAACTGCTTCGAGGATCCTTTGGAAGGGAGGCTGTTGCTGCTGGAAGACCCCTCAGCATTTCTGAATCCATTGTCAGGTGCTCTGAGTGAAAATCCTTGGATCATGTTGGTTCTGAGGGGCATTTCTCTATTGTGAGCTTTACCTTGCGCGTCTGTCTTGCTAGCTCAGTTAGCTGGTACCGTGGTTAGTCTGCCAGTTATGGTACTGTCTGCCTGATCTCTGCTGAATTGGCTGCCTCCATAGAGGAGCCTGTGGCTGAAAAACTCTGAAAATGGATTTGAAAAAAGCTAGTAGGTTGGCGAAGATCTAGGTGGGATTCCCAGCCTTTCCCCTACACAGACATACCATACTAGCTGCCTGACTATTTAAAGCTATAATGGGAGAATCCTTAATGTGAGTTGGGAACGTCTGGAGTATTTGATACTGTTCAGGTCAGTATGGGAAGGAAGGAACAGGCATGCCCTCTTCTGTCTCCTCCTGTGTTCCTTCCCTGGTTTCCTGCACACAGCACCAGTATCTCACACGATGCAGCAGTCGGAGCTTCTCTGTTACTTATTTTTGAAGTAGCTCTAAGAACGTCAAACTGCTGGTTCATGAGGTGCAATGGGAAAGCTGTTTTGCCCAGCCAGAACGGAAGGGAAATGATCTCTTCTGAAGTCCTTTTTGCTGTGAACTGTCCATCACTGCTTTCTCATTAACTCCTTCCTCTTGCTCATAGCAATGCCCTGCTTGGTACGCTGAGGAGTGCCAAATGACTTTTCTGCCGAGTGGGGCAGCATTCTCCCACCCTGCTCCCCTCCGAGTTGAGATTTGCAGTGATTTGGATGCCTTACTTTCTTTCCCTTTCACTCACATCTCGTACTTGCTCTCGTGCTGCTCTGTCACTACTCTGACCAGTGTTATAGGTCACCCTCGAACTACCTCCAGCAGCATTAGTGCTCTGAGGGCTCTGCTGCACCGGTGCCAGGGTGGTCCCCTCTGAGCAGTGTCCAGCCCAGCTGATGTGTGACAGAGGCAGGAGAGCGGGTGGAGGTTGCTGGTGGGATGTGGATGTCTCTGTGTGCCGGCCGGGGTTGGGGCTGTGTGTGTTTGTACTTCTTTGTTGGTTTTTATTTTGCTTTCTGGTTTTTGTTTGTTTATTATTTTAATGCTTACATTTGTTTTGCAGCTACACAGTCTTGTGAAGAGAAGCTTCTTGCCTGGGACAGCCCAGGGCAGACATTGGAGTTAGAGCGTGCTCGGTCGGAGCCTTTGCTAACTCCAGTAGTTCCCTTTGTACTTAACCGTGCACCGTGTAAGTTAGCAGCTGGGTAGCAGTAGTGGAGTAGTGCAACTAATACTAGTCACCGTAGATGTAAAGCTCCCCCCTTCTTCTCTCCACCTCTGTGCCCCTCACCCCCCGTCCGTCCGAGAAGGGACGGAGCGCCCCTCTGACCTCACCGCTGCCGCGAGGCGGTACCGGCGGGAGGCACGGCCGCTGGCAGCCAGGCGCAGGCACGGCGGGGCCGCCGGCTCCCGGCGCCGCCCGCCCGCCCGCCGCGGAGACGCTGCCGCCGCGGGCGGCGCTGGCTGCAGGGAGCGGCGGCGGCCGCCGGGGGGCGCCGCGGTGCCGCCGCCCGGGCGGGCCGGGGAGGCGGGGGTGCCCCAAACGCGGCCCGCCGGCCCCGTCCGCCGGCTCCCTCCGTTCGCCGGTTGTGAGCTCTGCCCCCGGTGTTCAAACTGAACGCCGCTAAAAGTGCTGCCGTGGCCGGCCACGCCCGCGGTGTGCCCATCTGCAGTCTCCTGTCGGCGGTACTGCGGCGGCAGCGCTGGCAGGCTGCTGTAGCGGGGCTGCCTCTTAAGTTACTCAAAAAAGACAGTAGAATGGCCGTGAGTCACACTTTTATCTCTGTCCTGGTGCATGCTTGCCTCCCTTTTGTGCCCCTCTGCGGTGTAAGGAGGCCCCATGGATTCATCAGGAGTGGCAGGCGCGAATGCCTTCCCCCATGACATCCTGAGGCTCTCTGTCCTTCGGAAAAGATGGATCACCTCCTGTGTGCTGGTTGTAGCTCGGGACATGTAGTAAAAGCAAGAAGACGAGCACAGTCTGATGGAATGGACTTGTGTTGAAGTGTAGGGTCGATGCTGCTGCATGTGCCACCTGGGAAGGGGGTGCAAATCTCCTTGGGATGAGTCAGCACATGATGGCTGTGGTCTGCAGATTTCCCCACTCATCCCAAATAGAGCCTTTCCCATGGACTCCATCTTCTGGACATTGCACACATTTGTGTGTGCTGTGCATAGGAGGGAGGTCCAACAAGTAGCCCTGCTTCATGCAGAAGCAATTCCAGACAACTTGCTTGTAAAGATGTTTTTCACAATAGACATAGCCCACTGTGTCTTTTTGATCCATTCCCTGTATACATCTTCCGATGTGTGGAAGTGTATACAGCCTGAGTGGCAAAACCAGCTCCCTTACTATTGTGAGCCAGTTGTCCCCTATCTGAGACGTTGGGTAGTATAATTCTCTTAACTGATTTCCAGAGTGGGTGCAGACATCTTTCAAGGCCAGTGAGATTATCATCTTGTTGCTCTTCAGCTGCACTTATCAATGGTGGGGTGAGATGCACACATGGATGAAAGTTTACAAGGGAGGGCAGTTCAGACTAGCATCTTCTGGCATTTAGAGTGGAATTCAGCTTCGCTGACTTGGACATCTGAAGATGGTAGGTTGGATTTAAAGACCATCCCCCTAATGACAGGCATCCGAGATGCCTTGGGTGAGACTTCCAGAAGTGCCTACTTCCTTCAGGGTCTAAAGGAGGAACAGTCAGGTGACTGGTTCCATTTCAGACACCTACGTTTTAAATGCCTAAGGGCAGATAAATTCCACTTCTGGTAGTAGAAATTGTAAATTATTTGATAATATTAAAGGTAATGCACCTCCTAAATGCTTGTATAATGTGCAGGATATTCTACCTACAGGGGTAGTGTGGGAAAGGCTGAAGAGATGTGAGGGTGTGCATACAGGCTTAGGCGTATACATGGTGCACATATAGTCGTAGAACTAGAATTGTGTTATTTAACAGAGCCGACCCAAACTTTGCAAGTGTTAAGGAGTCTTAAGATCAGCATGGGTGATGGAACACCTCAGAGGGGATAGCATCTGGGCAATCGGCTGTGAGAAACCAAGAGAAGAGGAGCTGGCCAGAGAAGGACCAAAAAACAGTAGACGACTAGCCTCCGTCTTCATTCATCTTTAAGTCCAGTGTGCTGGGTTGGGTTAATGGCAATGCTGTCAGAGTGTTGAAAAGAATTGTGCTGTAGGAATTGGCAGAAGCTAACTGCCTGACAAACAGAGTGCGCACTAGTATATAGCTAGGACTTGTTCATCCAACCCATCCATCCTGCTGCGGTTGTCTTTCTAGCTTGCAGAAGTCATCCCTACATGTCCCAGTTGCTTGTTTGCAGCATTCATAATAGCTGAGGTATTGGTGATAGTGATAGGCAAGTTGTTGGGAGACTTTTTCCAGTTGGCTTGATCTGTGTGGTGGCCATTTGTATATGACTGCTGTCGTGAAGGGTTTCCACATCTTAAGTTGCCAGACAAGTGCTTCACATTGGCAGGTTCACTGACATTCATTGGTCAGACTCCCCAGAAGCACCTCAGGCTGTCATTCAGAAGACACCTCTGGTGCCTTAGACCTTTCTAGAAGAAAAAAAAGGAATATGACATCTTTATTTCCTTTCTCCCTGCATTACGGGATCACCATTCCCTTTTCATACCACTGCCCCTCTACTCTCATGTGGATGGCTGTCATTACTGCATATCTCCAGAATGCAGGGAGCAGCATCCTATGAGATCTAGACTAACAGTGCTCCGCAAATTGCTTGTAGGAAGCACCCACTAGCCCCATATTCCCATTGAAGTCTTATGCACAGTTAAATTGCTCTTTCTTCTTGTTCACAGTGCGTAAGCAAGAGATCATTAAGATAACAGAGCAGCTGATAGAAGCCATCAACAATGGAGACTTTGAGGCTTATACGTAAGTACAGATGTCTTCTGACAGGTTGTTTATCCGTTTATGTGCAAGTGATGTTCTGGCTCCTGGGAATGAGGAGTTGGCCTGCAGTCAGGGATGGTAAAAAGTTTTTTGCGTTTTAGGCTCCATCAATTAGGAGTAGGGATATGGTAGAGCGCTCTAAATGAACATCAGGTAAAGTCAGGTATCAAACAGTAACAGGAGCGACAAAAGGAAAATGTCCTGGCTTTGTAACAAAGTATGGGGGAGGGCAGTGAGATGGGCAGAAAGAAAAGCCAGAAACCTGGAGGCTTGTTTTATGTGAAATGCCAACTAGCACCAACTCCGTGTTGTTGCAGTAGGACTGAGTCCTCCAGGAACTTAGTCCTTGGAGTAGGGAAATAGTTAGGCGGACACAGGGCGTGAGTCAAATGCCGTACCAGCGCTTCATTGTGTCAATAGTCCTTGGGCTCAAATGCAGACTGTAAGCCTGTGGTGCTTTTCTTTGCAGAAAAATCTGTGATCCTGGCTTGACCTCATTTGAACCTGAAGCACTGGGGAACCTGGTTGAAGGAATGGATTTCCATAAGTTTTACTTTGAGAACTGTGAGTGGGTAGATTTGGTAACACCAACAGCCTTCTCTCTAATCTTCTTTTATGCCACATTTTGGGAGGAAAATTGCTCATGTTTTTAATGGCTATGAGAACTAGCAAGAACTTGATCGTGCATGGGTTATGATGCATTGATAAGAGCGAGCATGCTTTCTCTCAAAAGCCTTTTTCAGTAACGATTTCAATTCCAACCCCCAGATCCCTTCACTGTAGGCATACAGTTTGCTTGGTGCAAATATTTTGTAAGCATGGACTGCAGGAGCTTTAAAAGTTTGAGGCACCAGATTTCCTACTGATATGGAAATGGAGAAAATGAGCATATTTTGACAGAAACAACATGTATATTTGGGGTAGACATGCTGAACGGCCGGACATAAAGATAGTCATGCACAAATCAGTCATGCCTTCGCTTTGAATTTTCCCTGGATGGTTTCAGATCTCTAACACCTAGTGAACCTGTTACGTGGATACAAGGGTCACCTTGTCAGCCTGGGGCAGGAAAAAGAGTTGGGAGAAATGCTATCATTTATACTAGCGAATTTGCCTCCCTTTCTGGATGTCTCCACAGGATGAGATAACTTAAATTTAAATCCTGAGCTGTTCAATTTGCTTTATTTTGGGTGTTAGGTCAAGATCCTTAGTAAAGGCAATTCCTAGTGCTCTAAGTATGCAGAGACTTTGTCTCTCTCAAAAGCCTGTTCTGGAGTGATTTTTACACTTCTCTGAGGCTTGTTCATATTTAATGCAGCCCTAGCTTAAGGATCGCCTGATTATTTGACTCCTTTGCAACAATGTTCTGTAATTAAAAGATCTTTCTTATAACTGAAGAAGCAGCAGCACTGATGTTGAAAAAGTGACAAGTATGCTTTGCAGAAGAAGTGGGAGCAAAGGGGCCAGGGGATTCTAGACAATAATAAGTGCACAGTTCCTAAGGAGAAGAACAGGTGATAGGGGAAAGAATTGCTTGGATTTTGCCTGGAAAATTGTAGGAGCAATTTTTATGGTGTCCCAGAATCCAGTGGAAGGTGAGTAGAATACAAAAGAGGTTGGAGGATGCGGGGGCTGTTCCTTCTTAGTAGTAAAGTGAAGCTGATGGTTTTGCATGTTCTGCCAGTACTGTCGAAGAACAGCAAGCCAATACACACCACCATCCTGAACCCCCATGTCCATGTCATTGGTGAAGATGCTGCCTGCATCGCGTACATCCGCCTGACACAGTACATTGATGGCCAAGGCCGGCCTCGCACCACGCAGTCTGAAGAGACACGCGTCTGGCACCGCCGAGATGGCAAGTGGCTGAATGTCCACTACCACTGCTCTGGAGCTCCTGCAGCACCTCTCCAGTGAAGATCAAATACAGGTATGGACTATCAGGGAAGGAGTGTATTGTACACACAGCTAAGGCTGCTGTATGTGGGAATTCAGTATTCAAGGCTGTTTAGCTGGCTGTGAGAGAACCATTTTTAGTTGTTTGTAGGCTAAAAGCTTCCGCTGATCAGTTGGTGTTCCTTTCTCTAAGCCCTGTCCTCTGGACTCAGTAGGATTATCTGCCACTCCTGACAAACTGGAGTCGTGTGCGGACGGTTGTTGCTGAGCAGAGCTACCCTTGTAGCAGCAGTGCTCCCTCCCAGGTACTCAGCTCTGTGCTCGGACAGAGTGCTAATCCAGAGCAGAGAGGAAGAGCATCTCATGCTGTCCACAGGTTTGCTGCATCCCAGCTATCAGGGATCTACCTTTACATGCTGGTGATTTCAGAGAACTCTTTTGATAAGCATGTCATATTCTAGAGAGGATATTGTAAAATCTATACATAACAATTTCTATGCCATAAGGGTAAAGATTTATTCATATCAATTTTACTACCGATTTTCTCATTAGCAGAAGCTATTTAGTGTACAATGTTGAGAAAACTCGGAAAAAAATATCTAAACAAATAATAATATCAGAGGATTTAAAATATCCCCCAATTAGCTTGCCACAATTCAGCATTGGAAGAAACTTTGATTATAAAATTTGACATGAAGAAACGATTGTTGCTTGCCTCTGAAGGACAGCAGATCCGTTTGCTTCTGCAGCATTTAGGCATTCTTGTTTATTGCCTTACTGGTTTCTTTTAGTTAGATGTACAAAGTCTTTCTGCCTCCTTTTGTTTTATGCTGAAGTATATGTCACATTCATCTTAAAGATCTAAGTTTCCTAATCTTAGGACCTTTTTGCTAAAGATTTTCTATTTAAGAGCAAATACAAAAAAAAAATCTACACCTGGGAGACAAGCTTTTTTTTAGTGTGGTCATTTGAAGATGAACCACTGAAGTATAGTTACCAATTGAGTCCCAGCCTTGTGTACTACTTGGGACTAAGCCAAGAGCAGTTTTTATTCTTAGGTGTAGTGAGGGATTCAACCCTACTGAAAGCAATGGAAAGGAATGTGAACTATCACAAGCAAACGGCACAGGTCACAGATGGAATTTGAAAAGCAAAAGCCAGTTGGGGGCACCGGAAGCAGGGAAGCTTTCAAGAGAGCTGGACAATCAGCTGAATTTCCAGGGAGTAAGGCAGTGAGAAGGATAAAGCCTTTGCAGGGAAACAAAAAGTAACTAACTTGCATCAGTTTTCATCACAGAGATGTTGAGGGAGACTTCTGTCCTGCATTTAGTCCAAAAAAGATGCAGAAGAAATTATTAAATTAAAGGTCGGTATGGCTCAGTGGCTATGCCTAGGAGTTCTGAGGAAGCTTAGGAATGGAGAGTCTTAGCTACTGCAGAAGAGGTATGTTTCCTTGACTTGGCTGCTGAAATGTTGCACCTCGTCCAAAAGTATGTGCTGGAGGGTTTTTGAAAATGGCAGAGCAGAAGCCATTTCCAAACCACAAAACGTTGGTTAAAGCAATATTTTAAACAACCTACAAACTAAATTGAAGTTGAAATATTTGCATGCATTTCTGGGTTCTGAAGGAGGTGTAATCACATGCAGTTACGAGTGGGGTCAATGTGGGCAGCCCCCATCTGAACACTTGAATCATTTTGGAGCAGTGTTGGCCCATGTGCAGTGAAGGGTAAGGATGAAGAAGGAATGAGGTGAATAAGAACGCTTAAATAGAAATCAGTGGTTTGTTCTCACCTGGAAGGCAGAGTTCAGTTTTGGGTAAGTCATCTTAAAAGGAAACTGCAGCTGTAAAAGAAGCTTGAGGTTAATCAGAGGACTTCCGTGTAAGGAACCAAGAAGGGAGAAGACTAATAAGAGAGTTTGTGACAAAGATTTGCAAACTAAGAAATGGTAGAAATAAGATTTTGGCTGCACTTTCATGGCCAGACAATGCTAAACAAACACGAAAAAAACCCAAACTTAAAACTAATCAAAATAAATCCAGTAATTTGACACAGGAAGATTAGCCAGGAGAAGCCTTTGCTAAAAGCAGTCACTAGGCCTACAACTTTGCAAAACTGTGGAGAAGCTCATACATTTGTTTAAATATTAAGAACATTCAGAGACAAAATTACTGGAGACTTAAAAAAGAAACCCAACACCACCACAAAACAAAACCAAACCCCACAAAACAAAAAACCAAAACCAGGTCTTTCAGTTGAGGGCAAAAGCCAATGGGAAGTGAGGCAGAAACTGTTCCTTAGGACCAGAGCCTTTGATCACCCCTTGGGAAACTTCCTCAGCTTCTGGGACATGTCACTATTAGATAGTGGGCCCGGGTCTGCTCCAATCAAGCAAGCAATTCATTTTAGCAAGTAGTTCATTTTTATTGGCACACTCAGCCACCTGGAAGGGAAAGTGTGTGCCCCTTGTTTTCAGGGCTCTCCTCACAAGCTCCAGTCTGTGTTGCATTAGGAAGGTTTTCTGCCTGCACCAAATAATTAGCCTGTAGAAAACGTGTTTTATTAATTGTGTACAGCTAATGTTTGGCTTTATTTCCTTCCATCTTCCATCCTGTTCTCCCCTCTCCTTTCTGGGTGGACACTACCTCTTCCTGACTGCAGCAACTTGTGGAGATACTCAGCTGGAGGGCAATATCTTCTTAGCAAGCAGCTCTGGAGTGCCTGAGTGACAGCAACGGTCATGTCTGTTTTGACGTTAAAAAAAAAAATACAAATTACAAACAGGCAGCAGCCAAATGCACGAAACCCTGCATGCATCTGATGCTCCGGGCGCTGCCTTTCTGTTGTTTTCCATGGATCCATCGTGTCTGTTTCTGCTGTACGAAGGTGTTTTTAAATCTAAAGAAAAAAAAGACATGTTGTTTGTATAAAATAATAAAAAACAGGAGTAATGCTAAATAAATGACAGATTATCCAACGTGCCCCCTCCCCCAGGGCTAAGAAAATGGCAGCAGCTGGAACATCTTTCAGAAATGAAGTGAGGGGGAAAGCAAAAGTGAAGGAGAGAGAAAGAGAGAGGGAGAGCAAAAAAAGGAGGCGGCTTGAGCAGCGGATGGCTGAACTGTGCTCCGCAAAGCCATGGTGGAAGCTAACATCGCATTCAGGCTGTGCTGCGACTTCAATCGGTGAGAGGTGGCGGGGAGACCCCAGAGGAGCCAGTGTGAAGACTGGGGTTCAAGAGAGAGGAGGCGCTTCTCTTCCTGTTGCCTGGCAGACTGACTTCAGCCTGAGTTTCTTTGATTTCTGCACAGCAAGAACGCTATGGAAAGCTGGTTGCTCGGCTGCTGGATCCCAAAACAGACTTTTTTTTTTTTAAAAAGAAAAAAAACCAAAATGGGATGTTGACTTAAAACTAAAGATGGAAGTAGGGATTAAAAAAATGGGTTTCAGTGAATATAACTTAAATAGAAGCTTGCTCTTCAGAGATACTGGTTTTAGAAACAGCCACTACCTGGCCAAACATGGAGGTTTGAAGCCAGATTATTTAATTTAACAAAACAAAACAAAAAAAGCATTGCATTAAGAGCAGAGATTTGAGAGGAAGAGGGTACATGTATGGGATTTTCTATTTTTTTTTTCCTTTCTAGTAGCATAGTTGGGATCCACAGTGCTGCAGAACACGTGTTCCTTAGGAACCAGACAAAAAACTTAGTGTTATGTTCTTCATGAAGACTTGCACATACACTCCTATATGAGGCATAAATAGCGTGTGTTTTTTATACTGAAATATATGCACCCATAGAATTAAAGGGGTTACCTGGCCTCCTGTTTGATTTGTTTGGTCTCCGAGTAAAATAGCAGTGGGAGCCAGCAGCCCCAGCCAGGTGCTTCTCCCCACCACTAACCCATCTGATGTTTGTAAGTGTCATGTTTCCTAGTGTTTATTTGGGTAATTTTTCTATTTTTTACAGTGATGTTGTAACACAGAAAACTACCAGATCAGAACCTCAAAAACCATAGCCGAAGGACTCCAGGCCACCTCCCTGTGTTGCCTCTGGGTGTTAGAGGATACCTCAAGAAGCAGAGGGGAAAGGGAATTAGCACATGTAATCTGATGTTTGTCCTTCGGGCCAATTCATCTTCCTTTCTTTTCTTTGCTGCCAAAGGAGTCCATTTCCTTTATTCATTGGGTGGGGAATGTGGAAGTGTTTTGTTGACCTTACCAAGGCGGGAGCCTAGCCCCAAGAAGAAGATGGCCTTTCAGGCAGACCCGATAGGATTTTTCTTGACCAAGGGAAGGCATCACTTGCAGAAGTTGGGATGGGCTTTTACCTGAATTTCTGTCTACCCCTAATCATTTTTCAGATCTTTCGAGGGAGTTAAAGTGATTGCATTGACAGCATACTAAGTGTGAGGCAACCTTCTTACAGACTACGGAAGAGAAGAAAGCCAATTTGGAATTTTAATCCTTATTTAACAGAATGCGGAAAATAAAAGCTGTTGCACAAAGTGGAGCTGTTGCTTCGCAACAGATAGCGCTCTGCTCCCTTTGTTAGCAAGGTGCTATCCCACACCAGGATTAGATCAGCTAACCCTGATGAAGGAAAAGACCATCCACACTTCCCAGGTTTGTCTGAGCAAATACGCTTTTCTTCCTCCCTCCACCATCTCAGGGAGGAGTGGGGATTGAACCCATGGGGGGCAAACACTAGATTTTATTATTTTGAAACATTTTTAGGACAGCGCTAAGCCAGTGAGTGAAGTGGAAAAGTGAAAAGCCTTGGTATTTTATTCAGATTTTTTTTTTAAAGCCACAAAGTGAGAGCAAACAGGAGATTACAATTATGCCATTTAAAAAAGATAAATACAAAACATTATGCATGCCTTCTTTAGGTCTGATCTTCCTTGTCTCTTTACCTGATGATTATTAATAATTAAAAAGAAAACCCTCTGTATTAAGTATCTGCATCTTTCAGAGAAAATTTAAAAAGAACAGAACCTTTGGTTTTTTTGTTTTTGCACAGTCTTGGAGACAAACTCTGTTTTGGGTTTTTTTGTTTGTTTTGTTTCCTTTTAAGTTAATGAGAACCTTAGCTTGGTATGGCCATTATCAAACACAGCTGTACACCTTTAGCATTCTTAATGTTCTCTTATGGGGCTAATATAAGCATCTATATAATATATATTATAAATATCACATTTTAAACAGGAAATGGAAGGCATTTGATGCAGAATTTTTGCATGATATAGAAATAATTAAAGTTAGCTAGTGTTTGTTTGTTTGGTCTGAATGTTGGTAGAACCTTCATAGCTTTGTTACAATGAAACCTTGAACTGAAGATATTTAATAAAATAACATTTAAACGGTGTAAAGTTTTGAGCGTCACGTTTTTCTCTTAAACCAGGGGACAATGTGGAATTGGCACTTCTGGGATAAGAATCGATCTGCAAAGCTTTTTGTGTGTGTGTGTGTCAGTAAATCATGTGATTTGAAAATGTTATGTTTAAAAAGGAAAAAAGGTGAGTGGTAGGTACCATACCTAAAACGAAAAAATACTAGCGTTAATAAAAACAAAGGGACAACAGAGCCTGTTAAAGTGAACTTTATGGCATTTCCCTGACAGACCATGGGATAATAGGAAATGTTGCTTCTGTTCCTGATGGCCTTAACCCTTGGCAAGCCTGTGCCATTACCTTCTTTCTTGGTCTTTGTTTTCCTCACCAATATTTCAAAATCTTTGTGGGAGAAGCCGACTTGCCATTAGGTTTGCCTGATGTAAACACGCTGAACTCAAGCTGGCTGGCAGCTCCTTGTGAGCTAGCGTGTTTTGTGTCCTAGATGGGATGCTCCTGCGGAGGCACAGGGCAACCACTCACCTGTACAAGTTTGCCTGGTCTAGCAGCGTAAGCATGATTTCCCAACAGAAGTTAGTTGGATTTAGCCTGTCTTGTTTCTGTACTGCCTCTTGTTATTAGCATTTCATTTATGCTGCCTCGGGTAGGCTTTGTTCCACGCAGGCCTTCGCTGCTGTGGCATTTCTGTTGTATTTCCCACCTTGCAGTGTTCATGCTGCTCTCCCAGGGGCACGCTGCTCAGCGGGGAGCCCGCAGCGAGGGGCTCTGGCCCTCTGCGGAGACCCCTTCCCAGCCGGGCCGGGAGCGCGGCTGTCGGTGGGACAGAGGTGCTTGGCTGCCCTTCTGCCTCTCCTGCCAGCGGTGGCCCTGTGGCAGCTGAGCGTGGGGCGGCCCTGGCACAGCTGCGGCTGTGGTTGCGCTGGCGGCACACATCTGGCGTTGGCACTGGCTGCAGCGAGGCCTGCGGGGCTAGCGAGCCTTTGTGCCCCCGGTTTGGGGGCTTGGCTGGCCTCCCCCCCTCGGAGCTCTTCTCAGGTGCATGGGAAGTGCTGCAGGTGGGAGGGGGTGGCGTTGCCTTATCACCGAAAGCGAGTTCAGTGTGTTTAATCCCCTTTAACTGCAGCAATTACCTAGTAAATAGGTGTCAGTCGCTGCTGCTTAAGGAGATGATTGCTTTTGCTGCCTGATGAAACAGGAGGAAAATTGTCCTTAGTGTTTAAAGGGAGAAGGTAAGAGTTTTACAGCCCACTTCACTGGGACTGCAGGCAAGCTGTTCGTGGCCAGGAGAGATAGCTCCTGCTATTACGGTACCAAACAGAGGTTCTGCTATCATTTCTGAAATCCAAGGCAGCATCGCTCATCAGGTGAGGTCTCCCCTGAAGCAGCTAATCGTATCTTGAAGAAATGTTGCAGTGTGATCCAATATGCCCATGAAGTTAGTGATGATTTCCCATGTTCTTAGTAGCTCTTTTAATCAGGACAAGAGTCATTTAAACACTTACTGAAAGCACGATAGTCAGACTAATGCTTATGGCAAGAATATTTATGTAGTGTATATATGGGACTTTTCAGAGGGTTCCTGTATATGTGAGTGATTTAAGTACATTTTAAAAAGGTGATGGTGTAGCATTTAAGCTGTACTCTATGTGTTTTTACCACTTGCAAGTGTTCTATTGGTCAGTCTTGGACACTGAAAAAATGTACCAATGGGATAGAATCTGCTCCAGAAAGGGTTCCTGTCTTATGTTTTCTTACGTTATAGCTGACAGCAGGGATTGGGAATGGTACTTATGTGCAGTGTGATAGCTCCAGTATTGAGCTATCAAGCAGAGATATTCTCAGAAACTTGTTTTCTAGTATGCCATGTCTGGTTAAAATCTGCTCATCATGTTGGATGGCATTTTGCCATCTTCCTACCTAAGAGAAGTGTTTGAGCATGGTTTTCTAAGATCCCTCCCTCTCTCCCAATATATGCACATGCATGCTTGTACACATAGGTTGATTACTCTGTGGGAGACCTATGATTGATGGTAGCTTTTATTTGTGCCCAAATCAGATTTCCCTTCGAAGTAGGATTGGTCTGCTCTCACTTGCTGGGCTAGCGGCACAAAGTCTGGCAGGATGCTTTTATGCCGTAGTATGTATGAGAAGTGGGGAGAAGCACGAGCAGAATTAGACCTCAAGCGTCGATATCCTTTCCATTTTATTATGAAAACTGTTACCTTTTACTTATGTACTTACTTACTATGATAATGTAGACAAATGGACAGAGCGTTTGACTACCAATCAGGAGATTTGCGATCTGTTTTTGGTTTGGCTGTGACTCTGTGGGGTAACTGCAGACAAGCCACTTGAGTGCTCTGTGGTTCAGCTTTCCCATTTGTCCGTGCAGATAATGAGGCTGACCTCGGTAGAAACCGCTGGAAGAGACTGATGAACAGGGATGCAGAGCAGCTGGGTGGTATTGCTGCTACAGATGGCATTTTTTTTTCCCTGAGAGTTTGAAAGGTTTGGGACTGCAGACTAATGCACCTGGAATGCTTGTTTATTTGGGTTTGGTGTAAATTTATTTTAGAGTTGGGAAAGGTGGCTTTGGGGGCACTTAAAGTGGCTTGAGTGGAGGGTTATGAATTTTTCCCTTGAGATCCTTAGTGCCTGAGAACTCCTCACCTGCATGAATGCCCTGCCTGCCTGCCAGTAAGGAGTAGAAATTTACCAGTCGGTGTGTAGCATTATGGAGAATTTTAAGCAAGCAATTTCTTCTATACTTAACAAGTATTAGAAAACAAAAATGCATATGCTCGTGGTTTTTAAGACAACCTGGCCATAGTGAAAGGATGCAAATAATTAAGTCAATAAAATCTCAGTCTGAAAGTTCCTTATGCTGCAGTGGGGTCCTCTAAAGCACAGGTGGATGGGGGGAGAGGGAAAGGTGGTTGTCCCTAATTTGTGACAATTTACATAATTTTACCATAATTATCCACGAATGGATGGGCAGGATGACATTTATTCACAGAAAACTTTTTTGTTGATGCATCCTATGACTGCATATTGGCAGAGTTGGGATTTGGCCAGTTCTTGTTGGGATGAAATACTGTTTCATCTGATTTATTTCTCCTTCATGTTTCTGTGGAAGAGTGTAGTGTTCATACCAACAGAGGATAGCCTGCAAAAATGGCATCAGGGCTGTGCTTCAGAGGCCTTGTTTACATTGGAACATCCTATAGGTTATATCAGTAGTTATAGCAGTGCTACTGCTGTATGGTTGTTCCTGTTCCAGAAAGCAATTATTTATTTGTTTGTCTGTTACTACATGTTTAGAAGTTCAAAATAAACTGAAAAAAGTACTTATACAAGAAGGGCATGTGCTACTCGTGTCACTTGAAATTCATTGCTTTGGATTTATCATATTTTTCTTGTACAAAAAAGGCCCAAACTTTGACATAGATTGTCTTAAATATTTTTAAGAATTGTAAACAGATTTCAGCCTTGTTCATTCCAAAATACTATTAATGCTGAAATTATTTTAAATCTCAAAAGTCAGCAAGTTTGAACACCTTCTAATCCGTTACGATATCAGTAAAAATCTTCCATACCTATTAGAAATACTTCATTAAGTTACTACATAAACAGTAACACGTTTAATCTTTCATGCAGCATTATACTTTGACCTTCCCTTTTGAAAGAAACCAGCTTCCTGACCCATTAAAACTTCAATAGAAGTGGGCAAATATAAATATTCATTATAACTAATTTTTTTTTACTGAATATCCAGAGAAGGATTGATTGATTGTTTGTTTCTATGTGACCTTCAGAAGGAGAAGTTGCTCCAGAGAAATGCAATGTTGGCAGGGATAGCACGTGCTAAGCGAGATCGGCACAGAGCAATATGATAGCCTGGAAGATGGAAAGGGAGTAATAAAGCCAAGCCCTCAGAGTGGTTTGGAGTGTGAGGAGGCTGGTGTGGGGAAGAGAGCAGAGCTTCAAAATGAATTTAAAGGTGTCTTGCGAGTGAGTAGAGGAACCTACATACGAGGTAGCTAGAAAGACACGACAGAGGGATTGAGAGTTGTGATGTGGTGAAACAAAGAGGAAGGCAGGCGAATTCTGGTTTGAGAAGGGAGGAGGAGTTTGGAGAGATGGGGCATATTTTTGGGATGGTTTCTTCCACTGCAGATTTAAACGGAATTTTAAGCCAATATTATTGCACCTGTATAGCGTACTATAGTGTGCAACGTACACTCCTGTCAATGATTCCCCTCCCTCAGTGCAACTGAGATTGGGGGTTGGACTGGGGGAGAGAGGAGAACTACCAAAAAACTTGGTTTTATACCAGAATATCAAACTGTGGTTTGAAACGGTAAATCCAGTTTGACAGAATGTAGTACTGGATCATAAATGCGACAAGCACATGACACTGCTGAACTGCTGCAGATTCCCTCCTTGGCTCAATTTGCTCAGCTGTTTTGGAAAGTGCGAGGTCTGTGGTGGATCGGGTGTCACCTGCTGCTGCCACGCTGGCCTCGGGATGGCTGCAGGTGGGGGGACGGTGTTTAATCTGATGTAAGCACTGTGGTACGTGTTTGGGTTAATTCAACAGAAATGCAATCACGTGTTCAAATATGTGCTGCTGGGTATTTCGGCAGCGCGGTCCAGTGCGATGGGACCATGGCCTCGGCGTGGTGGTGGGAGCAGCTGCCTCGTCAGCCACTGCCGAGGTGGGGGGGCTGTCGGCCAGGTGCAGAACGGGCTTTTGAACTGCACTGAGATATGATTGCTGATCGGTTTGTCTGCTTTACTTCTGTTATTTGATTCACCTGCTAACTCAGGCTTAACGGGCTTACAAAAGCACGGTCAGTGCTTCAGGTACAAACCAATTAGCTGAAGATGAAAAGCCCTGTATAAATGTGTCTGAAAGCAGTGAGTTTCAAGCTTTTCCAACTTTTCAATAGAGGAACAGATCCCTGTACAGCAAATTTACATCCTGTGTGGTGTTTTGAGGGTTTCCTGGGAGTGATCCACAGGGCCCGGGCAATTCTCGGACTGGGGGATGGGAGGTGCTTTGGCAGGGTGAGGCCTCGTTCCCTGAGCACCTGCTTTCCCTTTGCTCTTCTGCCACCGGCTATTCTGCTGCTTTTGAGTGCTGCAGGTAGCAGCGTGGTAACAGCGCTCCCAAACTGCTCTCCACTTCCCCATCCTCTGCTGAGAATGAACGGTCGCGTGATGTGGCTCCACGTCCCGTTCTGGCTTCCTACTGCAATCTTCTCTAAGTAGGAAATTGCACCGTGCGTGTGTGTTTCTCGGGAGGCTGCTGCCGCCGGGGCCGTTACAGGGTGGCAATCCCTTCGTCCTGCTTCTTGGGGCACCCCACGCCTCCCGCGCTGCCGGCAGCGCGGCGGCAGCCCCCGAGCCCTCTAATGCAGGGCCGCGGCGGTGTCCCGTCCCCCCTCTCCTCCCGCAGCCCCGCCGCTGCCGCGCGGGCGGTGCCTCCCTGCTGCAAAACCGCAGCGAGCGGCCGCGCTTGCAGGCGGGGGCGGTAAACCCGCCGCAACGTGTTTCGGTAACGGCGTGCAGCGGCGCGGCTCCTCCTGGACAGGAGCAGCCCGGCCCCAAGCCGCCCGCTCCCGGCTTCTCCGAAACCACTGTCCCCCGGCGCCGCTCCTCCCCGCGGGGTCCCGCTCCCGCCGCACCTGGGGGGCCTGGCCCGGCCCGGCCTGGCGGCGGCAGCGGCCCCCGGCGCGAGGCGGCCGGAGGGCGGGGCCTCCTGCCCCTCCCCCGCGCGGAAGATGGCGGCCGAGCGGCGCGGCGGCGGCTCCCCCAGCGGCCGGAGGGACGCCCAGCGGCCGGGAGCCGGCGGGCCGCGGCCGGCCTGAGAGCTCTCCGCGGCGCCGGGGGCCGCCCGCCCGCCCTCCGGGAGCCGTACTCTGCCCACGCCAGCCCGCCCGGCGGGGCCTCCCTGCGGCAGGTGAGGTGGAGGCGGAGGACAGCGGGGTGGCGGCGGCCCGGCCCGGCTCGGGGGGCGGCGGGGGAGGGCGAGGGGGAAGTTGTGTGCCGGCCGGGGAACGGCGGCCCCGGGCGGAGGGGGGCCTGCGAGGGGCGGCCCCGCGCCGGGCCGCGGGAGGAGCGCGGCTGCGGCCGCCGCCGGGGGGGCCGAGCGGGGGCAGGCGGCGGGGAGGGCGCTACCCCCCGCCCCTGAGGCGCCCCGCAGCCACCTGTGCGGCCGGGGGGAGCCCGACCTCGCTGGGAGCCGACCCCGGGGGGCACCCGGGCCCCGCCACGGCGGCCCGGTCCTCCGGCGGCGCCCAGGGCCGGAGGTTTCACAGCCCTGCCCGGCTACTCTTCGTGGGCGCCGAGCCGCCGACACGCGGTCCGGAGCAGCAACTCCTTCCCCATCGCAGCTGCCGCGGCTCCCGCCCCTCGGAGCCCCCTTCTCTGCGGCCGCCGCTTGGGCGCACGGTCCTGTGTCGGAGCGGCGCTCCCGGCCTCGCTCCGGCTTTGTTTACCGCACGGCGTTGTGTTGCGAACGGCTGGGTGGCCGGGTACGGCGTCGACCGCCGCTGAACGAGTCAGCACGCACCGGGGCAAAGGATGCTCGTATCCCCGTCGTACGGCCACAGCTGGGCTGCGTGTGCTACACACGCTTCTGCTTGGGGCTTGCATTCAGTGGAGGCCAGCAGCGGGTACGGTTGCGGTAGCATGAAGACACAACGAAAATGATGTTACGTAGGAAAAGCTGATGGAACGTGAGAAATCGTTCCTATAGTATTTCCCATCCTTTAGTTGTTAAAACATATTTGCGGTGGTGAAGTGATAAATAAAGCGCGAGACACCCCTGTTTGCTTATGCAAGAGTGAATAAACTCTGTGTTGCCCAAATTAGAAGTGGGCAAATGTCATATATCTGAATTTAACCACAAGCTACTACGCTACTCCACACTGGGATTCTTTGTGACCAATCTTGCCAAAGAAGTATTCAGAATTGTTAATTGTACGTGCGTTTCTCATTAGGAAGTGTAACCTTGCCCTTTGTGGCAAAGAGGTAAACTAGAACCTTCTAATGAATTTTTCAGGTTACGTGTAGTCAATTCAGTTACCTACGGTAATTGGGAAATTTTGGATGATGGAAGAATCTAGGTAGCGCCGGTACGGTGGAACACCTTGTGTACAAAAACACCCTGAGAGCCAGAAATAATTACAAGCTCAGCATCAGCCCCAAGAGTTTATCGGGCTGGGTGCCCACACGTGCTCACATTGCCTATGTGAGCTGGTTGTGCATCTGCACCAGTAAGCAATCCTGGAGCTGAGCCCTGTAGGACTGCTGAGCAGAGACACCTGAGGCACTCCATGTGCAGTGGGTTTGGGGGGTGTTTCTGCACTGGGCTTCTCGGTGCAGCTGTTTTCCTGGCACTGAGATTACTGATCCAACTCCTGGCAGGTTGGACCTAGAAAGGCTGCTTAGTTTGTACTTCACACCCCACAAAAGTGATTGCGCTGCGTTAAGAGCTAGGCTGGTTCTCAAACCAGCCTGACTCCACTAGACCAGATCTGAGCCAGTGGAAAAACTCTGCTTAAATCTGGCAACCAGTGTAAAATGTTCTAAAACTTTTCCACTGTCAGCAACTGTGAACAAGTACATATCTCTTAGGGTTATTGTCTTGTACGCTTGCTGCTTTCTTTTTAAAATTTTCTTCCTCATCCCAAATTCCTCTTTTTGCTCTTCCGTAAGTCCATGATACTGTTTTCCTTGCTGCTGCTTCTTGGACATGGTTTCCTGACATGTCTTTTCTTCCTCTTTCAATGTTTTTTCAGCCCTTGTAAAGCTGCTTTTTTTATGTGTGTGTATATATATATATGATTTTGAACTAGGAAGTACTGGAATTTCAAAAAGGAGTGAAAATGAGCTGCAGAGCAAGGACACAGAGCAGAAGTAGCGGTACATCTGTCCATCTCAAATTTTTTGCTCCAGTCGCTTTTACTCTTGGGTATGGGTTCTCAAACGTGGTGTCAGAGCGGGGAGCGGGGGCCAATCCTGCCCTCCAGTATTGCTGACCATAAGGAGAGAGGAGTTCTGGGGCATTTGGCAGCAAAATGGGGTTGTGATACAGAAAAATTGAGAATCGCTGTTTTAAGGTATGGAATAATACCTGCGAGTGTTTATCAGGACATGAGTGTATTCTTCAGCAGTATCTAGTAGTGCAGTGAGGGTGCTACCTGCTGCGTGGTTTTTCTGTAAGGCATATTTTACTGTTGTGATGCCTAACCTTCAGTCTGATATGCATCAGACTTCACATAGGTGACCTGGTAGAAAAGCCTGCATTTATAATTCCATGATTTCTTAAAAAAAAAAAGGGGGGGGGGAGAGGCAGATACCCAAATGGAGATGAGGCCTTGATGTGTCTTGAACCACGGTGTATCTCCTCATCACTGAGCTTTGTTTCAGAGGTTTAAATGCCTATCTCGGGTCTCTCTGTGGTATATCTGGAATATGCGGTGATTCTCTGAGCAGAGCTGCATAGATAAGATAATCCGTTTCATTTTAATTGGCAGAGTTGTTTACACATGATCTCTCGCTCATTTTCCTCTTTTAAAGGAACGCATATCCATCCCTGATTACAGCTCAGGTCAAAATCCCTCAGCACTTGTAGCAAATCTCTTTTAATTGGTCTCATTTAGCTCTCATAAGGTTGTGTTTTAATTCTCTCTCTTCCGAATCCTTTTCCCTAGTCTGTAATGTAATTTATTACAGGATATTTTATAGACAAGGGAACAGCCTCTGGCTGTCAGCAACCTTTGCAGTGTATCAAATTTCCAGCTCAACAGGCAGCTGCAGTGGAGTTTGTGGGTGTAAGGCAGCGATGCTGCAGCAGCAGCACACGAGCAGTCTGCGGTAGCGGCGCCGGGCACGAGTGCCGGGTCTGTCCTGGATTCTGGAAGTAATTGGGGTGAATGCTCCCGTTTGCTGCCTCTGCTTCTCTAGCCTTTTTGTAGCCAGTGCTGATGCAAGGGTCTTTGAGTTCAATTTTTCCCTTTCTAGCTGTCTTTCCAGTCTCTGCGATTGAATGCAAATACATCTAAGTTGCTGCTGTTGTCTGATGACAGGCTTTGGCAGCACGGAATTGGTAGAAGGCTAATGCTGGGAGCGTATTTTTAGAAGGCCCAGGGCAACGTTAGCTGTCTTTGTAAAATTCACTGTGACTTTCCTGAACGCAGTTGCTTTGGTTAATTGAACGTAATGCAAAGAGGTGAAGCTCTGTGTTTCATTATGTCTGCACCGAGGCTCTTCACCTCTGGCCTGTAACAGCACAGTCTGCAGGCGCGGCGCGCTGGTGCAGCGTGCGCCTGATCTCCGGGTGCTCTGACATCAGCTCTGGAAGTCTCAAAGGCTGTTGGGTTGTGTTTTTTTTCCTGAGCTGGGCCCCCTGCCCTGACCCTGGCGGTGTTCCCAGTATAGCAAAATCAGAAGGGAATACGTGCCTCTGCTTCAGCTGCTGGAGTTGAGATCCCAGGCTGTGTGGTGCAGCAGTGAAGGTACAGGCAGACTTTCTGCTTTGCTGATCCTGCTCCGGAGGCAGGAATCTCCAGCAGAGCTGTGGAGCACAGTTATGTCTTAAATTGCCACTGAAAGATTTACTGGAGTACATACATCAGAGCCCTAACTGTTCTTTCTGCATAGCGATATTTGAAGGTCTCAGGCCTCTGGCAATTGCTGTTTGGGGACTGTTTTTCGATGTAGACCTATATCCAGAAAGGAAATTATATAGATCACTAGACTCAATCCATATGTGCCCTATTAAAAATGCAGTAGAAATCTCTAGACGTGAATGATGAATTAATCTTCTGCACCAGGAAGATATCCTCCATCGCGTTCTTGCCTGCTCTAATATTTTTAGTAAGCTAACTGATCTAGCAGTGAATGCGAGGGGGTTGATAAGATTGTAAAATGCAGTTTGGATCTTCTCAAAATATTTGTGGCTTACGCTGGGCAATGTCACAAGATCTGTTTTCACAGAAGTGGGAATTGGTGTTTGCTTGTTTTTTAAAGCTGCCCAAACTCTCCAAACAAGGAGAGGGATGGTCATGGACTGTATATATAGACTCAGCCTGCTTTTGAATTTGTTGAGTAAAATGAATAGTGCAAAATAAGTAAGGACAGCTTCACGCAGCACTTGCTTATGTACTAACAACACCAAGAAGGTGTTCAGAAATACCTGTCTCTTCTTCCAAGTGTTTTGTAGCTGTGTGTAACCGAAGCTGTTCTTCCTGCTGAGGTTGCAGACATTGAATATCAACAGTGTCTGCAGCTGCTCTCAGGCTGAAATGTTAACACCTTAACTTAGCCTAAAATACTGCGCACTTTCTTTGCAGGAAGTGAATTTAATATTTGTCATTAAATACAAATTACGAAGTTAAGCATTAAAACTAACAATGATTAGATACCAATGTTCATTTTTTTTCCAGAATCGAAGGAGGGTGAAAAGGAGAGACATGTTTTGTCCTCTGCTCAGTGTACGGGGCTTGTGCAGGTCCTAACACGGGTCTCCGTGCTCCCTGTGTTTGTTGTGCCACAGTTACCTTCTTCAGCGCTTTGGCGCATGTTTTGAGTGTGGGATGGGAATGAGGGAGAGCGATCTCAGGTTTTGGTGAGATCCGAATACAGCTGTACTGCACTAGTCTGATCTGTTTTCTCCCTGCACTGCAGTGCATTATTCTGAATTCTTTCTTTTTGCCTTTGGAAGTGTCTGTATTAATGGAAACAATTGTCTTGGGCATTCCCTGTAAAGCAAGAGACAGCAGAGTCTGTCCCCTCCTCTCCTACCTTCCCGTCCCAGTAATGTGGCTCATACGAGGAGACAAGGCTCGCAGGTATCTCCTCAGGGAGGAGGGGTTTTCACAGCGGGGGAGGGAATAGGGCATGAAAACTGCATGTGTTAAATGACATGCCAACAAGTCATAGCCCTCTCCGGGGCTGGGGATCACTGCTGCTTTTATTTATTGATGTATGTTATTCCTCTGTATTCAGCAGTTCCCTTGGGAGCTGGGTTGGCATAGCTGATGCAACAAGGAAGGAGTAAAGAGGGACAGGAAAATGACAATTTTATCCCTTCTTAATCTCTCGTTGCAGTTCTGGTCTGCCATCTGGTCAGTCTCTTTGAAAGCGTACAACCCCAGCACCCTGCCCTTTCTCCTCTGTTTGTTTCTCCGCTCTCCTACGTCCTTCATTTCTGCATCAGAAACTGTCTGAGAATATGGTGTTCCTCCGAGTGGTTCATGTTGGGAGGCTCCCATGTCAGGACCATTAGATTATGTGATGGAGCAACTTGTTTTTCTTTGATCATGTTTAGTCTTACGGTTCCAGACGATTTCCATTAGCCTAATACTTTATTGGTCTTTCAGCTTGTCTCTAATTAATGCTAATTTGCTTGGCAGTACTTCTGAAGTAAAATCAGAGCTTGCATGTGGATTTTTAGAGCTCTTCAACAGATCTTAACTCTTAAATTTTAAATCACTTTGGTATAAATTCCTCAAAGGAAACAATGGGATGTCAGGCCTTAGCTGTGATAGACTCCAAGTAGTAGAGATCAATTCAGAAAAGAAGGGAAACTTG
Source organism: Calonectris borealis (assembly GCF_964195595.1). Classification (NCBI taxonomy): domain Eukaryota; kingdom Metazoa; phylum Chordata; class Aves; order Procellariiformes; family Procellariidae; genus Calonectris; species Calonectris borealis. The sequence goes on from NC_134318.1 coordinate 20,617,510, forward strand.
AGATTTATTCCAGAAAGGTTAGAAGAACCCCAGAACATTTTATAAATGTCTGATTTTGTCTTAAGAGCCTCTTACCGAACAGCTTTGCGTTAGCTCTCTAGCCCTACCCGATGCTTTAAAGTGCATGGGAAATTTCATGTCAGAAAGGGCTTTTACAACAGTCAGTTCTGTCATCTCTTGGATGATGAGAGTTGGACTCATCTGACTACGCATGAAAATCTACAACTAAAGTGTCCACATCTGAGCTAGGCACTGTAAGTTCCCTTTATATTAAGGGTATGTTAGGGTGCAATTCATTTCACCCTAAAGCAGATGTCCACATTTGGTGAGGTGAATTACGTTCTGGAAGTTCTTTTTTGTTTTTCCACTGAATATAATGAAAACTGAGGATGTTAGTCCAGATGTAGAAAATGTCAGCAGGACAGATATCTGAGCAGAAGATAAGTTGAACACCTCCCAGAGTGACACTAACTTGCTCCTAGTCCTGGGCTGCTTTCATTGTAGCGTTTTTAATACCTTCACTGATAATTGATTTACATAAATTTGTCTCTTCTGATCTAAACTACCTTTCCCATCTTTAGAGCACTTTTTCTCTAGATACTTTTTTTTTTTAGCTAATGCTGGTGCAGTGATTCTGTGCCACTCACACTTTTTTCTAAAAGCTTTTGGAAATGCGGAATGTTACGGCATGCTCTGCAACTGTTGGTTCTCTTTGCCCTTGCCTCTGTGGTTAAGTTGTTCAACAGCCAGGGTTCCCCTGTAACTGGTAACCAGGACCTTGCGGTGGTCCTGGCCAGCCATGCGTGTCCCAGAGAAGTCAGACCAGGTCATGAGTAGGTCCTCGTTCAGTTCCAAACCTTAACCGCTGAGATTATAGTTAGCTCTGGAAGCAAGCTGAATGTCAAAATGTCAGGTGATGGCCTATGATTTTTTTTTTTTTCCTGTAAAGAGACAGGCTTCTCTCCTGCACAGACTGGGTTTTGCACTGCTGGAAGTTTTAACTTTGAATGAATGGTGAGGTCAGGCTTGGAGTGGCCCAACACAGTGGCACATTGTGTCTAGATCCCTGCTTGAGATGAATAATGTAATTTCATGGCAAGTTGAATACCTCTTAATATTTGATGGTCCAAGGTGAACGAGGAGCACAGTGAGACTGGGAACTCTGTGCAATCTAATTAAAGGCAAAAATTTTCAGTGGAGAAAAGGTTGGTGTCTTGCCTGACTCTTTAAAATGTCATCCTCTTCCATCTGTCATCGCCCGTGCCTTGTTTGTGTTTCTCTTTGGGGCATCACCTGTGTGTGGGTCTGTTTCAAGTGTAGAGATGTCTTTGAAGTGGCATCGTTTGTCTCAGCTGCGGAGCTACGGAACCAAAATCATTGGCACCTTACTGTTGGTGAACTGCTTGTCCTTCCAGAGGACCCCTCCTCATCGAGGGCTGCAGAGGTATGAAAAAGAGCAGGCAGAAACTAGTGTAGACATTGCATCGGTCAACGCAGGGTGGCCATGCGTGAGGGCTGCTGCAGTTCCCTGTTTCATCAGCTGTGTGAATCTGCTTTTAGCAGAACGATGCGAGCTATCACAATGTCGAATCTCTCTTTTCAGTGGGATGAAGTGGGATCCTGGCCCAGTCTGGCAGCTGCGAAGAGGCAGATTCATTTCAGTATTGAAGCCTGGCATAAATTGCTAGTCTCCATGTCTGATCTACTGTTCAGAACACCTCTGAAACATCAAGCCTTCCCCCTGCCCTCCCATTTCAGTTACAAATAATGTATTTTAATTTGTTACTTGTAATTTCATTTTTTTAATTAATTTTTAATTAAATGTTTTGGATTCAGTCAGCAATACTTCAGCTCAAACTACATGTGCTTTACTTGTGGCTGAGTCATAATCATCTTCCTCATAAGTAGAGATCTGTCACTGTCTCCTGATTTAGTTTTGTCTGCAGGCTTTCATCCATATCCTTCCTTTATGTTCCTGTTTCAGATCTGGCCGCTTGTATCAAAGCATGATGTGAATAAGTCTGCTTTCCTGAAGCAAGGCTGCCATGAAAACGTGCTGTTATCATGTGTTAGCGTCTATGGTTTAGCATCGTGTAACCCAGCATGGAACAGGGTATGTTTCCATGGCCCAAGTCCACATAAACATATAAACATAGAGCTTTCTGCAGAAAAACTTGCTTTACCTCAAACAAAATATTGATGTTTGCTTTTCCCAGCATTACTTTTAAATACAAATTCCTCACTAACCACATGTGACGGTACAGTGCCCGTGCTAGCAGGCAGAGCTTGTAAGTCCCTTTTGGTCTTGTGCTGCGTATGTGGGCAGGTTAAGAACAAGCTAGTGTTCAGGGATTGTCATAATTGCAGTTGGTGTTGAGTATAATGTTTCTCTGAGGTTGTTATAGTTAATTCTTTTGCATGTTATAGAGCTATTGTATAATTACCTTATTTATATGTCAGTCCTAGCTTTTTCCCATTGTTAAATGAAAACAGGGTAAAGATGCCCTTTGAACATACTCCTCTTGGTTTGCATTTAAGCTGATGCTACCACTGGGGAAAGCAATCCAATCCTATACTGACCCTTCTCAATATTGGCACAACCGCTCAGCAAGCAGGATCAGGAAACTGATGTGGAAATTAAAATAAACAGAACAAAACAAACCTCCTTTTTTGCTATGTTATCATTCTCCAGGAGAGAAAAAGTTACTTTTCAGTTATCGGTAAGAAACCCAGCCAGGCCCAAATGCTTTTGTGTTGGCACACCACAGAGTGCCTTGGGGATAGGATGCGTTGATGAGGGGCCAGGACTGCTCTCTTTGGACAAGAGGAGAGGTGTGTCCACCCAAACACATGCCAGATGATCGCCTTAAAAGTACAATTTCACATGGTGTAAGCTGAAGAGGAGTCTTACGCTACTTCTCGTTGCATCAGTTCTGCAAAATTTTTAAATGTCAAATTTATCTAGATTAGACTTAACTAGCAGTGGTCATAACAAACTCCAGGGGAATATTGGAAACAGGCAGGATGATAAGAGCCGAGCTGCATGCCTAGCAGACTGAGACCCAGTAACTGCAGCCCTTCATTGCTGCCTGTTCTTTTCCACTTTTAATTGGACATTGGATTAATTTTTCTATTGGTGATTTCCTCTGAGGGGAAAGATTGAAGAAATCATAGCAGTAGTTGTTTCTGAAGGAGATACATCCAGGGGAAGAGGAAAGCAGTCGCTTTGATCAAGGCGCGGACCAGCCCTGGGATCATAGGTTCTGCACTGTATTTTTTTTGTGTCCTACTCCAGGACCTGCTAGCTTCTCTGATGAACAGTACTGCATTATCTTTATGTTTCTGTACAATTTACCAGAAGGACGTGTTCTGTCAGAAAACTGGTTATGTTTCTATAGAATGGTTCTGGGTTTTGTTTTTTCCATACCTTGTTGAAAAAAAAAAAAGAGATCTTTCTGTGTTTTCCTCAACATCTTTTCCTAGCACCCTGCCACTGACAGTCTGACCCATGATACTATTCTGGACAGATCTTTGGGGACTGAAATTGTTGTGAGTGCTCAGGCCCCTTCCCCTTCCTGCAATTATACCTTCCTGAAATGCATCCTGTGCAAGGGTAAAGATCAGCGAGAGGCAACGCTGAAAGACAAAGCAGTGGAAATTGATACAGTGTCTGCACTGGAAGCAAGGCTGTTCTTGAAGGATATATCTTGGTCTTAAAGTCTATATTGAGTAGTTTTAAAAATGAGCAAACTTTTAAAAGTAAATAAATACAGACAGACAAACACCCCTTCATACAGATGTAGGGTGTAAACCACAAATGCAGGATTCTGTTTTTCCCCCTGTCATTAGGTTTCATCTGGAGAAAGCATTAGGTAGGGATGCAGAGGTTGTTTGGTCTTCATAGGCTAGTGGTTTAGAAATCTCATGCTTGCTCTACCAGGATGGGACTGATGGCACCAAGCTTGAAAACGAGTGTTGAGAGCTCTACTGGTTTTGTCCCGTCTTCACAACCCTTTGGCACTGGTGTTAAACCGCCTCTGCTACCAGCTGTCTCTCGGGATATCTGTAACTTTTCCTGGGGCTGTATGGAGTTCCATCTTCCTTTGCAGTCATGACTTTTTACCGTAGCTGTCTTTCAGTGAAGCTATGAAACTGCTGATGAAGCTGGGGAAGTGGTGGCAAGGCTTGTGAGCACACATGCCAGGACTTTCATGATGGCCGGAATAAGGTGAGGGAACTCTCAGCCAAATGAAATGGCAATGCACAGACATTAGGATATAATCTAACACTCAAATCTTAAATTTAGATTTCCTAAAACGAATTATCCTCAGGTAATATTTTTTAGAAAAATCTTGCCATCTAGCTTGATGCCACCTGTCTTGAAGGAAAAGGAAGGAAAGAAATGTTTTGTCTCATGTAAAGTTATGGGAACAGACTGGCTACTGCAGTGAAATCCATCCTGTGAATGTGAGGAGACTTCTCATCCCTTTCTTCTGGCTGTAAGGCTGGCCTCACTGAGACTGCAGAAATAGAGATCAGTGGGAAATACAAGAAAAAAAGTAGAAAGGACTTTTGACTAGTACTGATCTGAATCTAGCTTCGAGTTGGTAGTACTGGTGCAAAAGAGTCTTTGTCCTGTCGCTGTCACCCAAGAGCATCTTAAACAGGGATGAGGAAATGTCACATGAAAAATTCTTGGAGATGTTTGTTAATTTTTATTGGTTTTGGAAATGGCAAATTCTAGGAAGCGGTACATGAGAGCAGTGAGTGGAGTAGTTCTTCCCCTGTCACGGTTGCTGGGATATGGTGTCTCTCCTGGGGAGCAAGTCATACAGTGCATTTTTTTGGCTTGGCAAACTTCCTGCACAAGGTCAGCATTGCCATTGGTAATATAGCATCATCATGCTTTAAATGTACTAGCTGTAGAGGTTATAAATGACTACTGATTTTTTTGAATGCTGCAATATTTAAGTATTCAGCTTGAGGCATTTTATTAAAGGGACCTCATTACCAGAGCAAGTGCCAAGTGCTTTAAAAATTCTGTGCCTATTTAAAGTAGCTCCTATTGGGCATAACTAATCACTGCTAAGGCTTAAAACCTTTGGTGTATAGTGCATCTGGGAGGAGGTAGCTACGAGACTGGGCAGAGGAATCCCCTTTCTCTTCCCTTTTCAGTAAAAGCTCTTTCTCGACACAAAGGTCCAATTGCTGCTATTTCTTCTATAGTGTGCAGAGCAGTATGTGGGCAGCAAACTAATGCAAAGTGCTCTCCTGTCTAGTGTTTCATTGTTCTTTCTGCCTGAGGCTTTGCAACCTTGGTCGTCTTTAGTTAAAATCTTTAAACAATGGATTATCTGTTTTCATGGGCTTTAGAGGATTTGAAATAGCAGTCACCCTTAGGCATTTGGCTCAAGATTACAGGAATAAATACATTCATCAGATCCCCCTGGCCCTTCCAAGAGCCAGGCAGTCATAAGCTTACCGCTACCATATTCTTCTGCTTCTAACTCCAGGTGAGTGTGTCAACCTCTTAACATTTGAGGTAAGCCCTGTTCCTCCTGACCATTTGCACTCAGATGGTTTGTGAGAAAGGGGGGGGATGCGTGTGGTGAGGTTGAGAGCGCCTACAATAGGGGACCTTCATTCTTGCTGGGATGTTGTCTTTTACTACATGACCAATCTGGATTTTCCAGGAGATCAGAAAGCTGTTTTGAAAGCCAGCATTGCTTTTTTTCCCCCCAAAGCCCAGCAATCTGAAAATTTCATATGGCTTTAAAATTTTCAAATTGTAATGTAACTTTAATCAATATTGACATTTCTGATCTTTGTGTGCCAGCTGCTATTTTTCTGAAAGATGGCGCTGGGAGTGGAAGGCTCCATACTGGAGATTGCAAACCAGATGCCACCCAGTTGCGATATCTGATATGGCAATTTCTGTAAGAGCGCTTCCTGATTGCGCTGTTTAAACAGTGAATGTAATGTTTTTCTTCTGTTACTATGAGATCTAAAGTAGTTTACAGATATCAGACATTCTGCTGTGTTGCTTTGGAGAAAGATGTCAGCTGTCAGAATGAGACTCAAAATTTACTTCCGATAAAAAACTACATTTTCTAAAGCAGTTTATTTCTGGTAAGAAGAGCTGTTTGTTGTGTGACTTTGCATGGGCTGTGCTTTGCACAATGGGACTGACTTTCTTCTAAAGAGCAGCTTTATCTCAGGAAAATTCATTGCATAGAGGGGTCTGTGATGTCTATACATCTGAGGTCCTTTCCACCCCTAACAGATTCTATTGATTTTCAGCAAGTGCTATTTCCCAGTCTTCTGAGCTGTTCTTATCACACTACATCATGCTGCTCATCACAATTAAATAGCATGTGCTGGTTGGCCACTGGCTTTATCAAAAGACCCTCCCAACACAGGTACGCAAATTGGAAAAGGAGAAAATTTTATTCTCTTTGGAAGGTTTTTGTACTTTGCTTTATTTTTTTTTCTTCCTTCCAGCGAGTAAGTAATGATAAACATTTACTAAACCACACTGTATGTTTTCAAAGTATATAATACACATTATCTTTGCCTTTGAAAACTTTGAGCTTACTTTTCAGCAGAAGATAAAAGATACAGGCTGGATCGATGGGCTGAGGCCAACTGTATGAGGTTCAACAAGGCCAAGTGCCGGGTCCTGCACTTCGGCCACAACAACCCCAGGCAACGCTACAGGCTTGGGGAAGAGTGGCTGGAAAGCTGCCCGGAGGACAAGGACCTGGGGGTGCTGGTTGACAGACGGCTGAACATGGGCCAGCAGTGTGCTCAGGTGGCCAAGGCGGCCAACAGCATCCTGGCCTGTATCAGGAATAGTGTGGCCAGCAGGAGCAGGGAGGTGATCGTGCCCCTGTACTCGGCACTGGTGAGGCCGCACCTCGAATACTGTGTTCAGCTTTGGGCCCCTCGCTACAAGAAGGACATTGAGGTGCTGGAGCGTGTCCAGAGGAGGGCAACGAAGCTGGTGAAGGGTCTGGAGCATAAGACTTATGAGGAGCGGCTGAGGGAACTGGGGTTGTTTAGTCTGGAGATGAGGAGGCTGAGGGGAGACCTCATCGCGCTCTACAACTACCTGAAAGGAGGTTGTAGCGAGGTGGGTGTTGGTCTCTTCTGCCAAGTAACAAGCGATAGGACGAGAGGAAATGGCCTCAAGTTGCGCCAAGGGAGGTTTAGATTGGATATTAGGAGAAATTTCTTTACTGAAAGAGTGGTCAGGCCTTGGAACAGGCTGCCCAGGGAAGTGGTTGAGCCACCATCCCTGGAAGTATTTAAAAGACGTGTAGATGTGGCGCTTAGGGACATGGTTTATTGGGCATGGTGCGTTGGGTTGACATTTGGACTCGATGATCTTAGAGGTCTTTTCCAACCTTAATGATTCTATTTAAAGCATTTGTAAATACAGCTGAGTCAGCTTCAACACTTTGCACGTAGATTTTCATCAGAAGATGGTGGAAGCATGGAGTCTTTTTTTGGCTAGTACTTGCAATGATTGCAGCATTTTCTACTGTAGTTTTAGTCTTTACCACCACACCTCAATTCGCCTTCCAGGGGAAAAGTAGTCTCACTTTTTTTTTTTTTTTTTTTTTTTGTAATTGATGGATAAGAATTATGAGAATTGGTAACTTAACTAAGCAACGTAGCGGGTTTGCGTCTGCACTCTAGAGAATCTGTATATTGAGGCTGGTGTCTTTTTCACTAATGTAGATAGGTGGGATAGGGAAATGAATATGAACTATCATGAACATGAATATCTGTTACTGTGGTTTTGACTATCAAAAAGAATAGAAGTGTATATACAAAATACATATACTATGTGGTTATTGATATTGCATTACAGCTAGAATACTTTTTTATGTTCCTGTAAGAATTAGCTGAGCGATACAACGTCAAGGGAATAAATGTAGCGTAAGCATGCTTAAGACTTTGTAGAGCTGGTTAGAAATTCTGAAGATGCCACCCCCACTGAGCATGCATGAGCCTGGGGCTGACCCTGGTTTCTCTCCTGGATTGCAGGTCCCTGCCCGTTGGACATGGTCAGCACTGGAGTTGCACCAGAACCGAGAACCTGTCCTGTAGTCTGGACTCTGCAGCCTCTGTATAGAGGGGATAGGAGGGAGCTCCCGTACTGGGGCAGCCAGGGGTTGTGAGCTGGGGCAGGCCAGCGTACAGAGTGAAGCTGTAAGTTGTGGGAAATGAAGACTATGGCTGTTGAAAAAAGATGTCTGATTCTAGGAAATGAATGGGGTTCATAGAAACGGTGGACTGCTGAGGTGCTAGTAGGCTTTTGGATGCTAATGAAATGGAAAATACTGCATCAGGAGGGTACTGCTTGTCAGCTTGTGTTGCCAAAGGGGAAACGTTAGACAGGAAACTGACAGATGACCAGCAAGGACGGGCAAGTATGGCAAGAGGAACATGAGAAGGTTAGCTTATAACAGGTTAGGTGGGAGAGACAGGCTTTGGAGGAGAAAAGAAGATGAAATAGCTAAGATACAGATAGCAAGAAGTAGATACAAAGGTTTGTAGTACCTTCTTGTGCCTTGGATGGAATCCAGGTCTCTGAATCTGAAGACCTGGCTGTCAGAGAATACCTAAAACCTTCTGGCAATGCTGCTTCCATTTTATAGTTCTTCCACACTGAGAACAACCACGTATAGTTGCTATAAGGCAAAAGCCCAGCTAGAACTCAACCTGGCCACTGTCGTGAGAGACAACAAAAAATGCTTTTACAAGTATATTAATGACAAAAGGAGAGCCAAGGAGAATCTCCATCCTCTATTGGATGCGGGGGGGAACGTTGCCACCAAGGATGAGGATAAGGCTGAGGTACTCAATGCCTTCTTTGCCTCAGTCTTTAGTAGTCAGAGTGGTTATCCTCAGGGTACTCAGCCCCCTGAGCAGGAAGACAAGGATGAGGAGCAGGATAAACTCCCCATAATTCAAGAGGAAGAAGTTAATGACCTGCTACGCCACCTGGATGTTCACAAGTCTATGGGGCCTAATGGGATCCACCCGAGGGTACTGAGGGAGCTGGCGGAGGAGCTTGCCGAGCCGCTCTACCATCATTCCCCTGGTTAACTGGGGAAGTCCCAGACGACTGGAGGCTCGCCAATGTGACGCCCATCTATAAAGAAGGACCGGAAGGAGGATCCGGGGAACTACAGACTGGTCAGCCTGACCTCGGTGCCGGGGAAGATCATGGAGCGGTTCGTTTTGAGGGCACTCAGGAGCCATGTCAGGGACAACCAGGGGATCAGGCCCAGCCAGCATGGGTTCATGGAAGGCAGGTCCTGCTTGACCAACCTGATCTCCTTCTATGACCAAGTGACCCACCTAGTGGATGAGGGAAAGGCTGTGGGTGTGGTCTACCTGGACTTCAGTAAAGCCTTTGACACTGTCTCCCACTTCTCCTGGAGAAGCTGGCGGCTTACGGCCTAGACAGGTGCACTCTTCGCTGGGTAAAAAACTGGCTGGACGTCCGAGCCCAGAGAGTTGTGGTGAACGGAGTTAAATCCAGTTGGCGGCCGGTCACGAGCGATGTTCCCCAGGGCTCAGTACTGGGGCCAGTCCTGTTCAATATCTTTATCAATGATCTGGACGAGGGGATCGAGTGCTCCCTCAGTGAGTTTGCAGACAACACCAAGTTGGGCGGGAGTGTTGATCTGCTGGAGGGTAGGAAGGCTCTGCAGAGGGACCTGGACAGGCTGGATCGATGGGCCGAGGCCAACTGTATGAGGTTCAACAAGGCCAAGTGCCGGGTCCTGCACTTCAGCCACAGCAACCCCAGGCAACACTACAGGCTTGGGGAAGAGTGGCTGGAAAGCTGCCCAGAGGAAAAGGACCTGGGGGTGCTGGTTGACAGCCGGCTGAACATGAGCCGGCAGTGTGCCCAGGTGGCCAAGAAGGCCAACGGCATCCTGGCCTGTATCAGAAATAGTGTGGCCAGCAGGAGCAGGGAGATGATCGTGCCCCTGTACTCGGCACTAGTGAGGCCGCACCTCGAATACTGTGTTCAGCTTTGGGCCCCTCACTACAAGAAGGACATGGAGGTGCTGGAGCGTGTCCAGAGAAGGGCAACGAAGCTGGTGAAGGGCCTGGAGCACAAGTCTTATGAGGAGTGGCTGAGGGAACTGGCGTTGTTTAGCCTGGAGAAGAGGAGGCTGAGGGGAGACCTCATCACACTCTACAACTACCTGAAAGGAGGTTGTAGCGAGGTGGGTGCTGGTCTCTTCTGCCAAGTAACCAGCGATAGGACGAGAGGAAATGGCCTCAAGTTGCGCCAGGGGAGGTTTAGATTGGACATTAGGAGAAATTTCTTTACTGAAAGAGTGATCAGGCCTTGGAACAGGCTGCCCAGGGAAGTGGTTGAGTCACCATCCCTGGAAGTATTTAAAAGACATGTAGATGAGGCCCTTAGGGACATGGTGTAGTGGGCATGGTGTGTTGGGTTGACGGTTGGACACGATGATCTTAGAGGTCTTTTCCAACCTGTATGATTCTGTGATTCTATGATTCTCTAACTTATGGTTAGCTCAAGATACCCCTGTGGCAGATCAGGTGATAGTTCTGCCCATGTGATATCAGTGGGATGATTATGTAGTGGAATTCATCATTTAGGGTTTTGTTTTAACATGGAAATTGGAGACAGGAGGAGAGACGCACACAGAGGCATGTGTATGGATGTACACCATCACATTCAGATACTCTGAAGGTTGTGAGGACAAACACTCGTAAGATAGAACATATCAGAATTCATTTTGCTTATACAACCTTAATGCGTCCCCCTTAAATAAAACAATTTCTGACTTACATGGATCATGAAAATACAGGGGGAAAAATCTAATTTTCCCAAACTCATTCTTTTAATTCTACCATCTATACATGTTTTATTGTAATTACTATAAGGAAGAAAGCATGCTACAGATAGAAGTTTTTTTTGTATCTACTGGTATTAATTGAACTTTTGGAACCCAACAGTGTGCGTTAAGGAAGCATTTCTTATGTATTAATTCTTCTTACTGGTGTTATAGAGTAGTATGTGCAATTTGCAGCCTTGAAATACTAGATCTTGGGAGCTGAACTTGCTAGGACTTTTTTCCCTGTCTTTGGGGAATAATGAGTTGCAAAAAAAGTCATACCTTGAATTACTTCCTGTATTTTGTCCTTTGGTCTTCTCTTCTGTGACAATAGCATTAGTGTTTCGGCCTAAATGATAGTGAAGCTTTGCTAGCATACAGGGAGAAAAACCCGTAAATCTAAGCGCTTTTAGGGAAGAAGGAAGTGGAGAGGTTGAGGGTGGGAGGTCCTGTGAAACAGCTTGATATACAGCCTAGGAGTCAGTAGTTCCCCTTCTTTTTGCAGTCATCTTGTCCAGATGGGGTATTTTCTTTTCCCTGTCAAACCAGCCTCTTTTTTCTACCCTCTTTCTTTAGGGAAAAAACTGCAAGAATAACATGCAGTGGCACAGGTGGTTTTTAGGCCATGAAACTTAGAGATAGAGTAAGGAAACAGGCAGGAATCCACTGCTGAAGCAGCAGATCCCACAGGTAGTAGGATAAATGATGATGAGATCCCTCTCCTAATCCATCTACTGCATGTCCTAACAACCCAGATCACTGACCACCTTGAGTTTGTCTTGCCTGTGAAGAAGTGTGCAGTTTCAGAATTTATTCTAACGTAATAGCTAACATGCAAAGTCTTTAGGCAAAACAAGTTTTGTGAATGATTGTGAGAAAATCTGTTTAGACTCAAGACTTGAAGCAATAGTTCAGAGGTCTGGCTCCCTTTTCATCTCAGTGACGTATTACCACAGAGTCGTTTCAGTAGTTACGCTTCTTCAAGTTCCCTTTTTTTTTGGGGGGGGGAACCCCACTTTTTATTATTGTTTTCTACATCAAGAATCCATGTTATTTTTCCAGGAGGATCTCTCCTTTTGTAATTTCTATCTGTAGGGATTTAAATTTGGGGGCTCTTAGTGGAGTCGCTGTATTTTCTGTAGACTTGAGTATCTTTTGTTACCTCAGTCGTGTTTGTGTTGCACTTGGTGATGTAGCTGAGCAGTCCTGTGATCTGGTACTTCATTCTTAAGCAGTCCTGAACAAAAATCTCTGTGTGATCAGTGGTTCATTAGGCACTATAGTTAAAACAGACCCATTTTTCCATATTACCTAGTTCTAATCCATGTCTTCACATTGAAGAGACCGAAGTGTTTAACAATCAGTTGATCACGGTGTTAAACCAAAACAAAAAAATGCTTCACCTCTGCTCTGTTACAAGGCCACCTTTTTGTAAGACTGCTGCTAGCAACCTGCGTGCAAATTTTGAGATCTTTTGTAACTTCGTGGAAATTAGTTAGTTCTCAGAGTTGTGATTGGTATTTAAATGATATTTTTATTTATTTAGCCCTACGAAATTTCCACTACAGAAGGGAAGAGGCAGTCCTTGCATCCAGAAGCTTACTACTTGGAATAGTCAGCATACAGATTTAACGCAAAGTATGGGATGCAGCAAACATCGGTGTTGCTGCCTGCTGATGCTGACCCATGGCTTGCGGGGTCTTTTCATTTCTGAGGGCTGCATGGGGCTGGTTGTGAGCCACCAGCCCTTTACGGGGGGAAGGAGAGCTGGTAGGCTGGTGGTGGGAGTGGGCATCAGATCTTCCGGAGCAGAAAGTCGGGGTAGGAGACAACCAAGACTTTGCTGATGGATTTAAAAAAACAAACAGGACGTGAGTCATGTTCCTCTACCTCTGTCAGCAACACCCACAGGAAAAAGTCGCTGGATGCATGTTTTCCATATTAAAGAACAAACTTATTGTGCAAGGTGTTGAGGCTTGGAAGAGAAACTTAGGCAGAAGAGGGAAAATTGATGCGCAGAAGTCCTTTTTAAAAGGAACTTAATGGAGATGTTGATTTGTAATCGACCTTTTCATTTTGTGCCCAACATTGAATTCCGCTGTTTTGAAGCTTCTAGGTAGTTTGTCTGTGCTAGAAGTTATTTTTTGGGATCAAATGGAAAATGGCATTTGCTTGAGGCCTTTTTGTAAAACGCTCTTACCTTTTATGTTATCTGCATAACATGCATCAGTGGAAGATGCCTGCTGTGCCTACTATTCCCCTCCTCCTCGACTCCTTAATTAGCAGTATTTTTAGTTATTTGTCAGTCCTTTTTCAGGGAAAAGGTAAAAACAGGTGAATTGAGTAGAACACAGATTACTCTGGAGACAGGTAAACTGAATTCTCAGTGATGAAAGGAGAGAAACAGGAAAACGGTAGCTTATACGCAGGGCAGGTCTTTGTCCTGTCTTAGTGTTTGTGGGTAGATTATGTACTATTGTTTTGTTTTTTCACAGGACCTGCTAAAATGATGGTTTTCCAAGTAGGTGTCACTGGATTGTGTCGCAGATTCACTGGAAGCGTGTGTGCAGTGGAAGGGGTAGCAGTAGCTGCAGTGTTTGTACCTGTGCTGCTTCAGAGAGGGAATAGAGTCAGGCAAGTGGGACCATCTTCACTTACAGCCTGTGTTGACAAGGAGGAACTCGGCAAATATCCATCATATTTAACTTCTTAGCATTAGATAAACATGAAAGATGCTGTTTCACTGATGTTTTGGTGTTTGAATGCCTCTGGCTCATCCAGGTTGAGCACTCTTTGTCATAACCCCTCTCTAAAGTGCCAAAAGACCTTTTTTCATATGTCCTAAAAACACAATGTCATTGATACTTGGTCATTGCCAGCGTCAAGTGATTCAAAACCATTGCATGAGCTTCTGTCATTTCAGAATTAGTGGTGATCTCATCGTTAGGCCTATCTGAGACATCCTTTAATTTAATATTTTAAAAACTGTTGAATTGTCTGGAATTGTTCCTCTAATAAATGGAGAGATTATTTGACCTAAGTGAAGCCCTGATGGCTAACGTCTGGGAGATAATATCAGATCTCTTTAACAGTATTTAGATATCTGTCCATGTTTTCCAGTTGTCTATACAAGAAAAACTGAAATCAAGTAAGAGTACCTCTGAAGATGGATAGCAAGATATTTAATCTATTTCAGGGCCACCTGTAATTGCAGGAGATGAATTACTGCCTATGCGAGGCTTCTTAATTAGGGAGAGGGTCACACACTTCCTATCGAGGTTTTCAGATGATGGAGGGGAAGCTAGCTAGCACACTGACAGAGGTTTGGCTCCAGCTTCTGTCAGTAGTTCTGGCCAGATCAGGACAGAAGATCCACTTCATGGTAGTGAAAAGATTAAAGAAATGCCTTACTCAGCCCGCTCTAACAATTTGGGGTGCATGAAGAGGACAAATTACTGTGTAAGAATGTCCGAGTGGGTTGTTCAGTGTATTTCTTCTTTTCTGTCAGTTAGCTAAGTAACTTCTTTGTACCTAATTTTTTAGGTATCGTTTGGCTGGTTTTTATATATGCCACTTTCTTATTTCTGTAAAACAGCATCATGAAGGCACTGACTGCTGCAAACTTCACATCCTGCAGGTAAGAATTATGTCTGATGGCAAGTTCAGAAGAACAATACTCCAGTGAATAGCTAATTTGTACAGCTGTTACACTTGTTTCCACCATCAAGGGAGGAGTGTCTCTTTGCAGTGTACTACAGTGGTGCTCAGAAAACCCAGCAGCCCTTTAAAAACTCCGTATTTACCATCATTCTTCACGATGATGGTATTGCTGGTAATTTCATGGTGAGATTTTGGTCCTGTTGTTCCTAGGCCTGTTGAGCTGTGAGGGAGGTGCTCTGAGCTCTGCTCTTTAAGCCCTAGTGCAGGGGCACAGAGAGGGTAATACCGCTGGTAGGAAACATCATCTCAGATGCAGAAGGTGCAGTGTATGCATTGTCGGTAGCTTTCATACTGATTACAACATCTCTACGAATTATGGTCATGGCAGAGTACTTTCTATTTATGAAATAGTTTCTCTGTAAAAGAGATATTGACGATCTCTTGTTTCGAGTAGTGGTTTAGGAATAGATAGCTTGCTGTCATCAGAAAGGGAGACTGTCAATGATACTGAAAAGTAACAAATTCAGTTCTGGCCAAAGGAAAAATATTTCATTCGGCGCACAAATTAGTCTGTGGAACTCATTGCTATGGTACATCATTGAGGCTAAAACTTTGTGGGGTCAAAAGTAATTGGTATTTATGTGTTAGAAGAGTACTAATTTTTTATATATACAAATCCCTGCAAATGAAAACAAAATTTTAAGGCCTATTGGAAGGGACAGATAGCTTCCTTGAGCTTAAGGTATCCCTAAGTGTAAAGGATAACAAGAAGGACTATTTTTCCTGATGACTATTTTGCAAATTTGTCTTCAAGGCTTTCTTCTGCAAGTCTTTGAAATACCTGGAACTGGACAGTACAGATGGTGGGATAATGATGTGAATGAGTTTTAGGCCAAATTCAGAATGACATTTTTATGCCCTGTATAATTTTGAATTGTTTTAAATAACTATGATTCTTACCAGACCACAAAACAGTTATGAATATCCCACTAAAAGCAAGGTGTTATATTCAGATTATTACACTGGTGATAAAATGTTAGGTAGAAACGTATTCTGCAATGCAGGCAGGCTACTTAAAATAAATGCAGGCTTTTGACAGGATTGAGGAATAATGTAAAATTTTTTTTTTTTTGAGGTATCTTCAAGAACTATAACAGAGAGTAGACCTAGTTGTTATTTGAATGGATCAGGCAGACTATAGCACATCTTCAGCTTGTTCTCAAATCACATTCGATTTAAACAAAGTCCAGCGTTATCTCATTTTGGACTGAAGTCTGTCTGCTGTAGTGTTTGGCTAAACCTTTGTCCTTGTTGAGAAACTGGAGAGAGGTTAGAGGCCTGTGCCGGTGCTCAACCCTTGCTCCACAGGAGCGTGACTCGTAAGTGGGCAGTTGTGTTTCTGTGCTGCTGGGACGGGTCGGATACGGGTGGATTGCGAGGTGCTCTGGCAGCCTGTTGATGTCGCTTTGTCATTTACACATAAAAAGCCCGTGTATTATTCAGTCCTGCTCTGCCACACCTGAAGTGCTGGGCCATGCTGGTACAGAGCAGCCCTGATTCGGTTTGTTGTTTGTAGCGTTGATGCTCTCTTGAGGCATCAGGGCACAGGCGGGCCTCGGCAGGGCTACCTGCACCTTTTCTGGCCAGATTGCTTCTGAATAAGCGTGCAATGCCACAAGCTAGAATGAGAGAAATTAAGTTGGTGGCATATGGTCACAAACACAATTATTTTCAAAACAGTTGTTACCTCTCCTAAATGATTAGGTTTCTCTTTGTTTTTTGTGCAAAAAGGTAATGTTTAGATCCTTACTGGTTCTGTTAGTCCCAGTTTTTTAAAAATTCATTTGCTTCACATATTTGGAATCTACAGTTCATGAGTGAAAAGACACATCAACAAACGTGTGTAGTTGATGGACAAAATACTGACACTGTATTAGGGAGTTATTGTTCGCTATCCATTCAACCATCAAATGCCAATAAATTAATTAAGGATATCAGTGTATCGCTATTATAACATGTTATCTTTTGATTGTGTGAAAACAGAGGAAGACTTGTCAGCAATAGAAGATCTGAAAAGAAATTGTTTAAAACAATGCAAGCATCATAACTTGGGATATCTTTTTGCATTTATGTGTTTGGCTTCTGCGTTTTCACCTATGCACTGGAGTTTCTTTGGCCTGAGCTCCAGGCCCTTTTTTATTTCAGTGTCAGATACTGGCCTCTGAGAGAGGCGTGACTGACCTGATGTGGTATCACAGTTTATAAATAGATCTAGAAAATTAGGGCGTACTCCCAGTTAGGGCTGAGCTCTGTATGATGGAATTGCGTTGGTGGACCAGGACTGGTGTGGTAAAGGATGCTGCTGCCAGGAGCTGAGGTGCGTTGGGAGCGGTTCATGATCTCAGGATTGGAATAGTAGAGCAGGGAATAGGGAAGAATAAAAGGAAATGAGTGCATTTTAGCCGGTGCCTTTTGGTTTTTTGTTTTCCTCATTAGCAAATTCACTCATTATGTGTTAATTAGTTTAGATTTTTTTGCTACCTCCTTGACTTATATTATCTCAAAGACCGAATGATATGACACAAGACATGTTAGATAAAGATTTTTGCATACAGGCTGATGGAAGAATACAGTGCAAATGGAGAGAAGAGATGCCTTTTCATAAAAGTGTCCGAATAGAATACATTTAGATGCCAAAGGCACCTTTGTGTAACAGCTGTTACTTAAGAATTATGGTTTATTTTATAATGTACTGGAGAGAAATTAATGTTACTGAAAAGTTACTTTTTCTGTATAGATATGTAATATTCTTATATCTGTCCTCTTTTAGCATATGGTCGTTGTGCATAGTGCTTTATTGCCATCTATCACCTCTCGTCCCACCATTTTCCTTCATATCCTGTCCTTTGTCCTCAATGCTGAAATTAAAATTTATTTAATACTGCTAAAACTAGGGATTCTGGTTTTGGTATATTGGAGAATAAATTTGTGGTTGGAATTGTTTTCATCCAAGCTGAAATTTTGTCTGCTTTCCTGCAATTTCTTGTGTGCTACAGTTGAAAGGATATTCGCCATGTATTAGTGCATATGTGGCTGGAACGGATAGTGGAAGTGAGAGGCAGAAGCTGGTATTTTCTTTCCCAGTGTTTTTTAAGACAGAAACTAAATATAGTGAGTGTTAAACAGATGGCTATGTTGTCGCATAATAAATATTTGAAGAAAATTAAATTATGTCCTGCCTGTTTGCTGACGACAGTTCCAGCCCCCACAGTAACAGCAGTAATAATAATAGGAGGATTTACAGTGTACTTATTTTTTAATTCTCAAAGTGAGGTACCTAGGGAAGGTCGTATAAGGAGATTTTTTTTTTAATGTGGGAAAGATCAAGTGATGTGCTTGAGGTCATCCAGCACGTCAGCAAGTCTCTTGAAGGAGCATGCAGGTCCCCTTGACTTCCAGGCAATGCGTTTCCATTTTAAACCATGCTGATTTGCAAATACTTACTTGAGCATTTCCTTTAGAACTTCATTGTTTGATATTTTTTTTCTTAATTCCCACCTCATTGTTTGTAAATGTTAACTTGCCAAGAGGAGATAATAAAACCAGACTTGCATTCCTGTCCAGTGTACTTGAGCAACAGGCTTGCTATGAAAAACCTACACTTGAAGGCCCTCCTGAGAGTTTTGTTGTGAAGAGGAGAAGGTGGTGGGTGCCAGAGAGATGATGAAGACTTAGCTGAAATGAGAGGTTTTATTTATACAGCTGAGCTTCATCTTGTGATATTAATAGCATACAGGCATTTCTTTTGGATAGAGGGGATGGATTCTGTATTTAGCTGAGGTCGGTGCGTTACTCTCTCTGGCATGAGCCAGAAAATCCCATTGCCATTTAGCTGTTCGCATACATTACCTTATCTTGACTGGGAGGACTCTCTCATTTTCTTCTGTAAATCATTCTGATGTTCTAGGTTGAAAGCTGTATGTGAGAGAGACAGGATGAGAGCAAGAACTGTAGTATCTCACTCAAAGGTGAGAAAGTTGGGTAGCAGATTGGATCCACGGCAGCAGAAAAGTTAATCTGGCCCATGGTCCACCCCCTTTTCTCAGGACTCTGCAGCCGTGCTGGAAAGCAAGTTGAGGAGTTTATTAATTGTCCCAGTTACCCGTTTCCTGCCAACTTTTACTGATACTTTTCTGTCCTCTGACTGGAAGTAATTGTATCACATGACAGAAGTGTAATTGGTGCTTATCACATGATAATTTGTGTGATGGGAGTAGTTTGCTGCTGTCTTGCAGCAGAGCATATAATCTGGAGTGTGGGTGGGATGTTTCTTTTTTTTTCCGGTTGATGGGGAGAGAACAAGGCCTGGGATTCTTCCCTGCCTCCGTAAAAAATTGTCATCTGCCCCAGCTTAAAGATTTATTAATAGCATCCTGATCTCTTACATGCACGGTTGGTCCTGTTGCCTGGATACAAACATAAAGTGATTAGAAAGCTATCATTAATATAAAATGAACAAAATAGGTCATAAAAGTACCTAGTTAGATGTTTTTCCTATGTCCCCACCGTACATCTTGGTACTCGGCTCTTTTGCTTGCTTGTTGCAGATTGTGCTTTGCTGTAATGCTGCATTAGGCTTTTCACTAAACTGCAAGTGTAACCTCCATGATATTTTCTGCCAGCTCTCTCTATGTGGTTTCTTCCCTGTTCTTTGAAATAAACCCATATCGGTTTTTCTCACGTCATTTGTACCCTTCCATAATCCGTTACCTTTTGTGTGTCTTTGGTCAAATGCTGTCTTGTTGTCTTAACTTCTTTCAGTACGCAATTGTATTTTTAGTTTCAGTGTGCTGCATTACTCTTGTGGGTAAGTGTATGCACTGTGTCACATAAAGGAGTGTTAAACGTCGCTACAAAAGCCCCTTGTTTTATAACATCTCCCTAGGGTCTTGTAATGGATTTGTTAGGGCTCTGGGGAGACGGCCCTTTCTAACCTGGTTTCTAGTTCAGCTGTTCTCTTTTCCATCATTTCCTGCAGCATTTCCGATTTTCTTCGTGAAAATATATGCTCACTTCTGATGCCACTCTTGCTTCTTTCTGCATGCTTTTTTCAAGTGTAGATGAAAATGTCTGTGACAGGTTTGGGAATGTTTCTTCAGTTAATCCTCTATTTCTTAAAGTCTATTCACATGTAGAAGCGCTGTACTTTAACTTAAGGTGTGGTTTTTCTCTTTCCAGCTGTTCTAGTAGCTCTCTGTGATACTTTCGTTTTAAGGGTGAAGTAACTAAAGCAATTTTTCAGTTCTCGTGACAACAACCAACTGCTAGAGTTGGACTGCAGTGACCGAGTTCTTAGTTTGCTTCAGTTGCGAAATAAACTGTTCGCTTAAACCCTGCCTGTGTAGGCCCTTGGTATGAACTGCCAGAGAAGGAGGAGGAATGAAAACAGCGATACTGGCTTCCTGAATTCAGGACAGTAAAGAATGAAAGTATTTCTTGCTTTCTCTTGGAGAATTGTTATATGTCGTTTAGCCACCAGTATTACTGTGAATGAGTGTTAGGTGTAGGCATCTTACATCTGTTATTTGGTGATTAGGGAAAGGAATGCAGGAGGATTGTTTTGTGGTTAATATGCTATTAACTGGGATTAGAAAATTTGACCTAGGTCTCTTGCTCTGCTTTTCATGTGAACTTTGGTAGTTTACTTCATTGCTGCCTCAGTTCTGTTTTTGTCAAATTAGGATAATACTTCTGTTCTAATACTTGTGTGCTATCTCTGTTTCTTTTGAAAAGTGTGTGGGACAGGGACTGTCTTTTGTTAGGCATACAGAAATCTGATTATATATACAGATACAGCTGTGTGCTTGTGTATGTGTTTGGATAGATACATAATATATAGCAATCCTAACCTTGGCTGAAGCCTTTCAGTGTGTATTGTAATGTAAATAGCAATGAGAATATGGTTGAAACAAATGATATGATGCTTTCTCAACAATTTGGTGACAAAATACAGCTTCCTGTTTTTAACTGCAGGTGATGTTTTTAGGTCTTGCCATAAATACTGTATGATAGCTTTCAGAACTCATATGCCCATGCACAAATATATAAAAGAAAAATTTCTGTCTGTCATTTCATGACTTTATTTCTTTGATATCATGATTCATTTTATTATAAAACCCAGTCTCCTTTTTGGCTTACTTTGCGTCATAAAATGCACTTATGAGAAATAAAAAAAGAGAAGATGAGAATGCCGTATCCAGTCAGAGAAATGATATGTGTAACATGCTGTTCTGTTTCCAGTAGTACCTGATGATCAGTTGTTTTGGAGGAAGTGATAAAATCTCCATAATGGACAATTACGTCATTATGAGTGAGAGTTTCAGAAACGCTTAAGAGATTTAAGCACATACACGTCACTGAAAGGCAAGGACGTTAAAAAAAATCCAAACTGTATAAATGCCAATGTCCTTTGTGTTTGTAGAAACTAAAGATGTTTCTATTTTCATATTTATTGCTAGCTTTTACTAAAATATTGGCTCTGATAATGGGTATGCATGGCTTCTTCTCCCTTAATTCCTCCCTTCCACTTTAAATAACTTGACTTTTAATTTTACTGTGTGTTTTGTTGTTGCTTAAGGTAAACATCTCGTTTAGGCGAGGTTTATCAGCTGCACAAATATGGAACAGTGAAGGCTAGCTAAGTAGTAGGCTTGTGGAAAAGAAGCAGGTGTTGTAGTGGATTGTACCTTGTACATAAGTCAACAATGCAAATAATGTATATGAAGGAGCCCAGCATCTGAGTCACGTAGTCTTTCTCTCAACTGCGTACTGGAATGATGGACTGCTGCAGCTGGTTTTGCATGCCATACTTGAGGAAAGGTGAGGACCAACTGGAAGTAGCTCAGGAGAAAGCAATAGCAATGAAAATGTGACCTACAAGGAAAGAATGAAACAATCAGGACTGTTCAGGCTGGAGAAGCTAAAATAATTTAAAAATTTTAAAGTGTGCTGCAAAGAGAAAAATAACAATTTATCTTCCATGTTCACACAGGGTAAGACCAGAAGTAAAGGGCTTAAATTGCAGAATTAGAGTAGACTTCAGGAAAAACTTTCCAACAGCGCAAGCAGTTAAGCAATAGACTGGATTGCCTAGGGACCTTCTAGATGCTCTGTCCTGGAAGATGTTAGCAGAGATAACAGGCGAATGTGTCACAAATGCTTTAGATATCACTGATCCCACCTGAAGGAATTTTCTTCCAAGCCCTTGTCTGTCATTTCAAGGGTACCGAAATTGTTTCTGTATAGCTTCCCTTCAGTTTTAAGTGTATTCTTTGCCCTGATAATTTTCGTTGCATTTTCTTGAGGATTTTTCTTTCTGCTAAATACAGTTTCAGTCAAGGTAGACTTAAACACATTAAAGGTAAAGTCTGTGTTAAAGAATAAAGAAAATGTTAAAGAATACATATAATGTCAATATTATTTTTTCTATATGTCTTGTTTACTTTTTTTGATCAAATTACTGTTTTCACTGACACAACATAAATTCTTACAGAGTAACTACAGGTAATTTATAGCTCATAATTAAAGACCTCCCTTTCTCTTTCTGCTTTTTATTTCTTTTTTGTTTTCTTTGTTGCTGTGGTCCCAAACTGCCCACAGCACGCTCTGTTAGAATTTCCTAAACTAATCCACATTATTCTGTGTATTCAACCAACCTCACTGAAAGTTGTGTTCAGCTGAAATTTTATTTCAGTTTTTGCTTTCTTTTGCAACTATTTAATAACAACCTGAAAGAAGATAGATGCTAACCTTTGAGAGCTCCACAAATACCCTTCTTCCACGCTCAAAACTGATCAGTGATTCTTGTTTTGTTTCGTTTTGCCAGTTTCCCGCTTGTGACAGTACTTTGTTCTTCTTGCCTGCACAGTGACTTGAGTAGCCCTTTGTGAAGGACTTGACCAAATCTTTTGAGAAAGTTCCAGTAAACAATGTGTTCTTGTATTCCTTTACTCCATCGGGTTTTTCTAATCCTTGAAAGAATTCAGCTCCTTAACAGATCTACCTTGTGTTCGATTAATCTTCTCCCCTCAACTATGCAGAAATCTTCAGTGTTCACATGCTCAGAAGCATTCTTCTTCCCTCTGTTCTTCAGAAGTCTTCGGGTTTTTGCAGGCTTCCCAGTTTACAGGATTTCAGGTTTGCTTTCCTATGCTGAGGTGGTGCTTACAAATGGGAATACAGGACCAGTATCCCGTGGACATTTTTCAGTGGTGTAAGTTCTCACACAGTCCCACTCTTCTCCTGTCCCTGCATAATCTGGTGCAGAGTGCCATTACGAGTATTTGTGCAGATGCACAATGCACTAAATCTAAAATTGAAAAGTACCTGGCTCGCCACAGCATGTGCCCGCACAGGGCAGTGGCGTCACGACAAAGGCGTTGTGCGGCTGCTGTGGGAAAGGGAGGGGAAGGAAGGGAGATACCTGCTGCCTTCTGACAGTGCTGTTGGCTTAACTGTGTATCTGGCTTAAGATACGTCAGATCGTCTGTTTTGGTCTTTTCCTTTTGCATTAGGTAATTTAGGCTGAGAGTAGGAAATTCTCAACAGAAAGTCACAGAAATGTAAACACAGTAGTGCTGAACAACATCATGTTTAGCCATGTGGAGACCTTGTCTCGTTGTATCTTACTGAGAAATGTATGTTTTAAAAACTTTTATTACAGGCTGATTTTTTTTTAAACTTCTAAGATGCTGAATGTTGGAGGTGAATCAGATGTAGATGAAGACACTAACAGGGAAGAACCAGAGATAATAGAAATAATGAGAGAGTATTAAAACTAGGTATTTCCCATTTGTGGGGAGCCACTGGAGAGAATGCAGTCAAAAAGTTTAACCTGAAATGTGTTTGTGTGTGCGCCAGGGGAAGAGTGACACTGGAAAAGCACTAGTGTTTTTCCAAGCACCAGAAGCCTTTGGGGTGAGTAGCTGTGCAGCAGATAAATTGGTTTGCAGATGCATCATGGCAGCAAAAAACAAATTAATATGGGTTTGGGTTATACAAATTAAAGTGAAGTTCCTTCTTGAACAACTGAGAGAGTTAACTTGCCAAGTGTGCAGGCCCAAACATCTTGTTTCTAGCCAGATGTAAACCAACTGAAGAGAGTTGAGGAACGAATGACGAATGAGTACAGACCAAGGGACCGATGGGCAAACATGCCTGCTTTGGCTATGCGATAACTAGAAGTGTAGGTGAGAGATGTGATAAGAGTCTACAAATATTGGAGAGGCACATACTAGAAAGATAAACAACTAATTAATTTAGTAAGGTGAGAAGGGGCATAACTAGAAACAAGGGAATGAGATTATGAAATATATTAAAGTGTGGAATAGTCTGCCCAAAGGAAAGGTTGGAAGAGCAAATATATAAGAACAAATATATAATATATAAGACCGGTAGAAAGATTCAGGAAATAATCTAACATCAAAGAGTCAGCTTTTTGATGAAAATAGATTGAATAATTTAGTAAGTCTCTCTCACCCATTTAATTTATGTTTGCTTTTGAGGTATTAAGGCGATTTGGCAGCCCCTCTTAACTTCTTAATTTTGCCTCCCTAATACTTCCTGCCGATTCAAATCTACATTATTGCATACCAATTTAAGATGCTGTCTTTCTTTAGAAAAATGTTTGAAAAAGGAACAGTTGGGAAAACAATGTAAAAAGATATAAGGGGAGAAGAAAGGTGAATAAGCTTTGGGAATTACTTTCAAGAACATTGTCTTGCTACATTCTGCCTAAAAGCTGTAGCTGCAAATAAATGGGAGCAAACTAATAGCAGATGTAGAGGTCTGGTGGCACTGTTTTGTTCCTGTTTGCATCTAGGTGAATGATGGTGAGGGAACTCCCAGACTGCGAGTTACTATTTGTGTTACGTGTGGCCAACCTGCAACTGATGGGATGGTAAGAACAGGAGCAAAACTTTTTTAGCGTGGAGGAAGGCAGCAGAGAATTTTTCCTTAATGAAACAAAGTGCATCTTAAATTGCAGCCAGAAAGTCAGTTTGACTGCATCTGAGAGGATGGAGAGCAGCCCTAAGCTGCTCCGTTTGGTTTGTGCAATAGGGTAGATAGCAAAAGGTGTTCAGGTTCACTGCTGCTCTGGGTGGCTTCTTGTCTGGATAGATGTCAGGTGCCTGCTAAGCTCTGGTGTGGCGAAGGAAGATAACGAGGAGGAGTCTCATGGAGCCGCTGCCAGAGTCGCTGGCTTGTGAGAGGGAAGGACATGGCTATGCTTAGCATTTGCTGGCTGGCTCCTGTTGGCTGGAAGGCAGCCCTGGGATTAATTTGAGGAGATTATTTAAAGAATTTGGGAAGTGTACCAGTTTTGGGGTTTTCCTTTCTAAAGCAAAACCCCCTAAACCTTAGTTTTCAAACAGCACTAAAAGAAAGCGCATTTAGGATGCCACATTGCATTTCTGTACCTGGTCTCTACATGCAATCTGTACAAGATTTAAGCTGCTGTCTGAGCTCTGGTATCGAGGACTTCACCTAAAGGTATGTTCTAACTTTTTCATTATGAAGAAATGTCTTCATGTGAAATTTGAAGCCAAGTTCTCGGTTCTGTGATGCTTATGGTCATGGAAGTTGCAACTCTCTGACTGGTGGACTGTCAGCTCTTAAGCCAGGAGGTTCTTAGCATATTCTTCCCCTTCCTGCTTTTCCTTTTACATAACTGGGGATCCATTTCAGTGATTAAGAAATATTGTCTTCACTTTCACTTGCTGTGTTTTTTAAAGAGGCACAATAGTGTGTGCACTGTCTTGTTGAATAATTCGTGTTTAGAACAAAGGGATTGTTTGCTCAGCCCGTATGCAATGATCTTCATACGTGTATAAAATAAAGTATTCTTTGATCTTTCTTTCCTGTGTATCTTTAATCCAGATCCATTTTGCTCTTCCCCCCACCCCCCCCAGCTGGAGGGTGTGCTTGTGAGCCAGGCCTTGTTGGCTTTCGCTCTGTGTGCTGGCTTCTGAACAAAGGTGCTGCTGAAAAGGTGAGTACTTAACTTCCCTCCTCTTTGATGCAGATTTACGTTCAGAGGAACTGATAAATTTAGACTCGCCAAACCTGTCACGTTAAACCCTATCTAGGTTTGCAATGGAGAAAATCTAATCTACCAGCTCATAAAATCGTGTCAGCCGTCAAAGCACTGTTAAATTCTGGTTTAGTGTAAATTGTGTGGCATTCTGCAGCACTGCAGACCAGAGAAGCTGAAAGGTAGGCATGCTTCATCTCTCGAACAGATCTGAATTTAGAGCCAGAGAAATCTCTGAGCCCCTGAAAATAAACAGTAATAAAAATACGATTCCTACCCTATGACCAGCATGGGAAGGGATGGCTGAGAGGAGTGCTTGACTACCCATTTCCTGCATAGTTGTATGAATTCTTCATCAAATCTAACGTCTATCACATCAGCTGTCTTCTGAAAGTAGCTGAGGTACCTGAGCATTAACTGAAAGAAAAAGAAAACAGGCTTCTATCAAATCAAGAAGGCTACGTATGAGATGGGGGTAAGTTTAATAGTATTGCTCTGCTGTGAATACTTATCAGGAATTTCTCGAAACCTTTCGCTTCAGTCGGTGAAATGCTGAGTGTGCCAGGCAGGCAAAGGTGCAGTGTCGGGGGGAGCGTGTCATTTTACAAGTATTTCCAACTGGCAGTGAATAGACTAAAACAACAGAGGATTAGCACAGAAGGGAACTTTTAAAAACATCTAGAGTGCTTTATGGTTGAGGAATGATGTTTGTGTTTTATCTGCATGCAAACAAAACTTTGTTTATAGGAGAGTATTAATACTTGAAGGAGGGTAGATGAAAATAAATATGTGATACTGTAAAGTCTATGTTGATCTGTTTTCCATGAGACTGCATTAACCATCAGAAATGGGGATGTCATGCATGAGGTTTGAAGATCGTTCTTCAGGAGCATCCGTAAAACTTTATCCTGTCAGGTGTTTTGTATGTATTTTGTCTTCGGCAGACAATTTTCCTTATACACGTTCTGTGTTCAAAAATACTGGTGTTATCTACCTCTACCTGTAAAACCAGTCTGCATTACAGTCATTAGCTTAATATTTTAGGAATCAAAGAGACTTATGAGTAAAACGTTCTAGAAACTTCCAACTAGTAGCCTAAAAAGGCTTTTTATATACAAGAAAGTGTGTAAAGTAAATAGCTTGACTTTATGAAGAAAAATATCTTGGAATGTTCAAGATTAAAAGCAAATACTGTATATTCCATCAGAAAGCTGTACTTTTATGCTTGATAAAACTTGAACATACTGAGATACATAGATTTAGATTTTGTCAGTTACTGTTAGCTCAATTTTTCCTGTAGTAAAGATTTAGTAGAGATATCACTGAATCGTATTACAAGAAATGTGATTATTATATATATATTTAATAAAATATTTATTAATTACTTAAAAACCATGATTTAAGTATAGCCTTGTCTTGAAAGAAGCTGTTAAACACTTCTTAGGAGAGAGATGCGTATTTGTTAAATGGAAAGAGGTTGGAAGAGCTCCCGTTCTGTAATTGCAATTTGGATTTTTTTTTTTAATCCAGTTGTTTTAAAAATCAGAGTGTTTTCACGATACACTTTGCTATTGGTCTGATCTGGAGCCTCTTCATCTTGTCTCAGAAGATTTGTCTGTTGATGTCAGAAGTCCATATTAACATGCCACTATTGTATCAGAATCGTGTTTCCAACCTTATAGGAATATTTCATGGAGTTTACTGTCCAAAAGGTGTTACACTTTTTAATTTCCTTTTTTTTATTTGTTTTGTTTTTTGTTTGGTTGGGTTTTGGGTTATTTTGGACTTTGGTCATTTCAAAGATGTCTACTAAATTTTGAAATCATGAAAGGCAAAGCAAGATTCTTTTCCTGGTGTAGTGTATAGCTAAATATGCCTGGTAGAGCAAGATCTTGTTCTGTGATTCTTTTGCTCTCTGATATCTGTAAGAAAAACCTTTCTGACTAAGGGCACTTATAATCTCTTAACGGAAGGACACTAAAATAAGTAGTCTACTGCATACCGCTCAAAAACCGGTTCTGTGTGGCAGAAGTGCGTCCCTGACTGACACTTGGCACAACAGTTTGAATTGAATTAGAGTTTCCGGTTGTGTTTGGCATGTTTCTTCTGTCAGAAAGTGGCGAGGAGCAATCATGAGGAATACAACATGCAGAAGGATTTGCAAACAAGCGAGGAGCAAGCATAATAGCTAGAGGTGGCAGGTGGATGTAAGGATCTGGCCTGGAAGTCAAGTTACAGTTATGAGATTGTAATTTTATTAAATAATCATAAAGAATAATTCTCTGTACCTGGGGGCTTGTAGAGGATAATCATTTCCAATGAGGTTTAGTTCAGCAATTACCATACTACTCTTGAGGCTAAGCATCTTTGGTCTTTTTACTGTTAGCAGCTAAATCATGTGAGACTCAGTGGTACAACTGAGTTGGAAATAGCATTTTGGTTTTCTTCTCTAAAACTTGCGGTTGTAGACAAGGCCCTAAAAGCAAGCAAAGCTTATATGTTGAAAAGTGTTAGGGCAGTTACTGAGGATACTTGTGTTTTTGTTGTTGTCCTCTAGAAGGCATGGATTCCTTACAAAGAAACAAAACAAAAAAACCCCAATCCCTCAAACAAACAAACTCCCTTAACTTTATTTCTAAATGTGATACTTTCATGAAACATGGAGTTTTAGGGACCTGAGTCAAGTTGCTTCTTTCTTCTTGTCGTTTCTCTCACCCTTTTAAATGAGTTACTGTCGTATCCATGTAATTGGCTGAGCTGTAGGCATGAAGTAACTTCAAGGAGCTAATAAAATGTATATAATGCACAAGTCAGATTTGTTAATCAGACAGCCTGATGAGACCAGAGATACAAAATATTTCTTCATTTGGAATATTGTTGGATTTAGCAATGTATTTTTAGGTATCGAAAGAAGCCGATTGCTCATCCCTGATGTTCTGTGGTATCTGATTCTTTGTGCTCCCATTTGTCAAGGAGGAAGGCTTGAACACCTTCTTTGATACATGTGGAATCTGTAGAGGCATCTCTGGAGTCCTTACATTAACGTACTGCATGCTACTCTTCATTTTCCATACCCAGAGAACTGATGGTTTGGAGGTGATTGTAAGTACGTAAGTTAACTGCAGGAAAACTTTCTAAGCCCTCTTTTCAGATCTTCACTCAAACCAGAAATTCGGGCGCAGGGCAAAGTTTCGGACCCCTGTGTTAGAAACACTGGATTTGAACATGAAGTGCTCTTCTGCTGAGGAGCTCTGGGCCCGCGGGGCTGCATTATCAGCAACTGCCTGAATCTGGCCCTTCCTGCTGAGGGATTTTTTTTTAAGCAGACTGACATCTCCCTCTCCAGTAAGCAGTAGAATCCTTGTGATTCCTTTCAGATGTGCTGGCTTTTTGGACTAGAGTATACGGGGGTGGATATTGCATTGTATTTGGTGTCTCTCCCAAGCTGGCAGGATTGTTCCCAGCTGTCAGTGACTCACAGTAGCCGAGTTGGTGTCTCAGAGTTCAAGTTAATGGAATTTGCAGTTCAGTTTCCCTTGAATTGTTTGGCAGAGATGAAATTTCCCATGAACTAGGAAGAGCAGGAGAGGTTCCACAATGTTGAAGCTTTGAATGTGTGTTGGGTCTGAAAAATTGCTGAGAAGTGCCGTCCTTCCTCAGTCCTTCCTGGGGATAGCTCCTTGCCAACAATCATGCTTTCAGGTGTTTCATTTTGTTCTGTCTAACTTCTTACGCTGTGCTTATTGCTGAATATCTCCCGTTTCCAGAACTGCATTAAAAATGTGATAAATGTATGTCACATGATTGTAATCTTATTCTTTCTCTACATGGATGGCAAACTTCATTTGGATTTAGAGGTTCTGTTCTCTCACCAGGGTAATTACTTTGTTTATGTCAAAGAAAAGGGGCACACATGTCATCAATGCAATTCATTCATAGAATTAATGTATTTACTGGGCAATAAATTACGTTTTATCCTGTCTTTTTTGCTACTTGTTCTTTTTAATCAAACAGGTTGTCTTTGCCCCTTATGTTAATGTGAAGGGATATTTGAAATAGCTGGGGTGTACCGTGTAGAATGGGGACCTGGGTTTACATGTTGATTCTGACTGTTGTTCTGGTAGTGTGTGATTCCTCTGGAGAGCCTGCTGGGCTCCGATAGAGCAGCGTTTGGACATAGGCAGTATTAAGTGCTGGCTCCGAAACAGCGCAGCATCAGTAGGATGCTTTGGATTTTGTTTATTTTCTTTGAAGATGACTGCTACGTGACTGAGAATCACTGTCATTTTCCAAAATAAATAAATCTTCTGAAGCTTATTTGCCTTGTTGGTGCTCTGGTTTAGAGTATCAGAATATATGGTGCAGTTATAGTCGGTACTGACTAGCCCACATTTGTGGCTCAATTATACTGCATGCAGTGCCTTGTTCCCTCCTCTCTGTCTGTGGTTTGTACCTGTGAACCTTAGGTATGTGTATGAAAGGTATCTTCTAGTTCAGAGCACTGTTTGAAAATAGATGATAGGCAAAGAAAATAGCAAGTGTTTGCTACTCAAAGTTGAGGCTTTTCCATTGTCATTAATCTAGTACAACGAAACTCCAGGAACCCAGACCGAAAAGATGATATTTAGTTCACTAATCAGATAAGCAAAGAGGGAAGAGGTAGTGGACACAATTTTATTTTCTGGATATACTAAGCAAGAATAGCCTGAGAAGACTAAATGTGTATGTGTTTCAGACTCCAGGTACATTTTTCCATTAAACAGGATTACCTTCTTCTCTTCGGTTCTATATTTGCTTGCTTTGTACGCCCTTTTATAAGTAAGAGCCATAAAAATTTTCAGCCTTGTTCAATGGAGTCACAGATAATGAAACTTCTCTTTTTCCACAACATGGTTTGCCATATTGATAACTGCTCATGAAGCTTCTCAGTTCTCTGATATCTCTTATCTTATAAAGATCCAGATATGCTTGGTTTCTTCAGCCTTTAATGCCTGTTGGCCAGCTTGAGGGATTTCAAATATTTTTGGCTAAATGTGCAAATACTGTCTTAGATGATTAACTGTGGCTATGCTTCTAGTCACCCTAAGAAAGCAACATTTCTGACTACTTATGTACATGATGCATCAGGCTTCAGGGACTTCTTTCCTGCACTGAGTATTTCTAGTGACATAGCTGATAAAATTAACCAGTTACTCCAGAAATTGGAGAAAATATTTTGTATTCTGTTTTTTTCTAAGATCCTTCCCACTATAAGGATCATTGGAAGTTATATCCAAATAATGGGGTTGAAAGTAATCAATCTCACGGCTATAGGAGATGACATTTATAGTGACATAATGACCCTTTCCAGGGTTCTTTTCTCCATTGATACAAAGTACTCATTTCAGTGTCTGGTAAAATCAATTTTCATTTTTGATACATCCACCATCACAAGAAAATGTTTTCACTTGAAACAGTTGTTCTACTTTGCGCTTTGTTTTCTGAAGGCTCGTGAAGGGTGGGAGAGTTTCACCGTGTTGACTGCTGAAGACTTGTTTGCACGAATGCATTGAGAAAAGGTGAAATTAACTTTTTAAAGATAGGAAGTCAGTATGTAGTAAGCTCAAGTACCTTAAATCATGGTGTGGACTTCTTATTCACAAATAAGTTAACCTGAGTTTGCTATTCCTTTAGCTTCCTTTCCAAACGCCCCAAGAATAAAAGCTCCCTCCATGTATGTCAAGGAGTTTTGCTAATGATCTCCCCTATTGATCTCAGTGGCATAATTGATCTGGCAGAAGTCATGCAGTAAATGCAAAAGTTTGTAATGTTTATCACTTAGATTTTCTCAGCTCTGTGTTGTGGCACTGACTTTGGTGGTTGTTCGGAGTCCTAAGAGCAGTCTTTACTAGAGGTCACAATGTAATTAGCATCATCCTGATCAGAGTAGCCTAATTATGGTCTCAGAATTGTACTATTGTCTCTTGAAATGCACAATAGATGATAATACTGCAAATACTGTGTAGATACCATATTGTTACCTGGACTTCAAAGTGCAGTGTTTCGTAGTCCCTTTAAGGGCAGGAAAGGATACAAAGAGGGGTAGAGAGGTACCTACGCAAATGAGAAGTAGCACAGTACCATATAAATATGATCCGAAGTTTAAAAATTTGGAACTTTTTTGAAGACATGACAAATCCGAAGTAATGTATTTTGGAAGTAGTGAATACTTTAGCACAGGTAATTTAAAACCTTCTTTTTTACGTTTCTTTATCTACGCAAGAACAAAGAGTTATTCAGAAGAGCTGAGCAGAAGCAAACCTAAACTGCTAACAGGAGGTACTTCTTATTATGCCCAAATTTGTCTGTGGAACTCATGGCCATGCTTATTATTAATTCTGAGGTGTAAATGGGAATCAGTGGGACTGGGCATGCATGACTGATGGAAAAGAGGAAGAGAAAGAGCCAGATAGAAGAGGATATAAACTCACAGGATACAATGTGTGAGTCGATTTCTAAAAGGCTTGATGATTATTTTCATGAATATTTTAATTTAGGATTTCTTGAAACTTTTCAAAAGGGGTGGAATGGCTTAATTTCAAATCGTCCGATATTTGAGCAAGATAAACTCCAGCTCTGAATTGTCTTCTGTACTATCATAGGGTTTCCTGATATTGTGAACTAATGTAATCATTAACTACCAGGCAGACAGTGTAAGAAAATTCACTCTCTGTTTCTGGGAGATGCTTTTTGTGGAAGGGGAGCTCCCACAGAAGACTTATTAATTCAGCTTACCTTGTCCTCTGTTCTACCTTTCCTCTTGGTTCTGTAATTTGTAACTTCTCATGTTCTTTCTTACTCTGTTGATAGTGCAGGATTCCAAATCCTTCAGTCGTTCTCTCCTTGCAGCTCCTGTCTGGGTTCATCCCAGCTGACTCCTGCAGTCTAATAGAGGGAATCTCAGACAAAGCATGTAATCTCATATTCTGGAAATTGGGAATCAAAAGCATATGTTTCAAGCGAGGAATGGAGTATCTCCATGTTAGAGTACCTGAACTGCTGCCGAAGTGGCCGGTCCTGTGGCAAAAAGGAATAATCTGGTAAATTTCCAACTGTCATTAAGATATCCAGTCAAAACAACTGTTTTTAAGTCAAGAACACTGTAGACTATTTCTTTTACTGAGCCACTTGGGAGAATCTGAATGTAAGGGAATTTGCTTTATGTGCACGTAGCATTGAAGGCAGTGGATGTGCAGAAGTCCTTCAGCCAAGTCCTAACGGCAGCAAGCAGTCTTCAGGGTCACCTGTCCAGCAGTGACTAGTTGGCATACTGTCTCCCCTACCTGAAATGGCACCTGGAACTTGCTATTTGCCATGTAATTATTAAGAAAAGCATACGTTTATTCTTTTGGCTCCACAGTGCTTTAAAAGCGCTTCACAGCTGCATGTCTGTTCCTCTCTTCTCCTAGTGCTCTGTGTTTGAGCTGTTTTCTTGCTCTTTTTTCTTAAGCTGAAATGTTCCATCTTGGCATAAGAAGAGGTTCCTCTTGCTTTTGCTGTCTGTATTGTAACGTCAGTAGCTGAATTGGAGGTAGAATAGTGGCTTACTTTCTAAGCCAGTACAGGTGAGGAAAAGCAGCAACACAAAGGGAGTAGGTACATCAGAGTAATGTAGTGAGGGAAGAGAAAGAGAGAATGATGGGGTGATGAAAGGCAAAACATTCCCTGAAATGAGCTTCTAAAAAAGCACAGAGAGAATGTGTGTGTGGTGGAGAGGGAGTTGTTTCAAAAAGCTATGTTTGTTCCCTGGAGGCTCCCGTGTGCTATAATTGAGTCAGCGTGTCAAAGTGAAGTATGTGGCAAGCTTGGGGACTGGGGGAAAACTGCTTCTTCTGCACATACAGGGCTTGGATGAACCCTGTCTTACAGTGATAATAAGCACTCTGCTTTTGCATTGCTGAAGCCACAACACAACAGAATAGCTGTCCAACCAAGCTCTATAGCTGATGTTTCTCTAAGAATTGCTTTAAATCTTCGTTTGATTGGGAAGCTAAGAATAATTGGCTTTGACGTTGCTTCTGATGCAGATGAGAACGATGATGATCAACAGAGGGGAAGATGACTGAATGCGCTATTGAGATACAGGCAATGCAAGCTGCAAGGACCTTCCTTAATTTATTTCTAAATCTCAAAGAAACAAATGTCTGCATGTCTTATAATATTTCTTATGTTGGTGTAATGTTTTGGGGATATACTGACTTTTTTTTACTGTCTGATTTTTGTGTTTTAAATGAATGGAAAAAGGATGATTACAACACTTTGTCCGGGCAGATAGTTGCAGCCTTTGGCTGTGTGACTTCACGCATGATGCTGCACTGGCAGCTCTCTTCTTGGCCATAGCTTGCTGCAGCATTGCCCTAGGAATTCATATGAACTTGAAAACCCTTTAAAGCCAATGTTTCCATGCTAACAAGCTAATTTTGTCTTGATTGTTTTTTATGTAGAGTCTTTACTTTTGGTGCTTTTGTATTTTATAAATCATGCTTACTGACATATTTGATGTTCTGATTGTTTCCATAGTGACAGCAATGGCAGAAACCTGTAAATGGAAGGTGACAGCATTGTATTTTCAAGATTAACTGTTTTACAGAGGAATGGTTTGAGGGGGTGGGAATACAGTAGATTTTTCCAGGCAGTCACAGAATATTTAGGAGTACTTACTTGGAGGTCAGAGAGAAAAGGCAGCGGGGACAGAAGGATTGGTTTGGTATTTTGGCATTCGTTTGTGTGGGGAAGCAGTGAACACAAGGTCAGCCTAGAAAATATGAGATGTTGTCAGCAACATGTCTCCTTTCTTGCTGCTCCAAAAGATGATGAAATCTTGAAATGCAGAAAACTGCAATGTACTAATTATATTCACAGAAGAGATAGAAGTTAACATGCCTGTGAGACAAGTGTGTAACATACTTTTGTTTCATAATTTTTCCCTTCCAAATTCATAACTTAAGTGCAGGAAGCTTTTAGCATTAGAAATCAGACACTTACAAAGCCATTAGTGAGAGCTTCAACCTGCTTTTTTTCCTCTGGTAAAATCAGCTGTCTGATTTTATTTTCTGGGAAGCAAGGCTTTATCCCCTTTCATTACACATCACGTTACCCGTGCTGTCAGTAAGATACCTTGAGAGAATGCAGGTGTTTGATTAGAGTCCATGCCGCAGCAGAGAGGGTTGTTTTAAAGCATTTTGTAGGAGAGACAAGCCTCCCCAGCATGTCCTTTTGTAGTAGGTGTTGATGCTTCTGTCTGCGTGCGGTCACTTGAAGCAGTTGCCTGAATTATAATGTATGCCCACCTTTCTTGTATCAGCACAGACGAGTGGGAGGAGATAATGTGAGAGATGCTTGTAAATGATGTTAAATATTTTGTTTTGGAGACTAACCCTTTTCTCTGAAGCATTTGGGAACATTCAAAGTGCGCTTTCCCTCCTCACGACTGTCAGAGTGCCTGGGATCTGCGGTCAGGTTTGGGACCCTGTGCCCAGGTAGTTCTGCCTAGGAAGCGTAGGTCAGCCTGCACTGCCCATCTCCAGGCGGCAGGCACATCTCCGGCCCCGAGGAAATCAAGCAGGCTGGTAGTAAGACACAGGTGTTACACTCCAATTTAACACATTGTTAAATTCCAATGTCTTATGCCTTCCAGCCAAAATATGGCATCATACTGTAAAGTGAATTTGTGTTACATCTTATGACACTGGGGAAGAGAAGCCGGCAGCTGGGAACTTGTGTTGCCTTGAAAGTTGCAAAGTTACTTATTTGTCTGTGCCTGAGGCCTCTTAGGTCACATCTGCATTGGTACCTCAGCTGGTTCTTCCATTAATTTGGTATCATAGGAGTGGGGGTACATAAAAATATGTAATTTATGGTTCTTCTTTGTATTTATCTGCCACATTTTGGTCAGCTGGCACGTTGGAGAGTGTTTTGATTCTGGTTTTCCTTTCACCCCACTGAAGGGAAAGTTTCTCTGTTTTGTACCAGCTGGAATTACTGTGTGTAAAACTGGAAAGTGGTTTAGAAATCATGGGAGCACGATCAGAGTTAGTTGTAGCAGAAAGGCTGAAGTAAATTGTGCCATCTGTTCTAAATACTGTCCTCTTGTTTGCAGAATGATACAGAATTTAAATGAAATCAGTTTCTTCATAAGAGACAGGTTCATTTATAGATAGTTAAGCTGTTGAGGTGCTGACTTAGTGGGAAAATAAGAAGATTAGTTAGGATGTGTTCTGTCCACTCCCCCACACCCCCCAAAAAAAATCCCCAAACCCATTGGTTTTGCGTTATTTACACTGATGGACCTTTAAGGCATAGCTTAGTGCTGTGCCTTAAGTAGTGTCCTGTGTCCCAAGCATATGCTGGACATCACTTGTATTTCAGTAGTGTTATGAAATGTAGACAGAAATAGACATGTAGACATGCCTCTGTCATGTGAAACTTGTATCCAATTTCTTCATCTGTAAAATTCACTTACAATTTGCAGCCTTTTCTGATCCCCCTTAGAATGAAGGGGTAGTGTTTTTCTTTTTGCACTATTAGTGATAGCAGTTAGTGCTGATTCATTTTCATTGCCCCCCCTGCTGCTTGTTAAAAGATAGCTTTATTTGCAGAGGTATCACGGTGTGCTTAATTTGGCTTGCAGAATCTTTGTAGCTGTTTTAATCTTATGTGAAATAGGTAAAATCCAAGAGGAAATTGGGAATTAAAAAAAGAAAGAAACCAACTATTCACATGTAAATTTACCCATTAAAGCCATAGACCATGTAGATTTGGATAGTGTTATATTCATTTCTTGAAGTAGAACTTTCCCTTCAATCTCAGAAAAACATCTGCAAGGAATAAAGCATTTCTTACATGTCTTTTGCTCCTGGTTCCAATTACAGGCAGCTGTCTGATTTATACTCAATGAAAACAGCTAATTGTGCCCTTGTAAACTTTTTCAGTTTAGCAGAACATGTATTTATTTGCATGAAAACGTTTGCATGTGAAATACTGAAAACCTTTACTGCAGATACAACATTTTAGAGTTCAAAACATAAATGCCTCTAATGCTCTTCTAAAAGCTCTTCCTTCACTGGTTGATAGCGTTCACCTCTCCATGTGTCATTAATGTTTAGCGCTATTGTAAGTTCTTGGATAACAGATTGAAGTGACTTTGTGTGTGTTGTTTTAGATAGCATTAGCCAAACAAATCGTTAGGGCTCTTGTAGTCATTTGCTCTCCGTCTCTTATGAAACATGAAACTCTCATGATGCAGAGGATTTTGCATTTATTCTTTTTGTTTCTAAAGTAGTGGAAAGATTGTTTAATGGATGATGTTGAATACGAGTTCCTGTTTTACGACAAGTTGTTAAAACACTCTGACTAATCAAAAAAAGAAGAAAAAAGGGTTTAACCTAAAGTATGTTAAAATTTCAATCCCATAGGATTCAGAAGATCTTTACCCTTATGGGGATGGTCTGAATAAATAACGCTGATTCTTTTGAAGAGATTTTTATTAAACTCTTCTGTTTGATTAATTTTGTGGCACACTTGAAGTTAGGAAGCTATGGAGTTAGTATCGTTTTGCTTATTAGAGAAATATTTTTTGATAAAATTGTATGCATGAAGTTCATGGGGTGGTGTGTCTGCAGTGGGACATGACTGGTAGTTCAGTGGTATGGTGTGTGTCCATATTCATTCCTACCTTGAAATGACTTGTATTGAGAATAGCTCAGAGAGATTTCACCCATGGTTGTCAATTTAACTCAAGATGTCTTGGCTTTCCAGAATGCTGTCCTCAGAATTTTTTGATTCTGGACTTCTTGGAAGATTTTTGTGTGCTTTCTAATCGTGTTTTTTAGCCTTTTTTATTCCCAGAAACTGTTTTAATGTATGCTTTGAAAGATTCATGTGTAGCATTTTTACTGTTTTGTCCTCTGAATCTTTATCATTGAGTATCTGTCTTTTTTGCTTGTTCTTTCTCACTTGTGCATTTCAGCCAGGTAAAATATGAGTTTTATTCCACAATGCTGATAAATGTAAATTTGAAGTTCTTTTGCCATGTTTATTAGAAATTGTCTTTTGTTTAGCTGGGATGAAATTGGGAATGTCAAACCAAAAAATAAATGTTCCTTTCCAATAACAGATGAACTTTTGACATTGACAGGATCTACAAAGCTGTTAACCTAACAACTGCATAAATTATTTCTGTGGTGGTGAATGATTTCTGACCTGAAATCAAAATGGGTGTTTATTCCTCAGATGGTGATGATAAGTTAATGTGTTGTTTACTCCCAGAAGTAAAAATTCCTTTAAAACAAAAAACAAACTGAATTGTAGCTTCAGAGGTGTAGAAGCCTGAGACATTGCCTTTTTTTACCCATGGTATTCAGTGAGGTGGCTGTTGGCCTGGATGAAGATTGCTGGACTTGAGTCTTCTCATAGAATCATAGAATGGTTTGGGTTTGAAGGGACCTTAAAGATCATCTAGTTCCAACCCCCCTGCCATGGGCAGGGACACCCTCCACTAGACCACGTTGCTCAAAGCCCCATCCAGCCTGGCCTTCCAGGGATGGGGCATCCTCAGCTTCTCTAGGCAACCTGTTTCAGTGCCTCACCACCCTCATAGTGAAGAATTTCTTCCTTACAGCTAACCTAAATCTACCCTCTTTCAGTTTAAAAGCATCAGCCCTTGTCCTATCACTACATGCCCTTGTAAAAAGTCCCTCTCCAGTTTTCTTGTAGGCCCCCTTCAGGTACTGGAAGGCTGCTATAAGGTCTCCCCAGAGCCTTCTCTTCTCCAGGCTGAACAACCTCAACTCTCTCAGCCTGTCTTCATAGGAGAGGTGCTCCAGCCCCTCTAATGATCTTCGTGGCCCTCCTCTGGACTCGCTCCATCAGGTCCATGCCCTTCTTATGTTGGGGGCCCCAGAGCTGAACGCAGCACTCCATGTGGGGTGTCACGAGAGCAGAGTAGAGGGAGAGAATCACCTCCCTTGACCTGCTAGTCACGCTTCTTTTGATGCAACGCAGGATGCAGTGGGCTTTCTGGGCTGCAAGGCACATTGCCGGGTCATGCTGAGCTTCTCATCCACCAATACCCCCAAGTCCTTCTCTTCAGGGCTGCTCTCAGTCCATTCTCTGCCCAGCCTGTATTTGTGCTTGGGATTGCCCCGACTCATGTGCAGGACCTTGCATTTGGCCTTTTTGAATTTCATGAGGTTCACACGGGCCCACCTCTCCAGCCTGTCGAGGTCCCTCTGGCTGGCATATCTTCCCTCCAGCGTGTCGATCACACCACACAGCTTGGTGTCATCGGCAAACTTGCTGAGGGTGCACTCGATCTCACTGTCCGTGTTGCTGACAAAGATGTTAAACAGCGCCGGTCCCAATACCGACCCCTGAGGAACGCCACTCGTCACTGGTCTCCACTTGGACGTCGAGCCGTTGACCGCAACTCTTTCAGTGCGACCATCCAGTCAATTCCTCATCCACCGAATAGTCCATCCATCAAATCCATATCTCTCCAATTTTGCCCTGTCAATTTGATAAATGCCCTCTTTCCTTCTCTGATGTCATTATTCTGGGGCTGAAGGGTTCTGGTTTATATAAAATAAGAGGTCATTGAGGACCAGAAAAGCATCTCAGTGAACAGTGACTCATGGCTGCCCTGCCAGTCCCTCCACTGTTCTGGCTTAGCTAGGGGTTTTTGCAGTTGTGTTAATTTATGGCATACCGTCAGTCTCTGTGAGTACCTGTGGATATGGAGTATCTGATTGACTGAGCTTCCTTCAAGGTTCTGAGCAGGAACAGGAGAGCATTTGGTCTCCACTGTTTCCGCGTATCAGGCGAGTCAGTCTGGGGCTGGGGCATCTCTCTGTTGTATTAAAACACCTTGCAAGACATCTTTTCTCAGACACACTAAGTTCTGGCTCAGTCTCAACTGGTCGGTGGATGGATACTTAACTCAAAACCTGGCATATTTGCTAAGTTTTAATGTATTTATTTTCTTTTTTAATGTAGAACAGGATTACTCATTTCCCTATTTTAATGTGGTACTTCAGGGAATAGCTGTAGTAAAGCATTCTACTGCTAAATCATAGCACTGTTACAGTGTAGTCACTTCACATGTTAATTTTCTTGGTAGGCATGACAAGGTTTTCAGAGCAGGCATCTCCTTGAAAAAAGTTAATTTAGTTCTGGGTTCACAGCTGTGGCAGCAGCAGATTTGTTTGTCCCCGAGCAGGTGAAATACGGGATCCTGTGTCGTGCCGTTGCCAGTGCTGTCCCACTAGTGAGATTCACCACTGGTTCAGGTTCACCACTGGTTCACTTCTCCGTAAAATTGCTGCCAGTTGAGATGGTAGCTTTTGTAACGCGAGAGCTGTGTGGAGACCACCAAACTCGATCAGAACCAAAGTCGGCTTCGTTCTCAGCCAGCCTGAAGCTGTTGCTGTTTTCCAGCTTTTATTATTGCATGACAGGCACACATGGTGGGCAATCCTTTGAACGTTGGCTGTGCTCTACTGTTTATTCTTCTGTTTTGGGAAGCTGGGTAAGACGTTGATTCTGTGTGGGCATGCTTCTCTCCTCACTTCAGTACCTCTCGGTAGGGTGCCTTTGAGATGCTAGCTTTAGCCAATTCATAGTATATTTGTTTCCAAAATGTGTATCTCGGTGAGACACATCCACATTCCCATTCTGGTGGCTGTAGGAAGACACGCAGTAGGACAGCACGGTTGGTACGGCTCTCTGCTCTTGGAATGTTTTGTGGCACGTTTCTGAATATTGGTAACATTGTCAGTGTCTTCCCCCTTGCCTAAAGTGTGCTGCTAGAATGGATTTGGGAAAGCTCTCCATTTCTGTGGATATAGTTTTTGGATCACAGGAAGACAAGTGGATGGTGTTAGTAGACAGCAAGTCTTTGAAGTATGTTAGAATCAACTTCAGAGAGAAAGAAAATCCCTTCCCTGAGCTAGAGATAAACAACAATGCTTTCAAACCTTCAAGAGGATCAAGGTGAAACTCAGCGAACAGCAAGTGCAGAGAAGATGATCCTGCTTTGTGACAAGTGGCAAAAATATCTTCTTTCCTTTTTGTGCTCCCGTAACAAAGCAAAATAACAAAGTACTCTGAGATTGTTCTATGAAAGGAACATAAAAAGCTTTTTATGTTAAATATCTTCATCTTAATAGATGTGGGTAGAATATATTTTAAAAGGGATGGAAATCTCTCCTTGGAATTCTGAAATACCTTCACAAGTAAGTGAAAAGAACTGAATTTGTCTGATCGTGCGGATGCATTTAACAGTGTTTATTTGCTTATTTAGACTTGTAGGAGGCTGATATCTTCCAACTGGTATGTGTCACTCCCAGTTTAGTTGGCTTTGACTGGGAGAGAGAGAATGGAACACTCTCATTTCTCTTTTCCTTGTTAAATTATTCAGGAAAGAAGGAAAGTACTTCTAAACCATGCACCTGAAGTACATTTCAAAAGGTAAGTATGCCCCTCTTTGCCTAAGGAAAAGGTAAGGCTGACTCGGGAAGATGAGTTGGAGAGCAATAGAAAGCAGCCCCAGAAGTGAAGGGACTGTAGGATTGTTCCCTCCAGGGTTCCCTTTTGGTTTTTGCAAGATTGAGAGCCTTGGAAGACAAAGGAGAAAATAAGACACATTTTTTCAGAGGAGGAAAGTATTTTTCAAAAGCAAGAATGTATTCACAGGGCTTTGAAATGGTTGTTGGTGGATAAAGGCTGAAGTTCAGTGGACAGAGGTGTGTATTACTATGCCTTATGGGTTGCAATGTCATGAATGGTAAATAAAGACTTATGTAAGAAACTGAAAGCTGAATGTCCAAAATTCAAATGGGAACAATGAAGAAAAATTGATAGTTTTGAAAAAAACTGTGATTTTTTCAACATATTTGCAGATACATGAGGAC
Source organism: Calonectris borealis (assembly GCF_964195595.1). NCBI lineage: Eukaryota > Metazoa > Chordata > Aves > Procellariiformes > Procellariidae > Calonectris > Calonectris borealis. The sequence goes on from NC_134318.1 coordinate 20,659,104, forward strand.
TGCTGGGAGGACTCAAAACAACTCTGCAGGTCACCTTTAACAAAAAGCTCACTGTGTAGATAAGGCTGTAAAAAAAGTACCACACAACAGCACGTCCCATATGCAATACAAAAGTGAGAACAAACTCGGAATTGAGAGGTGGTGGGTTTGGGTGGGGGAGGGAGATTTAAATGTGTCCTTCAGGAAAGAATCTGTGTAAAGAATTGAGAAAGAAATAAGATGGCAGTGGCAGCAGCCAGGATTTGCAGAGTTTTTCAGTTCTTTGTTTGGTTATCTTGCATAAGTGCTTTAGCCAGAGACTCTTTCATTAGCTGCATGGGGCCAGCTTGGAATACAAACGTGCATGAATCCAAATGTAATTTCCCTGTTGTGCACATTCTGGCTGTGACAGCTCAAGTTATGAATGTAAAATAGCAGAAAAAAGTTCAGAAGATGGCCAGGCCTGAAATGTTAATAAGAACTGACTTACCCAGAGCTCCTGTGAGCTCGGCGAAGGTGCTGCCCGAATTTTAAGTCTAGCTGCTTCCATGCTTCATTTTGGTGTGCCTTGGAAAACAAGTAATACCCTGTTTCTCTGTGCGTCTAAGTGATTCAGCGTAGTAGAAGTAACAAACATTTACTTTCACGTGAGATGCAAAGCAGGCAAAGGGTTTGATACTAATTCTCTGCTCCAGTTTGTGGTCAGCGCTGGCACACAGGCTGAGTTGGCATCAATGGCTTCGATCTGTAGACATGAAGTACTGTACAGGGAACGACAGTATCTTTGCCCTTTCAGGCAGTTCTGTTTTCTGTGGGGCAATAATCTGCAGCTTTCCCTAATTCCCAGTGTTGAAGAGACATTTGTCTTTCCTCTGGGGAGGGCTGGTGCAGAATAAGGGATTTCCTCCCCCCTCATCAGTACACTGCTCACAGAAAGGGCACCTCCTCATGGCTGTGGGACTGTGCAGGCAAGGAAAGGCCTTTTCCCTTTCCCTCTTCTACGTGCAACTTGCACAGCAAAGAGAAGTTGCAAAGTTTACTACTTTCTCTGCTTCTTCAGCATCAGTTTTTCCCGGCTCTGTCCTCTCTCTCTCTCTCTCTCTTCTTCCAACCTCCTTCCATCTCTTGTTACCATGGAGAATGAAATGCCAGTTCCATTCAAGTTGTCGGCTGAATAGGTTTTGAGGTTGATGGATGGTGAGAATCTCTTATCCCTCCTTCTCCAAACACCGCCCCTGCCTGGTTCTTGACATTTCACTTGCCAGAGACTGGCAGTCAGCGAGAGGGAGCTGAAAAGGAGGCTGGCAGTGTCCTGCTGAGATGCTCTTTCAGTTCTGTGGACGAAATCAGCAACCGTGAGAAGGTCTTAAGGACTTTGGTGCAGAGCCTTTTCCTTAAGCGGGCTGAGGCATGAATGCTCACTTGAGTGCATGCTCCCGCTTCCCCAAAGCACCCAGGGAAAGAAAGATTCATATACGAGACTTGCTCCTGCTTATGGCTGCGTTTCAAGGGGTGATGTAACCTCTGCAATGTAAAGGGAAAGGTAAGGAATGAAGGAATACAATGCATGCCCTGGCATAACCTGTTCCTCTCGTATATACTTCTTTTAGCCTTCATCTTAGTGCCACGTCACACAAGAAGTGGAATTTCTTTGCTGCAGTCTGGCTTGCCTGGTTTCCTGGCTGCGATGCTGAAGTTAGCAGGAGAGTCTGTGTTTAGCGGGATTCTAACAGTCCCCGTATGCACTCGTCGCCTACGTGTGGTATTACTAGCGCAGTGTCAAAACAGCCTTCTGAATAAGGTACCTTTTAATAACAAATACGTGGAATTGCGGATCTTGACAGGCCCAGGGTTGAAATGTGATGTTGGGGATGCTGCTGAAGTGCATGAAATGGACAAAGCGGAAAAATCAAAGTGATAGCACTATAAAATTACACAGAAAATATTTCTTTGTTGTGATTTATTACTTCTCATGGAAGATAACTATGATTTTAGAGGGGATCAGAATTTTCAGCTTGTGCTGAAAGGCTTAAGCTTGTCCTTTTTTACTGGAGGAATTGTTTTGACTGATGACCGCTTAATAGAGTTTGGGAGAAGTGAATACCTTGGCATTGTTTGATAGGTGTGTGGATTTCGTTTCTGGAAGTAATGGTTAGTAAATTTTATGACTTTAGAATTTAATTTCAGATATTTTTTCCAACGAGAAGCGTTCCATCAACATATACTTGTTGGGAGAGGGAAAGTATTTTTGTGAGCTTTCTGCTAAAAGACGCTGTGTCAGAACCATAGCAGCATAGGAATTAATACTGGTGGTATACTTTAGCGGGTGGCATTTCAATTTGTTTAAAGTCATATGTGGAATTTTTTTCTGGGTGCTTTTGAAAAGCTGTGCTTGATAAGTGATTGTGAACTCTTTCAGTACGTCTTTTCAAAGCATTCCATTGATAAATACTTCCACACCTTCTATATGTTTCTAAACTTGCTAAACAAAAACATCTTTCCGCACTACCACCAACAGCTTTTGCATTTGTCTTAGCTCCTCAAGAGTTCACTTTCCATTTGATGCTTTATGTCCTGTTTGTTGCTGGATTGTTGTCTCCCTGCTGGAGTTTTCCTACTGTGCGGTTGCTTTTTCTGTTGTGCAAGCCACTTCCAAAATGCTAATATGTTAGCTATGCAGCCACTGGTGTGTTAAAAGGGAATTTTTTAATTCCTGCATCAGAAAGGCATGTGCGTATGTCAATACATACAAAATAAAAATAGATATATGTATATGAAATATGTATGAATACACCATCCCATTCTTTAATTAGTTTATTGTAAAGATTGTAGTAGCATTTTTGTCGCCAAAGCTAGGGATTCCCTAGAGGGATGCACGCATAGTGGACCCAATTACCCATGGCTTTTAGTCATGTGAAATAATATGTAGGACTTCGATTTCCTGGTTTGAACCTGGTTGGCTGGGGTACTGCAAAAAATGTAGATTTTTCAAAAATACACCACTGAAGCAGCTTCTTTTTACCATAAGTACATCACCCATGTCAGATGGAGTTGAGAGAAATTGATACATGGAGGAAAAAAAGGGGGAAAGTCCATTGGGACACAGAATGATACTGTAGTTTGGGATTAGCTTCCTAATGGGCACTCAGCTTCATGTTGCCATTTGTACGGGATGGGGAAAGGGTGACCATCTGTTTTAGCATCGTGATTTTGAGGGAGCTGAAACAGCATCAGCATCAAGGCTTGCACGTGTATTTCCATTTATTCTGTTAACCTGCTGGGGTTTTTTGATTTAGATACTAACTTCTCTATGGAAAAAATATACTCCTACCTGCTTATGAGTTTGCATGAGATGAAATCCCTGATCTTTCTCTCCCACTCTGTTTGTGAGGATTGTTATGCTAATAATTTTAGAGGTTGTCAAAAGTTTTTCTGGGTATTTCTGACAGGTTTCAACTTCTGAAAAAAGATCTTCCAGTTTTCAACATGGATATATTTAGATTGACTTTGCCCTCTGAAATGCCTCCTCCTCTTCCCCCCACCAAGATCGACCTTTACTTGATTGGGTTTTTTTTATTTTTATGTTTTCCCTAATGAGAATTGGACTGACTTAATAACAACAACAATAAATTTTATTATTAGGACACATCTGGTAGCTTCTCTGCTTTATTCCATCTAGTCTTTGGTTAAATTATTCTTGGAAAATTTTTTTATGCCCCACTCATTTTAGATTCAGAGTTGCAAAATACTGGTTTTGTAACTGCTCCTCTGTAAACTGTCACTCAGACATTTTATGGGTTCCAAGATTTTCATGAATATACTGTGGTCAGTACTATTAACCACCAAAGGTGACTTTTTTTCTTTATTATACCTAGAAATACCTCCTGGCTTCAGAAATTGGCGCTTAGGTGTTGGCTACTGTAATCCAGTGATCCTTCCTGGTACATACTGTTCTCTTACATGTTTTTTCTGCTATTCTGAAGGTTGACTGCTGCTGACAGGGTTTATTACTATACTACTGTCTAGATTTCTCTAGAGAGGTAAAATGCCATGAATTCCCCAGCTATGGAAATCCTGAAAATTTTATCCTTTGCCTTAGGTTTTGATTGTGGAGTCTAGTTCTCATATTCATTCTTTCTTTCTTGAATTCACTCTTTCTGAATTCTGCAGTAGCCTGGCACACCTGATACCCATCCTTTATATTGTACAAAATATAAACACTAAAAGCAAAATGCAAACACCCAAATGTTATGTGATTTAATGTCAACTTCAACTATTGATTCAAATCCAAGCTTTCTGAATCTGTGGTCTTTCTGGAATATCTTCCCTAAGCCTCAAAAATAAGTTGGATTTGGAAATGCAGCAAAACGAAGGAATTCCAGAGTGGCAGTGTTGTCCTCTGCCATTGGACTCAGTAGTTTCCTGTCAGTGAATTTGTTCAGTCTTCCACAGCCTCTGTTGCAATAAAGCATCATGGATCCTGGGGCGTGTGCCATAGCACAGGAGACCTTGGATGCAGGCAGGTGGTTGTGCCCATGTGCCTGGGGAATCTTTGAGCCTAGGAATTAATGTTATGCATAAATGGTATTTTTAGGCAAAAAAATGGCAGCATGAGGAACATCAGCAGGTACTGATGCTGTATCCAGCAATAGGGGGGCTGAAGAACACCTTACTGACATGCCTGCTGTAGCATACAGGAATGGAATAATTCTGCATTGCTGATCAAGCCCATGCAACAGATTGCTAGCTAACTTCTTGTTTAATATGTTTAAATAACATCTCAGTTAATGCTACAGCTAGTTTGAAGAGAAGTAAAATAAATTGGTCAAATGTGTTATTCTAACTTTCTTGTTATCTCTCATTATATCATCTTTGACAAAGAGTGCTTGATCATAGAGAGAAGTTACTAATTCTGCATTAAGGTATTGATCTAATGAATTGTTGCACTAAGACTAGGAAAATTTGCTAGATAATTTGACTGTTCTTTATTTGTTATTACCAGGTAATCCCTGGTTTTTGTCTTTTATTCCTGTTTCACTGAAGTTGTCCTTTAGTGGAAATAGGGTATCTAAATTATTTTCCATATTTCCCCTGGATCTGGATCTTTTATCTTTCTGCCCCTTTCCTTCTACTGCTTACCTCTTCCATAAATGTGTTGGTTCCTTCCTGCAGTCTTTCCCTGCTGTACTTTTCTTCTGCTACGATCATTTTTACCTCCTCCTTTCTCATCTGAACAGTAGCCAGAGCTTGTCATTTTCTTATCGCACCCTAAAGCCTCCTGGCTGCTATTTACGTACAGGCAGCTGGAGGAAGATAAAGCGCTAAACCTCCTTCTGTTTGCTAGATGTTTTACTTCACCTTTTCCTCAGTGATCTGCGCTGGGTTTCCGTTCAGAGCTTTCCCAGGCGGTGCAGCATGGAACTGACCTCGTTTGCTTCAGCTCAACTCCCGTCCCTGCTGCCTGGTGCCCCGGTCAGTGAGGACGGGCAAAGCTTTGTTCACTGCAGCTGGGGAAAAAGCCCTGAGCAGAGCAACAGGCTGAAGCTGTCTGTCCACGGATTTATGAAGACAGCTCTCCACTGGTTCGTACTTTGCAAGTCACCATTATAACCTTAAAGTCTGGAAAATTAATTTTAGTTTAGCTTTTGCCGAGGCTTCCTACCAGCTCTGGTCAAGTGAAGTTTTAAGCCCTTTTATTACAGGCTGGTCTATATGCAAAGAATGAGCATCGTGCTCTCCAGTTGCTCATTCTCTTTATCTCAAGTGTCACTTACTGGAATCTCTCTACCTTTTGCCTCCTGTAAAATGTAAACTGAATTACAGGCATATAATTAAATCAACATATTAAGTGTGTGAGGAATGAGAGGCAGTGGGGATTTTGATGGCCATATCCACAGTCAGAATATTACAATCTATGATAATCAGATATCTAAGCTATTTTCTAGTGTATTGAGAGCACTGGTTGTGTAAAAACAATTTCCAGCTGAGACAAAATGTATTTCTGTGCTAGGTCAGCACAACAGGCGATCATTTCCCCTTACCTGGCAGAGCTGCTTCTCCATAAACTGCTGCTAGTTAAAAGACTCAGCTGTGCAGTGTTACTGCTTATCAGGAATGGGGAGATTTGAATGATTGCTAAATACTTGTGAAGGTTTGACTGAAAAAATGTGACAATTTCAGGTACTCTACGTTTGCTTTTGCCTGTGATCCCTGTCCAAGTCAGTCTGTGGCATCTGGCATACTTTATACTTAAAATTACCTTGGTCAGTGTCTGAGACTGATTTTCTGCCTGATTTTTTGTGCCTAAACGTCATGCACATAGTATTGGTGCTTGCATCTATTATCTATAGATGTATTGCATTGAATTCTCAGAGCTGAGACTTTTTATTTATTTTGTTTATTTTACATTATGCATAGCAACTGAAGTTCCCGTTGTCTTGCCATAACCCAAATTTGGAACACAAAATCAAAATGAAAAACTGTAAAACAAAATATAGCACAGGAGGCATGACAAGAAGTAGGATTAATCACTTTAATGTAAATACTATTCCCTCTAGCCTTGGCTTTCTGAATAGGTGTTTGATGTCAGTTTACCATAAAGACTGGGAATAGCAGACTAGTGCGGGATGGAGTCAAATTTGGGTGCAACATGAGGGATGTCCCTTATAATTGGATGGGTTTATGTAGTGTATGCCTCAAGGCCAGCTGCTGGCAATTTCAGATTTCTCCCTGTGAAATCCTCTCCTTCGGTCTTGTTCCAGAGCTGTAGCACTTGGTACCAATACATCCCTCCCCACCCAGTCTGGTTATATTTTGTTGGCTCTGTATTGCTCTTCCCCAGCTGTGACTATCAGTAGAGCAAAAAGATAGGAGAGAAGCAGGGGAAGGGATATCGGAAAGTGGTATTTGCTTCTGTTTTAAATAAAAGTTAACATTTTTTGCAGCAGAGGGACACTGTAGAAGAAACAGGAGGGTACACTAGGGAGAGGTTTTGAAAATGCTGCTAGTATGTCACTCTTGTTCAGGGTTTTGACTCCTAGAACATATTCAAAGTTTGTTACCATTTTACAGTTTAAAAGTCTAGATGGAAATAACCAGTATCTCAGTTGCATAGTGATTCTTGAGATTTAGAACTAGACACACACACACACACACACACACACACACACAAAATATGGTCTAATGGACTAGGACATTCTCTAGCCAGCCTCTCTATCCCCTGCCTTCCCTTCTAGTCTAGTTCTAGTATAATAAAGGTACTGTTTTGTGAAACGTGATCTCAGACTATGCTTCTCCTGGAAAGGTCAGTGTTGCTCTCATCTGCCACAGTTGTGGCATTTCTGTCTTGCTTCAGTTCCTGCAGTCAGGCAGCTGGAGGGTGCATTCGATCAGCTCATAAATCTGACCAACTGATAATAATTTTTTGGTGGATTAGTTATTTGGATCAGTGTGCTATGAATAGCCAGGGATGTGGGTCCACCTTTTTTGCTCGTAGCCACTAACATTGGTTTATGCTCCTTGTGGAATTGTACCCTGAAGCTATTAACCCGCCTCTGTAATATGCTTTTGGATAACCCACTGAGCAATATTATGTTGCAGATGAGTACAGGACAAGCTGCAGTTTCTTCTCCTATAAACAGTATCTCATTGCAGTATAATAACTGTGTACGTGTGGGTTGTGATGTCCTCTTATGCAAGGATTTTCAGACTCACTTGGGCTGAGTATCATCTGCAGGAGTAACGTCAGCTCTGGGCCAAGCTAGCATGGCCATAGGTGGAAACACACTTCTGCTCCATCCTCCTCTGTCATCTTCTCTCATATTGGCTCTCTCTTAGGCCTAATCCCAGAGGACCGATTACCTCTTCCTTATTTCCTGGGACCTTAAACTTGTGTTTCCTGTCTGTGCTTTGCAACCCCGCAAATCAGGCGATGCGCGAGGTTAATCACAAACACTAAACTCGTGCTCCCATACGTCATCCTGCGATGCCTCTGCTCCTGAGCAACACTGAGCAGCAGAAGCTGCCGGTACGCAGAACTGTGTTAGTGACCTCAGTCAAAAGACATTAACTGGCTTGGCAGAGGAGCTGGCCCTGCCGTTCAGATGGGAACCAACAAGATGCTGTCAGCAGTTGCCATCATGTACAAACTTGGAAATTGTTTTTGAGATTCTCTGCTTTGGCAGTTGATCTTCAGAGACAGTATGGATCTTTTATTACCTTCATCCAAATGTGCTTTTTCTTGATTTATGGGGAAGGGATTTATACAGTAAAGGAGGTGGCTTCTAGTCCCATCTTCCCGTTTCCATATTTTATCTAACAGTTGCTTCAGTTGTTTGAAGTACGTGGGTTTGTTACTCTGGATCATGGATATAAATAGATGCCGGTAGCATGAGGCCTTATCAGCTGTGCGCAGCTGTACTTGCCTTTTCATTTTAAATCTAGGCACCTAAAGTGCAGATGAACAAACAATTTGGTTTTTCTGGAACTTTTAAAGTCTTTGGAATTTGTTGAACGCTGTTGCCTCTGTGCTTAAGGTAAACTAGCATTAGCTTTTTGGGGGAAGGCTGTGGCCTACGTGTTGGAGCTCAGAGTTAATGTTCAGGGTGATGAGTATTAAAGTCGTTAATGGTTTGATTTTGAAATGCTGTGTATGTATGGACAGTCATGCTTAACTAAGTATGTTACTTGCATATATTGGACAGCCTAGAGAGTCAAGTCTGGTTTCCTTGAGAGTATCATCTTTATGTTCTTCGTAGAAGTGGCTCTTGGGAATGCCTGAGGATGCTGAAGCGAAGAGGAATACACACGGGCAAAACTTTAGAAGACATGATTTCAAACACTGTATGGGGGGTGTTGCAAATAGCCTTTGTAAGCATGATAGGTTAATTTTTGACCTCTGAATTACTGTGTAAGCACTGAAATTGGCCTTTCTTCTATTTAATTTTTACAGTTAATATTTTATTTTCCATGGGTACATTATTCAGGTAAGAAGTTATCCATACAGAAATCCCAGGCTCAGACCTGGAAGCAGTACCTCAGACCCTGAGGCGATTCACCTGCTGAGCCTTTGGCAGCTTTGTTGAGAGCCACTGCTGATGTCTCTGCTTTGTGCTCCTGGAACATGGGATGCTGGGAAGGCGGCTTTGGAGGAGCTGGAGGAGCATTCAGGAGCCAGCTGGGGTCCACGGCTTGCAGATTTGGGCTGAAGCTCTGGCTCTGCAAGACTTAGAGCCATGGAGCTGATGATAGCAGCAGTTCCAGAAAGGGTAACCGGTGAAAGAGTATTATATTATATGTACTGTGATCCCTTCTGCTTTGAGAGATTTGTCAGATGGGGTTTCTTACGGGGCTGCATCTGTACCCCAGCTAAGAGTCTTCCCAGAACTTGGAGCACTGCAAAGCACAATGCAAAGACTGGGGGTTTGCCTCTGTGCAGCAGGGTTTGTGTGCTCGGGGTTTTCCCATTATCTGGTTATTCCCATCCCCCACTATCCTGGACAATGGAAAGCTGAGTTAGTTTGTTAATGCTTGGTTGAAGGCTATATCAAGTGGTGTCTGACCAAGCTAAGAATAAAGTGTTTAGTTCAGATGTTTTCTCCTGGGATGCTCAATGTTCAGAACATTTATGACAAAGACTGAGAGGGCAGATAATCCTATACCAGACTCTGCTGCTAAGTCTATCTACCTTTGAATAATGGCTTTCTTCCTAAAACAAACGTACTCAGTTTGAGATATCTTTTATCTCTGTAGTATGAATGGCAAAAGTGCTTTTCTGTTTTCTGGTTCTAGGAAAGCCTGTAGGCCTGTGTGGTTTGCATGCGCTAAGAAGTTGTATAGCAGAGGTATTTTATGAAAAAAAAGAAGCAAATTTTCTTCCAGTAAAAAGTGTCAGTTTTTTTACCCCCTTACACATTATGTTGTCAAATTGTGAAAAGGTGTCCAAAATGAGGTGTGCATGAATACGTGCATAAATTACTTACCATAATGTAACTTCCCCCAGGAAGCAATGCTAATATTTTCTTGCATTTGCCTCTAAGGGGTAGAAAAGTATTGTTCTGTCCTTGGGCTGTGGTAATCTACAGAAAAAAAATTTATCCAGTTTGTTACTTGTAAAATCTGTTGCCATCTCAGACTGAAGTTTTTGCTTCCTTCACGTGGTTTTGCAACATTTGTTATGCCGGGTCTTCAGCAGTCGTGTTGTGCAAGACATCTGTGCTCACCTAGGAGAGCACCTGGCTGTGCACTGGTTTTCTCCTTTCAGCTGGAATCCCGTGGTCTTCCTCGGTTTAGCCTTTCTGCTTAATGGGTACAGTAATGTGTAACAGACTGAGCAACAGCACATGGCTGAGCCTCCTCTTTCCTTCTGGAGCTTGTGACCAGAGACTAGTGAAAGTAACACTCGATAATTTTTATTAACCCAGGAAGAAGGAGGAAAACAAAAAAATCTGGCTGAAAAAGATAAGACCAGTATGCCTAACTTACAGTTCTTCTTTAATCTTTTTATTTTATTTGCAACTTTGGGTAATTTCTAGTCAGTTCAGTTATTCATGTTCCTGGCTGAAGGAATCACTAAAATCAGCACTACTTTACTTTCATTTCCTGAGCTGAAAACTGCAGTAGTTCAGGTATTGAAGTGAATCAGACAACCTGGCTGGAGAATGTTTGCAGTTTGGAACATATTACTGCCTTACACTGTCAGGTACACATATTTATACAAAACAACTTCTCTCTCCCCAGGTTCATGGTGTTTTCACTCAGTCTGCGTCTGGTACAACACAGCTCTTTCTCAGACTGCACATACACTTCTTGAGGTAAGGAAGAATTGATCCAAAGGATAATTTTGGCCTGGGTAGCATGGTAGACAGAGACACTGGGAGATAATATTTTGTGGGTCTTTGGTTCAGTGTGTTGATGAAACTCATAAGAAACAAATCTTTCATGACTTGGGACATTATATCTACATTATTATAATTTAATACTTTATGTTTTCTTGATTGTGTTACTTATGAAATGCCATAAAGTACAAGTAATCAACTGAAGCTGAGTAGTGACTCTTCAGGTTTTCAGTCCTGTATACTCCTTGAGGTGATTTTTTTTTTTTTCCCCTTGGTATTGGCACTGAGTTATAAAAGCATTAGAATCTGTGCTGGGTATCTAGTCTATAGCGCTGTATAATAGTACTATAGTAAAGTACATGAACATTTACATGTATTTACAAATGGAAAGACTGAGATACAGAATGAAAGTTAAGAGTTGACTTGTCCAGCTCTTGGACAAAATCTCCTGGGTAGGAAAGGATGTAATGTCCTCATGTATGCTGTAGCTATTAGTATATTAAGTCTAAGGTTATTCTAGGCTATTCTTTCTAGCTTTTCTGTTTTGTCCAATATGCTCTTCAAAGATCGACTTTTTGAATCACAATTACTCAAGGAGTGGGGATATGAAGATGAAGCAGTAACCTTCTCCAGAGTGCACCAGTAGTTATTTTTGACACTAGCTTGCTGTACTTTCAAAAGCAGAAATGTTCATTTTGCTTCAAGTGACTTTCTCCTCCAGAGCTCAGTGGGACGATTGTGCACAAGATAGGGAGCTGTTACAAGTTCCATCCTATGGGTTGCTTTGATCTTAGGAGCTGAAGCCAACTCTAGAGTGTCAGAACAATAGATTTAATTTCTCATCATAATCTTCTGCGAACAGTGCTAATAAGAGATTATGACTTCTTGTCTCCCAAGTATTCCCTCAAACATGCATTCCTGCTAGGTCCTTATCAGCTGCTGTGCTGGGCTGTCTCTGGACCAGAAAGCATGCATTTTCCAGCCCTTTGGGAAGTGCCCATTTCATGTTTCTGTGTGCCTCTCTGATTAATAAAGTTGTTTTGAAAGGGGGAATTTAGAAAGTAAGAGTGGTCACACTTCCAGGTTTGGTTTATGTGCAGCTCTTTGTGTTTAATGTGTCTACCTGTTTCTGGGCTGGGGCTAGTCACTGAAACGTGGTCCTTGTAACAGAGGAGTGTTGCATCACCTGGGATGGGTATTGCAGAGCTCGCTGTGATTCAGCTGATCTGATTTTAAGCAGGACAGGGGTATCTGTGTTAAATTTCAAAGTTCTGTGTTAAACCCGATGTCACTTTTCAGCAGGGATAGACCTTTAATCTTCCTGTTATCATGCTGTAGGGGAGTTACAATGACAGTAACATCTGTGCTTGCTGTATAAGGCTGACTGCTGTTTCAGGAGCCAGTTTGTGCTTTTATCCAGTGTCTCCTAATAGTACAGAGAGTGCAGGCTCTGCACCTTCCTGCAGGAGGCTTTACAGGATGGCACCAACTACTGGCATTGCAACATGTGGGCCTTGGGACTCCATCACTTGCCATTGACTTGTGAATACTTCTGAGATCCAGAGCACTCCAGAAGAGTTAGGAGGCATGTTGGTTGCAAGTGAGGGAAAGTCAGTAGGCAGCCAAACCCCAAGCTTGGTAGGTGGGCATAGATGACTGAAGAGACTGAATCATGGCTTTAGTGAATGGATATGGAATGGATATTCTGGTTCTGAGAGTGTCTTGGAGATCCTCCAGCCTCAACCTTCCCACAGAATTGCCATGTTGAGAGGAAGGGGGTATGATTTCCCTTTACTATCTCCCTCTTTGTTTCTGTACTCCTTCCTTTCTTTTTCTTTATAATTGTTCTTTAAAGAAATAACATAAAACCCCCTTACAGATTTTCATAATTTTAACAAAACAAAAGGGAGGTGCATAGGAGCCTCATTCATCACCTTTTGTCACCAGACTTGATTTGACATCTGAGACTACAGAGAAACTTTGGCAAGTGCAATGATTTCCCGTGTGGGGGTAATAAGAGAGAAAAAAGCTGTCAGTTGAAAACAGCAGGAGCTGCATTAGCAAATATAAATTAAACAGATGGCTAAGATACTGCAGCTGTCGCATAGAAGCTCCAGGAAGATCTTTAGCTTAGAGCTGCAGGAGGCTATTTTAAAAGGAAAGATGAAAACAACAACAAAGCAAACTTTAGCGTGACGAAAGAGACAATAGAGCCATTCAGATGATTACATGAAACCTATCCAGCACTGTTTTTTTTTCTTCACCTTTTCAAATCTTAGGACTCTTAAGTTAATTTAGGATCAGGTATTATAAGATCACATTACACATTTTCATATCGTGGGTTTGTCTGCTGGTTTAGAGGTACTCTTCTGTACTTCTGTGCGAGACACTGATTCTGACACATGCTCTGGAAAGTGGGGAGAAGTGTGACACACATTGCGCGATTTTGATCTTCAACTGCTTGTTTTACAGCTGTTTCAAGAAAAACTTTTTATGAAAGAATTGTTTATAAATAAAATGTTTATGGAAAAGCAGTGTTAAAAGTGTTAACATTTTAGTGGAGGAAGCACCTGCATTTAAAGTGTCTTGCATGTTCAGTCATAAGGAAACATTTTTCAGACTCCTTTTCAGCTGAAAAGTGACTGCTCTTTTCCTTTTGAAAGAAGTGATAAAACTGCATCGAAGTATGTTCATTATGTTAAAATATGGACATATGTTAAAATGAGGACAAATTGGAATTTCAGTGCTGTTAAGGCAATTAATTTTCTAAACATTGTGTCCGTAATGTATTTTCCTCAATTAGGACTGATTGTTTGTCATAGATGCCTTGTGCATAAGCACAGACTGTTACGCTGCCTTATAGTTGGGTGAATATGTGAATTATGAAATAGGTGCAGCTGCATTTGGAGCCTGAGTTTTACATTTAAAGAAATAGTGTGCACAAATAGATTCCTAGACAGACTGATTGACTTCCCAGAGTTCTGCTTTTTCTGTTTGCTTTTTTACTGCAAAATTTTTCATGTATTTATGGTGAACTTTTTAAATGATACTTAATATGCAAGAAATTCTGGATTTTGATTGTACTACAGCCCTTTGTGCAAAATTACTATATCTTCAATTCTGCATATTTTTACCAAATTGTGGTGTTCCTTTACAATAAATATCTTTAGGTGCAGTTAGAGCTAATTCTAAACTTCATCTATACAGATGATTTGAGAACTACAAAACCTACATATCAAAAAATTAAATCTTTTGTTCCTCTGTATTTATCCTTCTTCCCCATCATCCCCATAAAGTTTGAGTATATAAGCCCTAGCATGCTCTGAAAGTCGGTGAACCTCCATTCTGTTAGAACTACGAAGTTCATCATTGAGACGTAAATGCTCTTTACTGGCTAAATCTTTAACCTGTCCTAGACTTTTCCTGATCTTAGTGGTTCAGGACTCAAATCGTGAAGGGCATTAAAGGGCAAAAGCAACAGATTGAGCTTATTTGTGTGAGCTTGCTGAGAACATATAGCCTCAGTCTTCCCATACCGTTCAGGGTGCTTCAGCTGTCTGTCTGGGTAAAAGTGAGCTCCTCATCATTTAACTGTGCATTTCTTTTGTGGTTGCGGCTTCGTGCTTCAGTGTAGAACAGAAAAGCTGATTATGCTGAGTAACTGTTGTTTCTACCCTTTAAATTTCATTTCTACCCCTGCAGAAACTTTGGAGCAGTTATAAATTCCAGAAAACTAAGAGGGGAAAAAAGCCTCAGCCTGAGTGTATGCCTTTTCTTCCATTTTTGCTTAAGAGAAAAAAAGTTGGCCTTGAAGTGTACTTGACCTTGAAAATGATAAATGTGGGATGTCTTCATCAGTGATGGAGGGATGTTTCAGAGTAGGTGACCTTCCGCTGGGAAGCATGGCCTCAACCTCCACATATTTGCTCCCAGACTTTTGCTCCGAATGCCTTAGCTAAACTTCGCTGCCATGATGTGCTCAGCAAGGGAGTGGTTTTGTGTAGGCAGGACCCAGGGCGCACAGAAAGATTATGCACCCTGCAAATTCCCTGTGAGCTCTCGTCCTGTGAAGAAACCAAGGGATCAGCCAGCATCGTCAGGAGGCTAAAGAGAGATGACAGTTAAGAAGAGATGGGAAGGAGCTAAAACAGAGGAGTGGAATGGGAAGAAACAGAGGGGCAAGACAGCGTTGCCTTTAAAGGTGGTTAACCTTAAATTTTCCTGCTGAGTATCCCAAAGGCAAGAATGAACTTTAGAGCTAGAAATGTAGTTACTGTCTAATGGCCACATTCTGTCCTTGATCTTCATGCAAACCTTCTGTTGATACCAATGGATGCTATGGAGGATGGAGGGGTTACATGGTTGCTATGCTGTAGGTACAGCAAATTGAGTGCTGTCTGGCACAGAGCTAGTGGGGAAAATGTCTTTATAGTTTTTGAAAGAAGGCTGTGACATAAATTTTCATGTCATATGACGTGTTAATAGCTAACTCTCATTGATTAGGAACAGCTGCTTACATGCAAAATGTATGCTAGTGGAAAAAGGCAACATAATCCAGCTTTTTCTAATGCTCTCATGACAAGAAAGTGCTTCTTAACTGGAAGCAAGAAGGCCCAGCCTTTTGGTACTATAGCTTTGGTGTATAGTTTAGCCAATCTGCAAAAAGATTTAATGTATTTTGGCTCTCATTTGAACCTTGTTCTTTTTAAGCCTAGTCCAGAACTGTCAAGTCTGTTTTTTAGGTCAGCGCTGTTCTTCACGCTATACAGATGGGTACATCAGTGAGTGAGAGAACATGTAGCAATTATAAATTACTGCTTATTATTATGCTTATCACTTCAGAGTTCATATAAATAATTCTTAAGTGTAACAAAACAGTGCATCAGGTAGCCCTGGTATGTGGGCTGTGCTGTGTTAGTAAACTAGTAAGTTACTGATTAATTTACGGTAGCTACTCTCTTTCTAATTTGTCTCAATAGCAGAGAAGATTGAGTTTCATGTTTAGTTTTGCTTTAAAGTAGATTTCGCTTTGCTTTTCAGTGGAAAACAACTGAATACACCTGCTTAAATGTTCGTAATGAAACCATCTTTCATATGGAAAACAAATTTTCCGTATTGTTAAGTAGTTTACTTCCCTTAACTATGGCAATTCCTGTCTTTGGAATTTGAGCTCCATTCTAGATTCAAGCATGTCTGATCTGAATCAGTTTGTGGAAAAATGTTTAGCCAATTTGTAACCCACCACAGGTTTGAAACATGGCTCTGCCAAAGCGTTATGCTGTGGTGCATAGCTTTGGTGCTGTGTGTTAGAAAATTGTGTGCTACTGCAGATGGATATGGAGAGACACCCTTCTAAAATAAATACAGGTATCTACTAAAGAAAAGTCTTTCAGAGATGTGAGACAGATGAGTTTCCTTTCCCTGTGTAAGCAAGCCCTTAGGTGATAAGATTTGCTACAGACTTCTAGCAAGATGTGGAAACGTTGAAAGGCAAAATGTAAATGCACTACTGCTGGTAGCTGCAGGCTACCACCCTCAGCAGCTCAGAATAAGGCTAAACATGACTACAAATAAAATTGCAAGTAGTCATTTGGGAACCTGGCATGATGCTGTCTCTCCACCTTTGTTAGGAGATAAACAACAATTGGATATTTGATGTTGTTTTAAACTTCAGTGAGAAAATGGGCGTCTTGAATAGAAAATAATAGTAATAGCACAGTTAAAAGTGACTGTCACATGAACTGGTTTCTTGTACCAGAGTTCTGTGTTCTTTGCAGTTGTGTAAGTTGTTTCTAGGCGTTCATTCAAGTGCTGTTAATATTCTGTTCTTTTCTATTTGGCAGAATATATCTGACCAACGCTTTATCTTAATTGTCTTTATTCCTTTATCTTCTTGCTTCTTAAAGGAAAAAAAAAATAACCCAACAATTATTTTATATAAAATAGTAAAGTCAAATGCATTTGCTGCCAAAGGGATCTCTTTACAGAGGGCTCTGTTGCTTCTAGCTCATTCACGTGAATAAATGAATGCAGAGGCTTGGTATTGTGAAAGCAGTAAATACACATCCTTCATTTGCAGTCTCTAAAATATGTTGGTCAGAGCTACCCTTCAGGGTTTTGCCAGCATAACTGTGTTTTGTTAAGATTCTGCAGAAATCACCCTTAGTTGACATACAATATTCTATGCTAGATTCAGTTAGATACCACCAAAAATGTGCTTCTGCCAGTATAGCTTGTTTTTTCAGGGAACTGGTATTAGCTGTTCTGGCAAAATAACTTTTTTGCCTGTGTAACCCACATCTTGACTAGGCAGATTTGCTAGTATAGCTATTTTAGCAAAGCCTTTCTACTGTAGAAAAGACCTTATTGATAATACTGTGAGGTTCCCACAGTAGATGAAAGGCACAATACAAAGGGCTTTACAAACATGAATTAAGCTTCACAACACCCTTGTAAAATAAATCATTCTTCTAGCTTGCCAGTGTCTAGTTTCTTTTGATATGAGATGTTTTGTGGGAATGAGAAGGAAGGGTTAGAAGATTCAGAGTTGGGGGAATTAATGTCTGGTAGCATTGTAGCATTGATAAACTGAAATTTCTAACTTGTTGGAATCATCTACCATCTCTATCTGATGTTTAAAATGTCCTATCAAAATCAGTGGTTTAGAGTATCAAATAGCTACTGGTTGGTGGTTTCACCTGATCTTTGATAGTGTGAGGGGTTCTAATATTGACACTTGTTAATTCCTTTCTTCCTGAAAACCTGGTGCTGGCTTTTGTGTATGTGGTGTTCTCATTAATGCTGTTTTTAACTACAGTGTTCTCTCTGACTGATTTGCATTAGACTCTTGCAGTCTTATACAGTTGGTCTAGTTCAGGGTATGAACAGCTTACACAGTTAAGGGATCTCAAAGGGAATGGAGAAAAGAACAAAACTATAGATTTATGCACAAGAATGATTTTCAAGTCAAGTCACTCGAAAGTTAGAGTAGTCTGATACTGAGTTTGCCCATGTGGTCTTAATTCAGTCATTTTTGTGTGTTACTTATCAAGTAGTTTTTAATTACATTATCACATTCTATTTATTCTTTTTCATCTCTTGGGGAACAAGGAACAGAAGAACTCTGCTAGGCTGTAGGTTAATTTTCTTCTTTACCATTCACCAGCATTGCTTTTGAATTCAACCTGTAAACTTTTGGGGCAGGCCCAGGCATTTCCACAATCCTCTGTTAAACACCATGTCCTGGATTCTGTATTAATACATCTATCAAGAATTTAAGCAAACTGTGCAATTTAGTGTCTTCCCAGTTCAAGGTCTTCATGTGATGGTAATTGCTTTCAAGATACCTTTCCTCACCAAGTGTAGTGAGGGACTCACTTCTGAAAAGCTGTCCCGGATCCCCTGAAATCTGGAAGATGGTGGAGACATTCGGGCTGTGTTCCCTGTCCTAACCCTTAGTGCATGCTAGGGGAAGTTCCAGTAATTGTTCAGCGATGGGCTTGATCCTCCGAGAACTACTTGATGTGATAGGAGTATTTTTGCGCTCTGTTTCCACAGCAACAGCATTTCTTTTTTTCCCCCTCTTAAGATGGCTGTTGCTTTGAGAATTAGACCTGTGGAGGAGCTTGGCCTTCTTGTCCCCTATTGAGATTTCAGCTTGCACAGGTCAAGAGCGGAAGGAATAGGATGGGGAGAGTGTGACTCTCGGCAGAGCCGGTGTGATTATGAAGTGACAGTGGAAGGAACGAGACCTACTTAATTGTGGCTTTTAGTGTTAATAAAATGATTGTGTTGAAAGTCATTGCTCTTTCTAAGCTCTGCAAATGAAAGGCCTGGGACTGGGACATTGGCAACGATCATTTTAGCCCTTTGCATATGCTCTTGTAATCATGTAGGACCCATGTCGGCTTCATGTATGTGTTCATGCACAGTATGAAAGCAGGTGTACATTCTTCTGTCCACCTGCTCATAGACACTTTTTGTGTGCATGTCACATTAAGAAACCTATTCTTCTGTCACAAGCATTCGTCCTAGCACTGTGTGAAAGGGAAGTGTTATGTTTAATCGCTCCACTGAAATAGGAAGTAAATGTTAAGCCACCTCTTGGGCATGGTACCTCCTGTTAGGTAGCAAGACACTTCCCTTCAAACTGTACACATGCCAGTCTCAGCATCTGCTGCCTGGAGGACTAAGAAGTTTTCAATTTTTGAAATATTTCCATAGATCAGTCCCTTCTTGTTATCATTTAAAGGTGGGTGAGAACAGAAGCATTTGGTTTGATACTGATCTCTTGCTGGGGTTGGCTTTTTTCATCTGTAGTTAAGAAAGCAGTCTCTTCTTATGTGGATGCCTAATGCAAGCCTAAATACAATTGCTTTATTTTTTCAACTGTTTTATTTTGCCTCTTCCCCAGTATCCTGGTCCTAAGAACTAAACTTAGTCATCTTTTCTTGCAGAGCATATGATTTGTGGTACTGAGCTTGTCTCCTTTAGTCCTCTTCCCTTTCTTAGGAATTGCATGTTCCAGGGAACATTGTAGTAAGTGCTATTCTGCTCTTAACACACTCACTAACTGAGTATGTCATGAAATAATTTAAAATTCCATTTAATTTAAAATTCAGACAAGTCAATTATATTATTGATATTAGATTCGGGAATCTACCCTCCTTTAAGAGTGAATATCTAAAGTGGTATTTGTCACTATGTTATGCTTTTTCAGTAAAGGCTTCTGATTGATATCAGAGTGTGGTAGCTCTTCACCATCAGTATTTTAGTTCCAGGTAGTTTTCAGTCAGGATGCCAGAAGTTTTATATTTCTCTCTGACAAACAGTAAGCGGATGTGTTGACTGGCAAAATCAATGGCTAATGGATGAAACCACATAATCTGGGGTTATTGTGGAAAGGCATGTTGTTTATAGCCATTTTGACAGTGCTAAGGCCAGAAATTCACTGATGCTTATCCATATAAAATGTAAAAAACTGTTCAGGATTAAGTATCCAAGTCAGAAATGTCATATATGTACAAAAGCCAGAAATTAATTAAAATACCTTTTATTACTTTCTAATTATAAGCACATCTGGATGTACTTTCTTGTTAAAGATCTTGTATTTAGTTCAAAGATGAAAAGCATTCCAGTACTGAACCATTTTAAAATTGAAAATGAAGTTTATGATTTCAAGTCTTGCATTGCTTGACTTCAACTCTTTCTGGTTGTATCTAGCTCTTTTTGACTGCACATTGAAGAAACCGTGCATTTTAGTTTACTCAAGAACTTGGTTATTGAAAGACTAGAGTGTAAAATTCCATGTCTGGTTAACATTCAGTAATTTACCACTAAGCTACTTGACACAAGTTAAAATTTATGTTAATACTGTCTTGATTAAACAGCACTCATTATCATTCACTGTGATTTGGCCAAATCTGTTTCCTAGCAGATGTCTCAATAAAGGAGCCATCCTACTATAGCATGTCCAAATTAAGTTGAGTGTATTGCAGTAATGTTTTGCACTTACATAGCATCTTTCATTTCAGAGCACTTCACGGAATCATATATGATATTGGGAAAACATATTAGGTTATATAATGTCCAAAGCAAATTTATACATTTTAAAGAGCTACAGGACATTTTATAACTTCAAAGGTGTCTTGTATTACGATTTTTAGTGTTTAGTACAAAATAGTTGTCTAGTGGTTTCTAACACAGAACTCGGTTTATATAGCTTGCAGAAGAAGGTTTGAGTTAATCCTCCGAAGGTGGGAACAGATGCCTCTATAGGTATTAAATATTTCAAACCACAGCTTCAAACTACTTTTAAGTAATCCTTTTCAGCCAGTCTTAGAATCTTTAGTGCTCTTCAAGCCTCTCCTCTTTAATTTTCTTTTGATATTGTTTTATCACCACAAAAAATACTTGTGGTTTCCTATCTTTCCCTTCAAATATTCTTGGTGCCTACTTGCAGCATGACTTAAAACTCCTGTTGTGTGGGCTTTGCCAAACTAACTGAAAACTGAAGTGCAAAGGACATTTTTTTTCTGTTTGCAGTGTTAGGTTCATAGCTATGGGTTAAGACATTCCTTCTTAGGTCCTCACAATTTGTTTTTATGTATTTTGTTACTTCAGTTTATGTGTGCAGGGAAAGCTGATACAAATCATAATTGTGCATATGCAAATCTAAGGATTTTCTACATTGAAATTGTTTGCCTGTAATGTGCTTTTCCAGCCCCCATTTTCCAGCCTATCCAGCATTCGGAAATTGTGTTATAGCTGCAATGTAGTGCAAAGCAGATATCTGACACATGACACAAAAGAAGTCCCTGCCTAATTTTCTTCTGTTTAAGAATTGGACTAACCATGTTTTGCATTTACTTAATGATTACGTTTATCGATTGTGTTTTACGACTAGCATAACTGAGAGCAGACACTGAAGGCAATTTGCCCAAGATCCCAGTATTTCCTGTAATTCTGGTTGTGTTTTCCTGATTTGATTTGAAATGATCCAATTAAGAACTATATGTAATTTCATAGATGTGTGATGTGTCAAGTTTGTGGCTCATCAGATAACGTTCAGGCTCACCATTTCCCTCTGTGCGTGCACCTGGCTGGGTTTTCTTGTAATCACAACTCATTTTATTGCCAAATTTTCCCAAGCTTGATATGACATGGGCCATCTAGTAAGGTTGATGTCTTTGTTATGTTACAAGGTGAATAGTTCAGTTGGATTTCAGCCATCCTTGAAAGAAAAAAGTAGTTTTTCAAAATATTAAAACTATTTATTGCATTTGTCTTTATATAACTCAAAGGCAGTTGATGCGATTTTACTTAAACCAAGGATGTAATATTTTAGTGCTGAAGGCAAAAGTTAAAGAAGCTGAGGAGCAATTGACAACAGGCTGAGAAGGTAGAGGAGCTAGTTGGCATAGCCGGGAGGCTGCGGGGGCCTCTCGCCTCCTGGCCTCCCTTTGACTCCTAAGTCCCTGTAGTCTGTTGGCTGCGTTGCTGGTGGGGAGGTGCTAGATGTGAGAGCTTTGAGTTTGATTTAGCGCTGGTACTGTAACATTTAAAGGAAATGAAAGATACGGCAAGTGAGAACTGGTAAGAGATCCTCTGAAGGCTTTCTGAGGCATTAATGGTCCTTGCAGTGGAGTCCTCTTACATTATTCATGCCCTTGAGCTTTTAGCCAAGCTGAGCACTCTACCTTCTACTATCACACTTGAGTGCAAAAGGAAATTAACCCTGTAGTGATATATTGAAAGTTTTTTCCTAAAATAATAATTTTGACAGTGTGTTGAAGGGATAGAAGTATCTCTCTGGAGTGATCTAAGAAAGTGCTCAAGAATACTCTGCAGCGAAGCGATACAAAGACTGCTTGAACCTGTATGCAAGTCCTGGGGTCCCTTCCTGCCTCATCAAAATATGTCTTCCAAGTTTCAAAAGGAGATATGTCTTACAGCTGCAAGATGAGCTAGTACTCAAATCTTTCCAATGATGCTATGGAAAGCTTTGCTGCAGAAGGCTTCGGCGTGTTAAGACTGACTCTAGTAGCCAAGACTTCTCAATGATTTATAGATTAGGTAACAGAAATCTGTACCTGAATTCCAGCTTGAGTCTGTAGATACTACTGTGTTTGTGATTGTTTCTTTGAATATGTTTACATTAGGTAAACTTGTTATGTTTAGGATTCTTCGTTTCTTCCTCTCCCTCCCTCCATTTTTAATTTATCCCATCGTTACGTACAGTAGGACTGTGTGCTCCAGGGAGCTTTTAGGAAGAGTTCAGAAACAGGAGACTTCTAATGCAATGGATCTATATTGGTAATTGATCTGGAATATTTGTGCTGGAGTGGTCTCTTATATCCAGCTTTTTCTCCCTGTCTAAACCCCAGCTCCTCTGAGGTTTCACAGTGAGTATCCAGAATGTAAAACAGATTATTGCAAACTAGTGGAGTATGACCTCACTCAGAGGCTAAGAGTTACTTTGGGGAAGGGAGTGGAGAAAGTGACTGTAAATAAAAATCCTTTGCTGGTGCATAAGCTTAAGGATGTCTAAACTTCAATTTACCGTATGTACCTTTTGTAGATAGGACTAAAATATCTTTCTTTGGAGGCAGGGAATATAACTTGTGGTGGAAAAATGCAACACCTGTGCCAAGTACTGGTTAACTTGTGAGCACAGAACACAGATTTCCCTATGTGCTCACAGACTCTTTATATCCAGATTCCTCCTTTTTCTTTCCCACTTACAGAAAATCATGTTCAAGGGTAATATTTTTAAAAGCAAATTATTACTTAGAAGGGCAAGGTCTATGGCTTTTAGGTAAAAGACAATTCTGAAAATTTTACCCAGGAAAGTACATGTCTTCTAGGTTGGAGGGAGTTGTTTTGTTTTTCTTGGAGCCAAGAATTTAATGCATTTCCCACTTGACATAAGCCTTAAGAATAATTTGATTAAAAGACTGTGCCTTGGAGTCCAGCAGTCTGGAATAAAGGGTCTCAGTGAACAGTGTATCTCTCCATGCTCTCGTTTTCAGGAGAGACTAGAAGTGTTTGGACTACAGCAATAAGGACCAGGAGGAAAATGATACCTAAAACGCAGTGATTAGTACTAGTCTGGGTATCATAACTGCACTTGGGACCCTTAAGAGACAGAAAGGAGAAGAGCTAAAAAAAAAAAAAAAAAAAAAAAAAAAATCATACTTGTGAAGATTGTTCCTCCGGAATTGTGCTCTTAATTGTGCAGCCTCATAGCTGCATCTTAAATGAGCTGTTGCAATTTTACCCCTTGGACATTTTTCAGGCTACTAAACATTTCCTTTGCTGGCAGATATCAGCAATACATACTGCTGAATGCTCTTGAGATCCGAATGTTACTAATGGCACTTTGAGTGATGATTGAGAAACTGTGTTGAAAGTTTTGCCTTACTTTTCAAGTATGATAAGCATTTGATACTTAAGCAGTTAAACTCTTTTGACATCGGTTCAACTATGGCATTTCCTTATAACCATACTGATGGCAGATAATTTTCTTGATGTGGTGTTCTTGCTTCAGTGTCAGTCAAGATGTATGATCAGTAATAAATGCAGTGAAAAAGATGCTGGAAGTTCCAGAAAGTCTATGTTGAAGGGCTTTAGCAGGCCAGGCTTTTCCACCACTTGCCTGTCATCTTATGAGACAGTGCCTTTTAGAATAGCTCTGTTCTTGGTTAATTTTGTCAACGATTTCAAAAATTCCTGTATTGTTTTGTCCTTCTGTAGGTAATACTTGCAGATTCCTTATATGCTGCTTATTTAAAGAAGTCTCAGTAGTGTTACAGCTTCTAAAATGGCACGAGCAGGTGCAGTCAGGCATGAACCCCCCTGAGCCCCCCCTGCTCAGTCAGTGGTAGCGGGGTTCTCCGCTCACCTCCGCCGGTGTACAGCAGGAGAGCCACGCTTGGATTTCAGTCCAGCCTTCGGTTGCCCTCATCAGCAATCGTGAAGGTGCCTGCAGAGCCACTGGGGTAAGGGTGCAAGCCTGTGACTGGAATCAAAGAAGCTATGTACTTAGCCTCCATTGCAGTTAGTAAAAAGGGGGAGAGATTGGGAAATAAAAGCAGTAGTCCAAGGATGAGAGAGCAGGGAATCACCGCTCCTCTCTGTCAGAAGTGTGACAGGAAAGTCCTGCTCTGGAGGATGGGTAAGCTTAGCCTGGGAAATAAGGGGGAGGGAATGCAGAGGCTGGGTTTCGCATAAAGCATGCTGGCTCCGTTTGGGTATTCAGCATGCCTGCTATGCTTATAATGTTGGTATTTAAATAGCTTTAAGCAGGCTTTGAAGTTAGAGCCATGTTGAGTTAAGGTAGAGGTCAGTGTGTTGTAACTGTTGGCTGAACATTGATAACAACTTTGTGTACTTTTACATTTTTAAGCTATTTGACAAAAAAAAAAAATTTAGGAGTATGATTTTTAATAGAAAATTTAGTAATTGTGGCAGTTTTATGTGGCAAAACCCAGCAAATCGCAGAAGGTTGTTAGTTTTCTGCATCCATATTACTTTTCTTCATGGCCTAATTGAATGTGTGAAATGAAACTCTTGGGCCCAGATTTTTCCTCCAACATGCAGAGAAGTGTGTATTTATGGTTTTAAATTTTGAACCGTGCTTGTCAAGTGTTTTAAAGCAAAGAAATCCCAGGCAAGAGGGAAATGGGTATCTCCCATTCGAATTGGCATACAGGCGTAATGGCTGTGCCTGGGAAACTGGTACAGAGCAGCATTTCACGCTGCAACCCCTGCAGGCACTGGCAGCAGTGAAACAGAGGAAATTTTAAAGAGTATCGGTGTAGACAAGCCCAGCGCTGCTTATGTGAAAGGACTTGGTCCAGAAGATTTTATCTTCTGTTTAGGTTTGCTGTTCCCTGCTCATGTCACACCGCCTCACTACTCTCCTTCCTTCTAACTTCCAGGACTGCCTTCTCTTGAAGGTGAGGCTCCCCTTCCCTGATCTTTGTTTGAAGAGGGTGTGAGAGACAGTAGCAGAGCGTTGAAGAAGGGCTGCATTGCCTGTGTTGTCAAGAGCATTTTAGAACACTTGGGATGGTGACTGCTGGAGACACAATGCTGCTTCAGGCCTTTTAAGATACAGGTGAGCAGAGATTGCACTGGTATAAAGAGGCCAGTATGGGTTGAAAGAGCAGTTACAGGAGAGCACTCCAGTGCAGCTGAAGTGGGGAAAAAAGTATTTCCCCCCCCGGCTCCCTCCCCTCCGTTTGACAGGAATTTGTTTACATAATTAGTAGGAAAACTGCTCTCAGATATCTGTAATTCTCTGTATATTCCCATGGGGAAAAACACTTCCAGAGATCTGTGATTTTATGTATATTCCCGTGGGGACAGTAGAACGTATGACTGTAAACCACCCTTGATACCACATCTTTGGCACGTCGTCTGTCTCTTCCTTCAGATGTGCACAGCCCTTCCTTGCACTCAGAGGTTGCAGAAACCAGCTAAGCATCAGTCCTGAGGGCACCAATACCCTGAGAAGTTTCATTTGGGACCCCCACCTGTGCACTGTTTCCCCAGGGATCCAGGGACTGCCCTCAAGCTCAGGCCTGGGCCTTCGGTCCTGGCTTGAGTGGTGTGGTAGGTGTGCCTGTTTCCTCTTCTGTCTCCAGCCTTGTTTCCTGGATTGGACCATGAACCTATGTTGTAGATAATGTGTCTTTTGTCTTGTCCTGTCCCTGGCTCCGTCTCCTTTTGCTCCTAACTGGACCCCCGGGTGGCCCTTTACATGTTTCATCACCCTCCTTGCTTGGGACTGTCAATGGACCCTGTCACCAGCACACAGCTCTGACCGCCATGTTCAAATATGGCGGGACGGTACCCACTAAGTGCCCTGGGGTCTCCTGCTCTTCCGCTCCTGGAGCAGCCAGCCCTTGATGCACCCTGAGACCAGAAGACATTGTACCAACTGAGCCATTTCTGGTGAGAAAGTGGCCAGAAGAGGTGAACAAACTACCTGCAAGATCACTGTCTCCTTTTGAAGCTGAAACAGTTGCAAAGGCGAAAACGTAAGAGCACAGGGTTAGAGTGTTTTTTTCTTGCTGGTCGTATTTTAGATTTGTGTTTTGTTTTGTTTTTTTTTTTAAAAAAAAAAAAAAAAACAAACTGACACCAGCCACCCACAGTACTGGTAAACCACACATGGCACGTAGCAAAAATTCTCTTTTCTGTCTGCCCATACTTGCCAACAATGGGAGGTGGCACCGTTGGTGATGGTCACTGTCTCTGTCACTGATAGGGGTTCTTGGAATGAAAGGGATCCTAAAGTGAAGGGATCCACTTATGTAGCAGCAAGCATAAGATCTTGTAAAAAAAATAAGTCATATGTCTTCCTTTTTGTGGCAGTATATAGCTTCTTTTATCTCAGGTCAGTGGTAACAGCTTCCATCCTGTACTTCATAAATTGTCAAAGTATCATCCTCCCATTCTGCCCCTCATATTTAGGAAGGTCTCTAGAAATGTTCAAAATACCTACAAAAAACCCTTGATTTTAAAAAAGTTAGACCAGTATTGTTGATTACTGTTGTCTTATCTTCTGTTGCAGCTTTGCCTATACATCTTTCTCTTGTCTCTTTTCTTAAGCTTAAACTATAAGCTCCTCTTTGTTCTGTGCTTGTGTGGCACACTTCATACGACTTTTTATCACTGTAGCTGCAGTGATATAATTTACAACATGTTTTTCCTGCAGAAGAAACTGCTACTGGTATGTCTTCCCCATTGCCCATAGTGGATCAGAGCATCTGTCCATCAAGATTCAAAGTCCTTCCCTTATCAAAAGTAATCCTCATTGTTTCAGGAAAAAATTCTGTAGATTATTATATTACACTTTTCCTAGATGTTTATTACACAGAGGTGTTTCTGTGCTTTGTGATTGATGTTTGTTGTTACTAATTCAAACATGCTTATTATAAATATTAATGTTTCATAATTTTCTTAACATCAGTGTTAATGCCATAGTAAGCACTACTGGATAATTGTGTATGATGTGAAACAACGTAATCTCAAATTACCCAAATTCTTGCCCCTGAGTTGCACTGTGTATTCCCTGTTGTTTTATCAGGAAACCAAGTTAATAGTTCTTAATCTGTCCAGTCTCTCCTCTTGACTGTTTTGGATTTTTTCATGTGCCTCTTAAGCCTCCTGTTGGATTTTAAAAAAAAAAAAAAAAAAAAAAGAAGGAAAAGAACAGAAAACCAACAGACTTCAGATGTTTTTCTTTGTTATTTTTTTGAATTAGTAATTTCAATCCATTACTTCAATGTTTTTCTGTTTTAGGATAAAGTGGTGAGAACTGAACAGTGTTTCACAGTGGAAAGCACATGTTAGTTCTTGTACTACTCACCTTTTAATTCCTTATACACCTTAATATAACTTAATTTGCATTTTAACTGCATTTTTTACTGTCACTACTTATTGAGCACACAGTATGCTTTCATGAAGGTGTCTAGTTTTTCCCTTTTTTGTGAGTTACTAATTTATTTATGACCCTGTTTAAAAAAAAGCATGAGTGGTTATAATTTTCACTGTTTAGCACTTCGCTTTTATTAACCTTAAATATAATGTATCATCATGTTTCTTCTTCTTAATTCGATTCTTCTGAGGGGAATACATATGTATGAAATTATTGTTTGGATTACAATTTGTTTGTATTGCTGAAGTGCATGAGTCCTCATCACAGATCAGGTGCCAGCTGTTTTGGATGCTCCATGAATGCAGCATAAAAACCAAATCCTTCATTTCAACTCATTTGCAAGCTACAGAAGTCAGGTTTATTAATCAAAAACTCACTGCGCCACCATTTCTACTTCTTTAAAGTACGGCGTTTGCTACTTCAAATCTTTAAAATCTTTTCCTACCGTTACGTTTGATTAGTTCAAATAGATACATTTGCTGTTTGCCAGTGTTATGATTTTATCGGATTTTATTGACAGCTTGCCTGACGTCAGTGTTACGTGCCATTTTTCCTGAATTTGTGATCTGCATTTTGTACCATGATTTGTATAATATGAAAGTTGTTTCCATACAAATGGGATTATGTTTTTCTCTTTAATAGGGAATGTTTTTATTAGACTCTGTGTAATCCTCTGCATATGACAACTCTTTTCCTACCTCGTTAATGTGATGTACTCTGGTTTACAGCCTACTGTGATCACAGCGTAGTGACTTCTGCCACTCTACTGCGTTTCAGTTTTGCTTGTTATGTCATTCTCTTCTTACACGGCAGAGTAATTTTCTCTGTCTTCTATACCATTCTTCATCCTACATCAGTCTCTGGAGCCCCAGATGTTACTGGTCTAAAAATGGGACAGAAATTAACCCTGAACTCAGAAGACCCCAAACACTCTCTTTTACTGCTTTTATAGGCTACCGTGTAAGAATCTGTCTCGATGGCTCTCACAGGGAGAACATTTTGAAAGGGGCCAGGGCTATATCGCAGCGCTGTCAATTCCGCATCCCTCTGCTCTGAGGGATACCAGGAGTAACCACAGGCTGCGCAGATAAACCAGTTACCCAGATACTCCATCTGTGTTTCCCCCCCAGCCTTTTCCTTTACCCCCTACCTTGTGGGCACTATTCAGTGCTGTTCTGTCTGTAGCCAGCCTACACCAGTAGCCAGCCTACACCAGTTATGAGCTCGGGGCTTGTCATCCACTTGTCAGCAATTACACATTATTTCCATACCACAGCTTCAAAATCTATCGCTGTCTTCAGAGCTCCAGACAGGCCTTGCTGTCTCGCGTTGCCTTGGTTATAGAGCTGCCCTGCGCCACATCGGGTACTGGTGAACGGGGGAAGGAGGATCTGCTGGCAGAGGATGGTCAAGAGAAAAATCCTGGGCAGAGTCCTTTCCTAGTAAACTGCATTTCGACTTCTACCAGTGTCTTCAGCTGTCAGAAATAACGTGGTGTGTGATGGGAAGTTTCTGTAGCAAGGAGATGGTACCTGTGTTTACAGCAGCTTAGGTGTATGATGCAACACGTGGAGACTTTATTTTGCCAGCACTGGGTGCCCCTAGGCCTTGTTTGTCAGCATAGCTGTGAGCGTGGGTTCTCCGCTGTCCTCTTCAGTTCGTCTGTCTCGGGGAGCTGTTGCCTACATCTCTGAACTTCGGTGGGGTCAGGGAAAGTCTAGGCGATCGAGACGATGTAGCTTGTATTTTTATTTATGCGGGGGCTGAGGAAAGGGCTGCCCGGTTTGTGAGAACTTCATTGTGACGGATTAACTTTCCTCTTGAATGATTGCGTATGGTACATCCAAATGAGAGATCGCAAAGTGGGCCGGCAGCCCGAGCAGAGCAATTAAAAGGCCCTGTGTGGGCAGGGAGTCGGCGAGAGGGCCGCGCTCCCTTGGCACGGCCTCCTCCAGTGCGTTGGGTGTTGGAGGCTCTTTGTGCCTGCGTTTCCTGCCGGAGCGAGCCCTCCCTCCTCCCAAGTGCTCCAGTAGGTCACTGGTGAACCTCAGCGGGAAAAGACAAAATGCAGTTTATGAATAGCTTTACAGTCCCCCTTCTCCCGCCCACCCCGTTCTCTGTCCTGGGAATGCGCTGCCCACACAGTGACCAGAGAGGAATCTGGGGGCTTTTGCAAGATAATGCCATATCAGATGTTCCATTCTCACACTTTCTTCTTGTATTTTCAGAACTGTTTACATATTTCCTTTCAGTTTGCATGAATAAGCACATCACAGACTAAAAGGGGGAAATGCATTTGCAAATGTGCAAAGCCACATAACTGTAATAAATTGCTTTAATTATGTATGGTGTGTTTAGTTTCTGGAAGCCTATTGTGCATTGCTTCAACAAGTAGCCTTTCCTGTTTGCTTGCTGATGTTTACCAGGCTGGCCACCCTCCCAAAGTAATCCTCACCCAAATTCTCCACTTGACAGACGCTCACCGAGAGCCTTTTTGATCCTCAAATGCTCAGTGTCATCTTGGATGTTGCTCTGGCAGACAGCAAAAGGTAGAGACCAGGTTTTCTCCCGAGGAATTTAGTGTCTTACCATATTTTTAAGTAATACGTTTTTCATCTGGTTTATGTTTTTAGAAAGGTATAAAGTTACAGCTCAAGGCAGAGTTGTCTCAATTGTGAATACAGTTTCAGCCAACTAGTAAGCACAGGTGGAGGTCATTTATATCATGCTCCTCAGGCCATCACAGCTCCTGGGTACTTGAACAGTGCTGTTGCATGCTTCTCTGTAGTTACTGTTTTTCCTGGTAAGAAGTTCCTTCTATTTTCCTTTCCTTTAATGTTTAGGAGGATTGGAAAGGTGCACTAACGAAGTGCTTTGGCTTTTTTATTTTTGGATGAAAAAAGCTACAGAAGCATAATTATGTTATTTTTACTGCTGGCTAAATAATATTTCTCACTCTCTTTTCTTGTCCACCATTGCCTGTATTTGACCCATTGGGTTTTGTTTCAGTCTAGAAATGAATGTGCTTTTTAACGATTTCACCTTTTGTAAGGTAGGTAGTTTTGGAGTTACTAAGCTTACGTTATTCCCTACGACAATCAGGAGGGATTTAAGGTGTTACGCAGTATGAGAAAAGGTCTTACTTTTGAAGACTTTCAACTTGAAGTTGAAAAGGAGGTGGCAAAAATTAAAGGGAAGCTTTTCTACGTTCTGTTGGTGTTTTTCCCTATCTGTAGTGGGGAAAAGCTGTTCAGTACTGTTGGGATTAAATGCAGAGAAGAACGGACAATAAAATTTTCTCTTCCTCTAGAAAGAAATGATTTTTCAGAAGGTTCAGAGTCAATTTGGAGAGCTAAAACAATCCTTCACATTATGGTGGCCTGTCTGTGCCTGTCATACCCCTAGCCTTCTCTGAGGAGCTCCAGCAAAGCCAGCTAAAGTGATCCTAAGTGTCTAGAAATAACCTTTGTGCAGCCCTTCCCACAGCTGGGAAACTGATAGCTTTCGTTTATTCCTCTGCTCATAACTGTATGTGTGCAAAAGGGAGATACTTGCTCTTCCTTCCTGGAACTTTCTCTCTAGAAGTTGCTATGCTCTCAGGATACGATGACCGTATTAATGAATTCATCAGTCACAATAATCTGATTAAATTGATGGGGGAGAGGGAGCCAGCAGATGAAACAAACAGATTATTTTAAGATATATGAGATACCCAATTAAGTGACTGACTCACTCGGCATTTAAATGGAAGTGTTGCACAAGAGATTTACTGGTAACCAATGTAATAAATTATACTATGTGGTTTTTCATCTAAGAGAAAGGCTCGTGTACTGTTACAGGGACCTGTAATTACAACAGTGGCAAATTATTACATGTAAGAAATATGAGGTATATATTACTTTATTTTTTTTTTAATATGCATATATATGCTTAGTAATGGACTAGGGTATGGACAGTACTATGGAGAGATTAGCATGGATTTTAAGCCTTGTACCGGCATTTTGGCCAGGACCTGGTGAATGTGTTTTCAGGCATACAGGAAACTGAGACTTGAGTAGGAAGGGAGTTGCTTCATGTTGCTGAGGTTTCGGGGGCAATCCCCTAGAGTACAGAGATAATGGAAGGGAAGCTTTCTGTCAGGGAGCATATGTTTTTGTGACGATTACACTGTGTATAGATTAGGACTTCTGGGAGGGAGGGAATGGGAAGATGTGGTTGGAACATAGGACCATCTGCCAGTACCTTGGCATAGTCATTTCATTAATGAGAAGCTTATTAGCTTGAGTCCAGCTGAGATAGATAAGAAAGGCAGCAAAAGGGACAGAAAACTGTCATCCAGCCACCATTGAAACAGGGAAGAGATGGCTCTGATAACCTGTAAAATCTGATTTTGTTGTTCTGCTTGGTAAGAAGGTATCAGTCGTCTTGTTGCTGAAAAAATGTTTTCCTTAATTTTGTGATGCAGCGTGGAACGTCCTTTGATAGGGAAGATATATAACTGAGGGTGAGCGAGCTGGAATTGACAAGAAGGTGCTAGGAAAAAAGGCAAGAACAGTGATTTTTAGTGGGAAATTGTTTTTCCATCAATGACTCTCTTTTCCCTTTGGTAAACACTTGAAGGTGCCCTGTATTGAATGTTGGATATTTAATATTTGCAGTGACAAAGGATGACACCTGGAAGACACAACTTTGAGAGCACTACAGTCCCAGCCCTGGCTATGCCAACAACCTCAGAGAGCGCAGAGTCTGGCCTGTGCTCCATGTGAGGCAAAAAATCAGGGGGGTGCTCTGGGTGGGCGGAAAATAGTGCTCCAGAGGCAAAAAGGCAGTGGTTAGGAGCCTGTGAACTCTGTCCCTCCGACCTCACGCTCCTGATTCTGCTGCTGACATGGTAAGTGTCCGAGCTTGCGCTCTTGTTCCTCAGTTTTGCTGTCCTGTAAATCAGCAAAATTATACTTAGCCTGTTTTAGGGAGAGCTTTGCTATTATTCTGTTGACCCAAGACTTAAATGTTATTATATTTAAACAGCTCTGTTTTTCTTTTGACAGTTGAGTCAGACTTGAGTCTGGGTGAGGGTGAGATGGCAGAGCCTTTTTGCCTGGAGAAAATTACTTCTAACCAGAAGTACAAAGTGGTTTGAGCGTTGGTATTTGGGACATTATTTCCCTTTTGTCTGGTTTTATACTGTTCAGGTTGGACTGGTAGTTAAGCTGAAGGGAAGGAATAAAAAAAAAAAAAAGTGTTTCCCATGAAAAGCCCTATAATCTGCAATTGCCTAGGTCCACAGGAGCATGGATGCGTTCAGGACACGGTGCGAGGGTTGTGCAGTTCACTGGCAAGATGGTCTGGTAAATAAGGCTGGACAAGGGCAATTTCTGTTTGCACTGCTAGGATAAAAAAAGCAGTTTCCCCTGACTTTTTTGCTGATTTATGCGGTAACTCAGATGGGGCATTGTCTCTGACTTTGTCTATTGTAAATCTATTGAAACAAAAGGAACATGCATTTTCAAAAAATGAGTAGAAGAATATAGCTTAGGAGTGTCAAAACACCTAAGCAGAGTGAGCCTTAACTGAAAGGGGTTTGGTTAGTCATCCACTTTGCAAATTCTCTTTTTGTATTGAGAAGGGGAGAAGATTAGTGAGATGAAAATCTATGTTATTACAGAGATAAGAATGGGTTATGGTTGGGTCCCAAAGGAGAAAGAAGTTTTTTAATATTATTAAAATACCCAGTCCTTTGCTGTGATTCATGTGTAATGCTTAGACAGTTCCATGCCAAAAAAATAATTATAATACTGTACAGCGTGGTGTTTATATACGTAAATGTATGCACAAATACTGGCACAACATAAATTTAAATCCTGACCCTCTGCTTGTTGAATTCAGTGGAAATACTTCTGATGGTTGTGACAAGCGTTAGATCAGATTCTCACGCTGACATGTAAATGTGGTCTAAACTCAAACTGAAGCTTCTACTTTTGCAAAATTTTTTTCTACCTGCCTTAAAACGGAGCAGAGTTGATTGAAAGTCTTTAAAAAAATGTCCTGCACACCAGACCCCGCTGTGTTTCATCTACTGAAACACTGTTTGATAGTATCCTACAGTGATAATATTCAATTTCCATGTTGCATGCTTTTTAAACTGCCAGTTCATGTATTCTCTCTCTCAAGTAGTGGAAGAATATTGTTGGTCCCACAAGGGCATGGTAGGTCAGGGTTTTGGCTCAGTCTACAAGTCTAAAAGGCTTTGCACTTAGCGAAGCCATAAAGAAACTTCCAGCTGGCTGGATGCCTCTCTCAAAAACACAAGTGTGGCCTTATTCTGAAATGATGCTCAAGCGAAGTTGTGTATGCTTCAATCTCCTGGGTTGAGAGAGGAGTGGGAGTGGGACCTTCACTGATGTTCCAGTGAAGCCAGGAAAATCAGGTGTTTGCATGATGCATGCATGATGTTTGCAGAGAATTTAATCACTGATTGAGTCAGAATCACTGTGAAAGGGTGGAATAAGATGGGGGGAGAGAAACAAGGAAGGCAGCAGAGAGCTTTTAACTTGAGGTACGAAAAGGCATTGTGAAGGGAAGTAGAAATTTTCATTTCATTGGAAGCACAAAAGCTCCCTTAGCTGTTTATGTGAACTATGAAATTGTGGCGCTCCGTGCAGTGTTTTCCTTCCAGCAGCAGAGTACAGAGCTGAGTGCCTGCATTGGGAGTGTTATGTACAGCTTTGCTTTAGTGCCTTTCTGGGTCAATGACTCTCAAACAATGCAGCAGAGAGCTGCTTTAGTCGCGCTTCTATGAGTCTATCTGTAAGTACTGATACTTCTCCCTGATTGTAACCCAGTGTCCTAGAGAATCTACAGGCTTTTTTGACTACTAATCTCAAAGCTTTTATGGTGTTCCTTGAACTCAGGTTGGTTGATCATGTATACCTTTTTTCAGATGCCATTCTTCCTGACAATTCAACCACAGTTAGATTGTTGACTTCAAAAGACCAAGTGAAAGGATGTGGCCGAGTCCTTGCACCTGTAGCATTGAAAGAATTGATACTCTTCTCCTCACATTGTTCTGGCACTACTCTCTCAGTAGCCACAATGTGTAGCGTTGTCTCATGGAAAATAAGGAGAAAGAAAATCACTGGTTCATGCAAAGATTTTTTTCCCAGGCATAATGAACAATAGGATCAAGCAGCTGCATCATTTATATTCTTTTAAAATGGATTTGTGTACCAGGTTGTTTTACCTCTGCATCCCAGAAAATACAAAGGAAGAGGGATGGTAGGCAGAGTTAAAATAGTGTATTTAAATATTCTTCCAAACAAGCTCGTATGGTAGCGGGGACTTCTGTGGATGGATCGGGTATCTATTTCCATTTGTGGGAAGGTTTGGTAACGATCTGAGCATTGATATAGCCAACCTCAGAGGCCATTGGGAGCCCCCAGGGAGGAGGGAACAGTCTTCAACATTTGTGTGT
Source organism: Calonectris borealis (assembly GCF_964195595.1). Classification (NCBI taxonomy): domain Eukaryota; kingdom Metazoa; phylum Chordata; class Aves; order Procellariiformes; family Procellariidae; genus Calonectris; species Calonectris borealis. The sequence continues at coordinate 20,694,337 of NC_134318.1, forward strand.
TCTTCACCAGCTGACTGCACCTGCAGCCTTCACCATCAGCGGCCGGGTATAGAGGTGTTTTGGAAAGCAGCAGTGAGAAGCAGAGCTTGAGAAAACTGTGTGAAAAGAGAAAGAAAGCTATCGTATCTCGAAGTGTGGGAAAGATCCTGAAGGCACATGTCTATTTCTGAGCATTGGCTAAACTGAATTTGGGGCTGAACATTGGCTAAGCATGTAAAAGGTAACTGAGTAAGAAGTTTTGATTTCTTCTTTCACCTCATCCCCTTGAAAACATGAATTATTTTTACCTATTTTCTCTGTTACCATGTATGCAGATTTCCTTCCTCTCACCTACTGAAAAGGCAAAATGCACCTAATTAAACGGGTGCAGATACAGCCAATCTGCTAACAAGTCTTACCCTTTCACAATTTGGCTTCAAGGTATCATATTTATTCTTCCAGATTTGGATTTCATTCGGTTTTGTGTGTTTGCATCCAGAAAGAAGCCCTATATCTGTAATTTTTGTTTGGTTTTATTGGATGGAGTATCTCTTCTCATTATGTATCTTTTCTGTACAGCCAGCTGTGCTATGGCCGCTTATTGCGCATCCTGGAAGTTATTACTATGAACCTCAAAGTGCATACGAGGAAAGCTGTCTAAACAACACATGAGAACTGAATTATGGACAAAACCCCATTTTCTTTATTGCACTGTGTCTTTACAGTCATATCAAACATGTGGTTTATACCTTTTATTTGGGTATAGATTATTGGCTTTATTGGTTTTCCCCTTTATAAAAAATGAACAATGTTAATTTTAATTTTAATTAGTTCCTTGGTGAGGGTGAATCATAACTTGGAATTGCCGATTCATAACGTTGTAGGCACATTTGTGAGGTTAAGTGAGGAGCTGTTTATACTTTGTTCTTTCCCTCACATCATCTTAGATATTGGAGGAATCCCCTCTGCAATGTAGAGTGCACTTCGCTTTATGATAGAAGACAGAGATAAAAGTAAGCATAAAGAGCCTGAAGAGACAACGCTGTCCAGATCAAATATTGACAATGATAAATGAAAAATGTAGAGAAGGAATTACATGGACTTAAAGTCAGCAGGCTTCTGACTTAATTTGCTTTATTTAACGGAGGAATAAAATGAGAGGAAATAAATGACCCTCTTCCTCTTGAAATTCTCCATGGTAGCTGTCAACTTCACTGTAAGCTGGCGGTTACCATTTAGGCAGAAAGCCTTTACATAGCTTTCTGTTGATATTAAGTTCATTCCTGTGGGATTTGGGCTCCTAGGTGTTTTCAGGCTGGCTATCTGGAAACCTAACACATGATTGCCTTTCATTAATCTGGTTATTTGTTTTCTTTTTTTTTTTTAAAATGCTGTTTTTCTTAAGATAACAATGGCTTTATGATTGGTATAGGGGAGATAAGGCTTTGCTTTGTCTGTGTGAGCCATGGTTTATTAGGAGCACGGAAAGACTAGTACCGAAATAGGTGTCTTTAGTTCTTTTGGGTGCTCTTAATTTTGAATGCTTTGGGGAGGAGTAGCCTAAACAAGCTATGAGCAGAATTGTTTAAATGATCTGAATGGGGTGAAAGGTTTAAATACAGTGCTTTGCTACTTTAACCCAGTAATTCAGAGAATGTTCAATGCTATCAACTTAATTACAGCATTGCTGTCAGGAGGCAGTGGCTCTGTGGCAGGATGGAAACTGACAGTCTTTTAAGATATATCTGTCTAATGCATAAATCATAATTTTTCCTTACTCAAGACCATTCTTTGCTCATTGAGGAACAGTGAGAAACAAAGAGGGGGGAAAAGAATTCTAGCAATGGAAGTTCATCAGCTGAGAAAGCTGTTTCCTTCTTACCCGTGGGATGAGAGCAAGTTGTAGTCATTCCCTCTTTTTTACAAATTTCTTCTCACGAAGATGGCATGATTTTAGCTGCTAGGATGCAGCATTGGGAAGAAGGTTGTTACTGATATCTTTTTCCCCTTGGCCTTGATTGCAGTTGGTTTGCTTTTTTGCTTGTTGGGAGACATACAGCTAGCTGATCGCAGGAGAGAAAAGGACAGAGGCAAAGAGAGAGAGCATTACGGTTTTAACACTTCACTGCTTGCATTGGCCTTTCTGAAAATTGGACTGCTGGAGCAGTCAGGGTCATGGGCATTTCAGAGCAGCACAGTTGCAAGCAAGCAGTCATGCTGATGGCAGACAGGGTCTGGGCCACATGCCCTCCATGCCATGAACAGGCTTGTAGGGAGGAAGCCTTTCCTTTGTTGTGTGCAGGCGAGGTGATGGCACACAAGGACATGCAAGATCTGAAGTAGGGCATTGGCTGAGTGATGAACCATGCTAAGCCATTTGCTTTACGTTATTGAACTGATGCTTCTCCTTCCTCAGATGGTTCTGCCTTTTTCATCTGTTGTGAAAGCTTCTCTGGTGAATTACGTTGAAGGCAACCCATCATAGAAGAGGGAGGGGAGGAGTTTAAGAGATCACTTCTAAAACTTCGAAAATGAGACTGCTTTCTCTTATCAGAAATATGAATTCAGTTAAGAGCTTCACTGGGTCCCAGAAACCATTTCCCTTCTCAAACCAGTTCTGCTGGATGCGCATGAATGAGCCATAAAGGAGCTATATGTGTTAAGGTAATCTGTTTTAATGGCAAATGTCTTTGATTAACTATTTCAAGTATATCCTTGCTGCCTAGTTTCCATATCTTTCACTTCCTTGGAGATTTTGACAGGGAATGCAGTTTTCTCCATGGTGCTTCTTTCTTGAGCGTTTGCAGCTTCTGACAGTGACTTTTTCTGATGATTGTTCGTTGGTTTCCCTCTTTCCCACATAGCTCTATGCCTTTTCTCTCCCCCTTCCCTATGTACATTTTCCCCTTTTTTCCTTTTTGATTGCTGCAGTCCATCCATTCTTCCTTCCCCGTACCCACTGTCTTCGCTCTGTGTTGTCTTTGTGCAGCTTTAAACTGTAAAACTACACAACTCTTTCAGTGATGTTATAAAGTATTTGTTATCCAGGAAGAAATGCAAACCTCAAGTGCCTGTGGTTTTTATTCTCTATTTTATTCTTTTACAGAAATTAACTAAAAATCTCCACCATTTACTAAGCAGGGCTTTCTACTTTCTGTTCATGTCCCTGTAAATCTTTTCATATGTTGACTGTATCAAGCTACCTTCTATGTTTTCCCAGTGTATTCTTTATCATTATATATTTTCACCGTGCTTCTGATTTGGGCTTTTAAAATTATTATTATTTTTAAACTAAGGACTGCCATGTTTCTTTGGTGTAATTACTACAGAGACATACAGAGTAGAACTGTTTTCTATCTAGTGTGACTTGGATTGTTTGCCCAGACTGAGGATAAGACCTTCATGGGAAAATAGTTCTACTTGGTTGGGCTCCCGTGTGAATACTGTTCTTCTGACTAAGTGGACCCTGTTGTATTTGATTAGTGTAAATATTAAGGTTTTTATGCTTAGAAAGACTAAGCATCCTTCTCATTTTCCTGAAAGCTGTTTTATCTCGTAGCAGTGAAGGGGACCACACACATGCTTTCGTATGTGTCCTGGGTGTCCCAGACAGCATCTGTTACACTCAGGTTTGGCCTTTTTTCCAGAGTAAAAAGTAAAGTGAAACTTTCAGTGTGGCTGGTGTTTAAAGAAATAAAACTGTCAGGAATACAAATGTCATTGCTTATTGAGTCTCCATACGGCACACACCCTGACTAATGGGAGCTCCTGCAGGAGCCTGCATGGCCGGAGCACAAGCTCCTGAGCTTTCCCACTCTATTGTTCATGGCTGGTAAATTTGAAACTAAATACAAACACAGGAAAAGATATGATGCTCCTAGAGTTAATGACATCTTTCCAAAATCGCTTAATTGTGTGCTAGGCAGAGATTCATTTCCGTTAGTAAATGCTTGGATGCCTAGAGATGAAATGTGGTGTTGCCTTCTCTGTTAAGCGTTTGGGAGGTGGTGCTTAGCAGCTGTTGACAATGGTGGTAACGTGCGCTTTGTGCTGAGGGCTTTCCAAACATACAAATCTATCTGCTTCTCATGGACAACATAGGCAGATGAGTATGTATGGAGGAGGGAAATGGGAAATTGTTAGGCAAGATTTTTACCACCTCACTTGGCTGTCTGTGGAAATGACAGCAGTGTCATCCCTTTAAGTGTTGCTTTAAACCACTCCTTTAGTTTAAGGTTCTTCAAAATAAATCTTGCAGTGAAACAGATTTGGCCGATTCCAGTCATATTCTACTGACGGAAAAATCTATCTGCTTGATACTATCACTCTGTTCTTTGTGTCTCATCACTGGCTACTTATCAATTACTGCGTTCGGTTTAAATTCTTTGTTACCCCATTCAACTGGTGTTAAATTCTGCTTCCCTTCTTACCCTGCCCTGTTGTGTTTCTACTTCTATCGGTTGTGACATGCCTTAGTGGAAAACTCTGGGACTGCAAAGAGCAGGAGTCTCTCTACCTCATTGATGTAGCTGTTTCTGAGCTTCTGTGAGTATGAGCAAGTTGCATTTTTAAAAGCTGAAGAGAAAATTATTTGTAACTCATGTTCCTCTTTGAGAGTCTCCCCTGCATTTGTGATCTGTTGATCCTTTTGGTTTTTTTGAAGTCTGCTGTATTCTGGAAAGTAAAACCAACTAGACCAGAGTGATACTCCATCTTGGTCCAAGTCGCCACTTTGGTAATAGTTCGCATCAGAAAGTGCAAGATATTTTGCAATGTAACATTGGGTGACAGCCAATCCCTATGGGAAACTTACATTAAATGCCATTAGTTGGATGTTGATGTATCTGCTTGTGTGGTTCTTAACGACTACCATGGGGGTAGTGGACATGTGAGAGTCTTATCCACTGCCATTGTATAAATTCTACTAATAATTAACCTCCTAATTTGATTGTTTTTCTCAGTGAGTTTCACTGGGTTGTCACAGTTCTGTGAAAAACATTTCTTTAGTTGTCTATTCCTTTTTCAGTGACATCAAACATTCACCCCTTTTGTAGTTTAGTTGTTTTGCTGTTGCGTCTGGCTGTTTGATGTTTACCCTGGTGTGCTGGGATCTGTGGAGGCCGGGCATGCAGGGCTTCTCATTCTGCCTTCTCAAACTGTTTAGTGAAGAAACATAAGAATTATGGATCAAAATAAAAGAGGACAGTTGTGTACCGAGGAAGGGGTAGGTGTTTTTTTTCTAAACTAATCTTTATCTAACCAGGAAAAAGGAAAAGAGAAAATTTTGCTCTTGTAAATTTGCGAGGAAGGCAGGGAGCTGGGCACACTTGGTTATATTTACAGGCAGCGCAAGTGTGGTTCTTACTTGTTTACTAATTGGCTGCGGAGGTATTAAAGATCATTGGAACTCAAAGGTCAGAGTTTTTGCTGAATCAAGGTCTGTGTGAGCTGGAAAGCTACAGGAGAGTACTTGTGTATCTGAGACACAGCTGATGTGGAAGAGCAGCCTTTAGAGGCTGTCCGACAGGTATAGTAAAATCAGCCTTTTAGCCCTAACCCTGTCCTAAACCATGCCCCCCCCTTCCGGTGACTCCGCTGAGACGCTCTAACTGACAAGCTGCTCTGTGTGTGTGTGTACACACACAGAAGTTTCCTGAGCTTCAGTTAACTTCACAAAGTACTTCTCATCTGTGTGATCACTGGCCAGGTAGAGGGGTGGAGGAAGGGTGTAACTCCATCCTTCAGTGGTTTGTTTTTGTTTCATAATATACCTAATGGTCCTGACTCTTTTAAAGGCTTTGGCAGTAGACTACACAGACTTTGTCACACTACTGAAGTTTTACTGAACTGATTTAGCTGTGGCCAAGACTAAAGAAGGTAGCGTCTTACAGTTTGCTTTGTTGGCTGTTTCAAAGGCAACGATATTAATGAACAGATGTGAGAAATCCCATTAGGACTGTGCTGGCGTGTCCAGTTCTCTCAGCTCATACCACATTTGCTTGTTCTGTGAACTTTTTTCTTTGTGCCTTACCTCTGAATCCAGGTTCCTGGTTTGTTGCTTGGGTTTTTTTTTTCCCCCTGCACTTGTCGTTTCTCATCTCGCCCCACTCTTTCTCACTCTTGCACAATTGAGCCTGCTGCAGTGCAATCCTACGTCATCGTCCAGTCGGTGCCAACAAGGCTGTTGTCATGGCCTCGTTCTGTCCTCATGCCATCGTTAGTGTAATGTAATCATTACCTTGGTTCTGGAGAGCGAAGGTGCTCCTGCTAAGTAAATGTTTACGAACACTGATGGAGGCTAACATTAGGAAAGAGAGAGAGAAGCACTGTTTAAAGTCTTGTTTCTTTTTTATTTATTTTAAAACAGGACGTTGTTCCTGAGAGAAGCAGCTGATGAGTATTTTTCCTTCACCAGACTGTGATCAGAGGTAAGTGCAGAATCTTTTGCGTTTTTATGGGCTGACATCTCCAGATTTGCTAAGGGAAAGAGCTTACTTAAGTCCTTTTGAGTGTCACAATAAGAGGCAAGGAATCAGGTAGGAGGAGGAGGCTAGACTTGTATGCTGCAGTGTGAAATTGCACTCCTCCTTCCCCCCCTTAGAATGATTTGCGGAGGAAACATTGTCTTGTCTTCGGTGGCACAGTTGTCAGCATGAAGTGACAGATGAGTTAATTTGGATCAGAAAGGAATTTCTGATGCAGTTGCTGAGTGAGATAGGACCGGGTGATTGTTTATTGCTAAATATTACTTTATTTAAATGGAGTTACTGCTTCCATACCTTGTGGGCAAAATTTGGGCCAATGTTGTTCAGTATCCATTAACTCTGCCTTTGAAAAGGAATGGGAAGGATGTGGGCTAAAAAGCTTTTAAAGTTTCAGATTTTGCATTTCACAGAATCTCTGACCCGTGCATAACAGCTGTAACATCCCTTTGGGAATGACTATATTTACATTGCTCCCAGCATACTGGAACTGCATTCATGACTATACCCACAGGAAATATCATAAATGTAATTAAAAATAGAAATATTAGGTTGGTCTAAATTCTGTGCTGAAGGAAAGGAGTCCTACTTTTTTTCTCTCAGTTCTGTCTGGATGAATAGTGAGGGAAGGCAATTCTTGTGGAGTTTATTTAGGACATATGTTTGTATACTGCACTCTAATGTAGCAAAAAAGCACCGTTCCTGTTGAGGTGCCTGATGCAAAACTTGCAGAGATTCAGGCTCCTGTGACATTTATGGATTTCAGGTGCTGCAATGTTTGCAAAAAGGCCAATCCCGTTTTAAAACTGGAATTTCCTACAGTCAGTGCAGTAGAAGAGGGATGATGTCATCAAGTCTTGCCTCGATTGAAAGGTTCCTAGATTCTTTGCTTGGAAAGAACAGAGATGATTTCGTTTTGTGTGTGTTCTGGACAAGTCTGGTTGAAATACTTTTTCATGCCTGAAGAGTGTTCTCAGTTGTACAGATATCTCAGATTGCTTTACACGAGCAGACCATTATGGCTTCAGCTGTGCAGAAAATCAGAGGGCAGAAAAGGGAGGATGGAATGGCGCATTCCTCGTGCAAGTAGACTGGGTTTATAAAAAGGAAATTGCAGGACCTAGTACTTAATGCTGAGTTCCAGTGTACAGAAACTCAGGTGGTGAAGAAAGGTGGACATGCTAAAATGAGGACTTCAGACTCTCTGAGCTCTACACATGCTACAGCTCTAAACTTCCTCTGTCAACTGGAAGCTGAACCTTAACCCTAATTTTCCTGGGAAGCCATAGACAAGTTTGATACTGTTGCCCAAATGAAAGATTTCTTCCAGGGCTGGTCTCCATGCAGCTCCCGCTTTATTTTGGCAGCCCCTTCCCAGCCCCACTCACAGTGCAGGTCTATGCTTTTTCTTTCTCTCAACCCTAACCTTGAGTTTTCTGGAGACACGTAGACAAGGCTCCTCAGGCATGGGTCAGATAAAAGGATTTTGGAGGGTTGGAAAAGAGGTAGGACCTATGTAGTTGGTGTGCACTGTTTTCATAGCTCATTCTTCCAGTGTGATTCAAATAGTAAATGTTGTCTCCTGTAAACTTCTTGTTGTCAATTTTGCAGGTGCGATTTGCAGAGACTAGTAAAGCAGCAAAAATAACTTGAAGCATGTGATAAAGGTTTTTGTACTTGCAATATATTGTTATGAGGAGTAGAGTGGTAATAGAAGCCAGGGCTACTTTTGCAAACTCAAGAGTAGAAACAGAATAAATTAAACAAAAATTTGTGATGGAGTAGAAGGAGTGTAATGACCACTTTAGCGTTCTGTCCAGCTTGAATAGTTGTGTAATTCCAGAGACACTTGATGTAATATTCACATGAGAAATTGATAAATATTTTTAGTAAGCAAGAGAGTGAAAATATTAATGGAATGCTTTACATATTCTACTAATGTTGATGTATATGTGACATCATGGCTAGAACAGCAAAGGGAGAAGAATGTTTGATTTCAGGTACAGCCACAGTAAATTGCCACTGCACCTTTGATTTCATTGACTCAAAGGCTAGGAAATGGGGAAAGACAGCAAAAATGTAGACATGATAGCAGGTGGAGAGGGGACCATGCAATAGAATATATAGCCAGGTAGACCATGCAGAACCCATTTCAGTGTACATGAAAGCAGAGTTATTGGAAACTGTACGTTATTGTTACTCATTTAAAAGTGGACTTTGGGCTTTCCTTGTGCTAACCCATGATTAGTTCATCCTTAGCAGTACTTACTTATTGGTTAATAATGCACAAAATGCCTGCAGCTTACTTTTCAAGAAAATTTTATTTTCCTAAAAGCCTTTATTTTCCTGTGAGATACCTCAATTCTATTCAGGCATAGCAGAAGTAGAGGGACAAATAACTCCTTTTCTCTTGCATTATATTTTATCTTTTTCTGGTTCCTACCTGTGTCTATTTTGTTCTGTCAGTTGGTCCTAATAAGGACTTGTCTACCATGTATTTCTTTGTAGTCACCAGTTCTTCATCTCCTTGTCTGGGGCAGGTTATAATAACCAGTTCCTCTGAAACTTGTGGAACTGATCCAATCACATCCGTGAGGTCCTGTCATTGAAACATCTCCAGAAGTATGCTAGTTTACTTAGACGGTGTGTCTTTATGATGTCATGCCACATTTATGCAACAGAGATGAATTCTAGTGCTTGGATAGGATTTAGTCTTAAACATTTTAATTAGTTTATTGGACTGAAATTCAAGAGAACTGGCAAGTTAATGGTGGATTTTTGCTAGTTACTATTTACATCATTTTTAAGGATTGGTTGTTGCTGAAGATGAGCCTGTTGAGTATTAAAGATGAATACAACAATGAAAGAACTGTCTTAAATTGTAGGCACTACTAAGTGTAAAGACTATGTAAGGCTAGCAATCTGCATAGCAACACCTATTAACCTCATTATTCTTTCCTCCGTATAAGCTTACTTTATCCCCAAGTGGGCTTTGGAGATCTTCTGTGAGATAAGAAATGTGAGCACAGCTGAACAGAGGCAAAAAATTAATTACAAAGCAGAAGCGCACAACTTAGGGTGTTCTGACAGGGGCAGTTCCTCTCTTCTGAATGTATCATCTATTTGTCAATTGAATGGCTTAACTCTGGCCCTTTTCACCCTTCTTGCCATGCATTTTAAATTAATATCATCTTATGGTTGGGGAATGCTCTGTTCAATACATCGAGAGCTTTTTTCCTACTTTAATGTGGAAGAGGAAGAAAAGTAACATGTTACCATCAAGTTTTCTCCTATAAATGCAAACACATGTTCTTCCTTTCTTTCACGTTCTTCCACAAAATGATTCATGTGCTTATATATTACAAAACTCTATTAGACTCTCAGATTATATTTTCTATATCTGGCATTAAAGCTGTTGATCCATTACTGAGCTAAGGCCCACACCAAACTGCCAAGATCTGTCCTAAGGCCATGCTTAAAGGCTTGGAAATCAATTTAGGTTGTGATTACGGACATCTTAGAGGGCTTCCCAGAAAGGACCTGTCCAGTCACCAGTTACAAGAGATTAATATTGTTTCCATTGATTTTTAAATCTTTTCCTGCAACCACTATGCACCAGTCTCTTGTCAGGGCGCAGCAAGGGCTGGGAGCTGAGGCAAGCCAGGAGGCAAGGGTGACCCCAGTGCCGGCACTGCTCTCGCCAATGGGGCGCAGTCCCGCAGGGTCTGAGCATGGCAGGCAGAGCCGGGTGCCGGTAACAGGGTCTATTGACAGTCCCAGGCAAGATGGAGTGATGAGGCTCCATCCAGGAGTTTAAAAGACAGGGCTGGAGACAAGGCTGCAGCATGGGTCCAAAGTCCACCCAGGAGACAGGTCCAAAGACAGCAGTGGGTACAAGCTACAGCATATATACAAGGGGTCTTTCCAGGAGACAAGCTACCTACAGCATAAGTCAATCCAGGAGACAGGGCCAGAGGCAGGGCTGCAGACAGATACACCTACAACAAAGTTCAGGCAAAGAGCAAAGGCCCAGGCCCAAGCTTAAGTGAGGATGCTGGGCCATAGGCAGAGGGGGTGCGTGAAGGTCCCACGTGAGACTGGTCTGTGCCGTTAAGGGCTGATGGTGCCCTCAGGCTCCTGACACCTCCAGATCCTTAGTGGGACAGATGAAGGGTTGCTTGCTCTGCATGCTATCATCTCTCACAAGTTTTAATGATATAACCGGTACCTATAACAGAGCCCCTTTATTTCACTGAAGAGGAAGAAAAGGGTTTTTCCTCACATGCTTATTCTGGCCCCAGAAATTCTTGTCATCCCTCAGATAAGCACTTCATTGCAAACAGGGTGGATGATGGCTCACTTGTCTCCTGATGTAAGAGGCAGAGGTATGCTTTTAGGAATACAAAACTTTTACTGTTTTTTGTTTGGTTTTTTTCTCCCCCTTAATCCCAAAGCCAACTACACCTAGACCTTCTCGAGAACCATGCTCGTTTTCTATTTCAGTGGGAGGCCAAAAAGAAGGATAATATAACATAGCTGTCTTTGATTGAATTTCAGGTAGGGTAGATTTCACCAGTGACAACATAAACATTCAAGCCACCTAGAAATTTACCAAAATCTTTGCAAATAAAATGAGCTTATTGGAATTGAACAGATTGTTCATACACAACTCTGCAGGGTCCATCTCCTTTCTCAGCCCCTATCCCTGCCTCAGTTCTGGCAATGTTTACATGGCTTGTTATGTCAATAAGCTATTGTTGGGTTTAATTGTAGTCTTCCTTGTGCTATGGAGAGGATCTCTGTTAACCTCAGTTAAAGGGGAAATTCAGGACAGGAAGCAGTTCCTCTGTTAACAAACAGATATTGGCTGGGTTAAATGCATCTTTAAATCTTCTCCTATCCCTCCTGTGGCTACTCAAGGGAATGAGAAGTTTTCCCTCCTCCCTTGGTGATCCCCAGAAAATCTGCTTTGTGTCCGAGTATCTTTTTGAGAAGAGCTAAGGTAATCTAGATTCTTTCTCAATATTTGGGTGAGGAAGGGTGGAGGAACTCAAAAGAAATCTAATTTTTTTCAGGTACATAGTGCAGTATTAAAGTACCTCAATAGCGATCTATCTTTGCTAGTATTTTTCCAGTGAAATTTATACACAAACATGTTTGGTCTTCGCTAGCTCCAGCGAGAATTTCAAGATTTATGGGACTGGCTACAGCATATCCTGTGTGTTCTCTCTACCTGTAAAATGTGGTAAAGCAAAGTGAATCAGTGAAACAGGATGGGGGACAAGGTCTGTGCACAGAGGAGACTGGTGTGTGTGTGTGAGACTGAAGAACTGGGTGAGAAGTTCTTGTTTGGCATATTACTGTAAACCACGCTAGATTTGTTTTGTGTTTCTGTCTGGAGGTTGAGAATTGTTCAGGGATGGCACTATCAACACTATCCTGCCATGGTGGCTTACAAATAAGGCTTGATCAAGAAAATTTTTCAAAGAATGTAAACTAAACAGATATCTTGCTATGTCTTGGTATTTCCAGAACCGTTTAGGCCCCATCCGTTTCTCAAGTGCAATCAGCGTAAGTAGCATCCTAAACTTCAGGTATTTTGAAAAACGAGTAACAGAAGAGCATATGTCCTTCTGACACGGCAGGGTATGAAAAATGTGTTTTGCCTAGCCATTTAAAGTCATCCTAAAGGTCCAAGTAAATGTCGTGTTGTATAGCCCAATAAATGAGAGACGTCAGAGAGGATTATCAAGTGTCTTTTGGGGTATGAAGCCAGGATTTCAATATAGGTCTGTTAGCATATTTGCTTGGATGGTGGGATTTTGTTCCTTTTTTATTTAACTTTTCAAGACTGGGTTATTTACAAACTAAGGCTACTTATTTCAAACATATTTAACTTGATACCATATACCCTTTTAAGCTACTTATACAAAGCACAGCAAGAGGTTTGGGTCTAACCAACATCCTGGAAATTGTGCTGTTACATAGTATGACCCTGATAAGGATGATCCTGCAAATACTGTTAATATTTTTGTAACAACCACCACTAGGTATAGAGACTCTAAAAGGCCCCTGTCTTTCTCCGAGTAGTTGGTTCTGGTTTTCAGATGGGTTTTCCAGATTATGAGTATTAAAAGTAGAGGAAAGATACAGGATGGTCCAGAAATGCTGCAGCGGGCACGTGATTTCATCCAGTGACAGAAGAGAGACTTTTATCTGAATCATGACTAGACATTTTGAGTTTGCTTTCATTTTCCTGGGCATTACCCTAACAAAGGTTACTTTTAAAATCTGTTTTAATTCAGAGATTTACAAAAATTGTCTAATAAAGATATTGACACCTCTATGGTGAATTAAAGCTACTGATGATTGACTTGATTTTCTTGGTTACCTTTCCTTGGACCCCTCAGAAGTAGTCTGCTGATCCTGGTGGAAAACCTCTGCTCTGGTGGTGTATAATTCTGCAACTGTGCCTCTGCTCTCACTACGATGATGAAAATACATTGAGTAGTGCGTAGAAAGATCACGTAATGGTGTCAGAAAGGCCTTACTGTATATCATAGCCAGCACAGGGAATATTATAGAGAGACCGGCATGGTTACCCCAATCTTCATGACAGGGGAAGCTGTCTGGGAAGGGGAGGCTGTACTTACAATGTGCAGCAGTAGAGGCTGTCTCTTAACTGGCAGCAACACCCAGCATTTCCCCCTTTATTTCCAGGGCTCTTTGGAGACAGTCACCACAAAGTGATATTGAGCAGAACTACAGCTTGCGTCATGCCAGGGTAGTTAGGACTGACTGTTTGGGAAAATACCACTGAAATCTCACTGTAACTACCTGCTAGCATGAGGACATAGTTGATGTACTTGCTTCTACGTGATGCTTAACAGCAATTGAGCTAAATTCTTCTCTGCTTGCCATTGATCTGGGGGAGTAGGAAAGTGCGGGAGGTTTGGGTAGGGAGGATGGAGAAGAGGAAATCTGGCTTTTGAGAGCGATACTGAAGTTTCAACTTTAGGCAGCGAGCAAAAGTTAATTGTCTTCATATACATGGAGCAGCAATAATTCTTCTCTCAAACATTTTCTAAGTGAATAAATTTGAAAAGACTACCAGCAAGTGTCCAATAAACCTGAATCTCTATAACACACTGGAGACTGGAGAAAAATGTGTATGGTGAAAACTCATCATGAAAATCTTGGTTATTCTAAAAAACAGTCCTTTGTTGTATGGAGTCAGGATTTTCTGTTGTCTTTGTGATTAGTCGAGTATCGAGAGATTTCCAACATCTGCTTTTTGCATACTGCAGCTTGAATGGAAAGCGTTTGTTTACTGGCATAGACAGGAGCTGGAAGCTAAACATTTAAATGGTTTTAGGCCATGTATAAATGAAAATTTTTGTCAGCATCATCCATCTGCAGTTGACAAAGAGGCTTACAAACTTGCAGTGCTGCATTGTAGCATGACATGTATATGAGAAGATTTTTTTTAAACAAGAGGCAAAATAGAGACTTGTCTCCTCTGTTAGATGTGGAAACCACATTTTTCAAAGGTACTCAACATCCATTTAACTTTTGTTGATTGATTAGGACAGCAGCACTAGTTTCATGTCTGTAATCCTTATCCCTCAGCACCTTGTCTTTTATTTACCACGTAGCAATAAATATCCTAAAGTCTTTGTGCTTTTTTCAGTTTTCATATTAAATAAATGAATAAATAATTTGCTGTGTTTTTGTAGTGTATCTTCTAGGATTAAACAACACTGAGCAAATCATTGTGCCATTATAGGACAGAGAGAATACACAATAGTATGCCCATTCTGAACTACTTTTATTGTTCATGCAAAAGGAAAATAATCTCCTTATAATAAACAATTTAAAACATTTTCTACCTTAGCTTCCGGGGCTTGTTCCCGTCCTGTCAGAGTAATGAGACAGTAGAAAATATCTTTGAGACAGACCTTACTGGAGCTACCTGGTCAATTTAACTGTGAGAAGCTAGACGTTGTGCAAAAGCAGGTTAAGTCATAGTAGGTAACCCCAAGAGCCTGAGAATTGACCCTCGTTTCTGATTTTAGTTTTTAGCTCGTTATTGTCGGGATAAAATTTTAAGGCGGTGCTTTGTTTGCTTTATGACAGAGATAGCACCTGAATCACTGGGGTTCGGGCCTCTTTCAGAGCGTTCTCTAATACCCTGTAACGTTCCATCGCATTAAGTTTTCACTGTCTTATTACAGAAGTGTTTGCTGTGCGCTGTCAGCTCCTGTTAAAATAACTCCTCTAGAGATGTGTGCTAGCGTGTCATCCTGTCTGAAAACCCTCTTCTCCCAAACCCTGACTGGGAAAGGATACAACTTTGAGCATACCTAGGGCTTTGTGTCTTCAAAGAGAAGCAGAGTATGCTGCTGTGGTCAGAAGCGCCTTCTTTCCTGCCTGCCTCTCTGCTCCTCTAGGACACCGTTTTCTATTATGTTTTAAAGTAGAGAACCCCTCTTGTGCCAGTCTTTTAGTGTTATAAAGAGAGTTTAGCTCCCCCACCACCACTGCGACCAAACACGCTCAGATAGGGACAGAATATAATCTCAGATATATGTATTTGTCCTTTTAACATGTTAATTTTTTTATTAGTGGTGCACAAGAAGGTGATTTTTCTGTGTCCCTCTACAGATTTATTCCAGTCTCCAGATTCCAGTAATAGAGTCTGAGAATACTTAGCTGGTGTGCTGTTGGGTTGGTTTCCACCCCCCACCCCCCCATTAATGAGATCAGTTCACTGAGTGAAACTGCGAGCCACATTAGGGCAAGAGAAGCAATTTACTGCTGCTAAATACATTTGCTGAGCGTAGTTTCCCTCAGCTTGTCAGTCTGGAGGCATCCATAAACCTGTGACAGCTTCAGAAGACGAACTCTGGCAGCAAGCTGTCAGGGTGCCAGGCACTGCTGTCTGTGGGCTCCCTTCCTCCCCTCTCTCCCCTTGCCTGCCCGCTTGCCCTCCCTCTGCCTGCCTGCCTCTCTCTTCTGTATCTCTCCCTCCTCTTCCCCCCCGCTCCCCGCCTCCCTCTACCTTACTGATGTGGGTTTAGGTGCTGCTGTTCTCCGTGGCGGTATCTTTTCAGTTTCCTCCTTGATCTTCTTGCCATTGGAACAAAAGAAGAACTGGCTGCCCGTGGTGCAGCACCTGCCCCTGCAGCCTGGGGAGCGAAGGGGAGGAAAGTGGGGTGCTCTGCATCCCTGCCTGCCTGCGCCGGCAGTGAGCTTGTTCAGTCACTTCGCTAGAAATGCCTTTGAACTGCTGCCAGATCCCATTGTCTGCCGTCCAAATGGAGTTCAACGCCCTGCCGTGATTAGATGCACAATGTGTAAGAGGAGGAAGCAATGGAGCTGTATCCCCACCCTGAAGGAGCATCTCAAATCTGCCGTGTGCCATGATAACCCGAGTACTGGACCACGCTTCTCTGCCTCCCTCTGCACACCGTCTTATTTTCCTCTCATTGTTCCTGGGATTTCAGGGAGTGACACAGAAGCTTTTCAGAGAGGAGCTACAAGGCAAGATAGTTTCAGGGGAGAAGAGGGCTGTGCTTTTGAACTGTTTATGTGGGACTGTGCTTTGCCCACCATCCACCTGTAGCTGCAGTATGATATACCAGCTAGTGGTTAATGGTGCTTACGCTCAGCAGTGATGTGCTCTGTTTTAGCATGAATTTATTTACATTCTTCCATTTGTCTGCACTTAAAATTCCAGCATTCTTAGGTTCACAAAATGATCTGAGAGATTTTGGCAACACTGAATGCAGGGAAGGCAGCCACTGCTACTAATAATGGTTCAGCCGTCTACCAACTGTGCAGCCCAGCTGCCCTTCTCCAGAAAGGCCAGCTCATTTTATGATTTTTCTGAAGAGCAGCTCTCAGGCTTTCTTGCTTTCCCTTTGGCTCCATGTCTTTCCTTGGGTTGCTGACTGTCAGATGCCTTTTGAGAGAGTAACTTCACTTGAGGATTTCACTTTTAAAGGTAGGAATTTGAATCTTTGTGCTTATCTTTGCTATTCCTTATCTAGTTGTTACCTAGGTTGTTACAAGAAAACATTGTTTTCTTTCATGCCTTGTTATTTGACTCATTGTTAACCAGTCATCCTCTGCAAGGACAATGCTTTGAGAGGAGAATGGAGGAGCTGCTCTTCAGTGTCTCTATTAGGCAGTGCACTAAGTGGAATTGGCAGGGCTTGCATTTCACACTGATATGCCTGCTATGTTCCTTGCTCATTAAGCTCTTTGTTCGTTCCTTCTCCTCCTCCTCCCTCTGCTCTGCCTTTCCCTCCCTGATAGGATGTCTCTGCATCTAACCTTGCTGCTGGGTTAAATTCAGGTTCTGAAATGTGCTGGAGGAGGATGAAATCTGTCCTGTAAGGAGCTGGTGGCTCACGAATGCACTTGAATAGTACAAGGAAGCTGGTTATAGCTGCACGCCTTTGCCTAGGCTACTGCTCACGCTGCGCTATAAATAGATACTCCCTTGACCCTTCATAGTCACTTTATGTCTCGGGTACCTGACTGGAAGATGAACAGATATCAGCAAGATTGGTAACTGATGAAATCATTGTAAAGATTAGAGCCATTACAGATAGAACATTTTAAAAATCAGATGATGTCTTGTATGTTCCCTGAGGACTCATGCAACCACATTTTCTAGTGGTTTGTCACACAGCAATCTAAATTCTCATTTGCATCTCAAGAGCAAAGCTAGCTGTGCTAAGTTAATATTTAGCAACTTGAAAGCTTAGAAATGGAAATTTTTATAGATATTCTTTTTCCTTTCACCACAAACTAGTAAAAGAAGACCCTTTGGTTAACAATATATTTGATTTCCATTTTTTAGTTCCTTGGGAAATAAGATCCACTTGGAACCTTATTCAGGTTTTTGTATGACCAGGATTTTCTGGTCGTTAAGAAACTTCTTGATCCTCGAGCTGAGATGTAGCTGCCATTCTCCTGGTCAAGGCACATTAAACAAAATTTGGGCCTTTAAAAATGTTCTTTAATTCATGCTGATAGTACAGATGCTTCTGCGATGTGACCAAACACTAAAGATGTAGGAAGCAATAGCTTGGCCTGGAGTGCAGACCAGAAACTTCTCGCAGGGCCTCTTCTCTTAAGGGTCTTTGTTTTTTCCTCTTACAGTAACGAATGTACTGTCAGATGGTTAGGCTGCTTTGTAAGTAACTGTGTAGATGTAGCTCCTGCTGTCTAAAACCTTCCCTCTACAATGTGGCTATATGGAAGAGGAGACACAATTTTCAATTCCCTTCTCTGCCCTCCCTCTTCACTCCCCAGCTTCAGCTCATAAAGGATGAGGAAGGGCCTCTGCTTAAGTGATGTCATATGTTTCAGGTTAGCTAAAATTGCAGTGAAATTTTTTCCATATTGTATTAGGATCTGGCCTTCCTATAGGCCATTCAATTCAAGAATCCCAAGAGACGGTTGGACACGATGATCTTAGAGGTCTTTTCCAACCTGTATGATCCTATGATTCCTATGATAATGAAAAGGTCTATGTTGACAGGAGTGTTCAACCAACACAGAGCTGAAGTAACCTGTCAAAGATTGACTTGCTGCTAACTCTGGGAATCTCGGGTCTTACCTCACTGCTGGAATTGTCAGACAACCTCCTTATGTGGCTTTTCTGCTTCGATGATTTGAAAGAAATTACTAAAAAATACAGATGATCTTTCAATAAAAACGTTCTCCATTGTTTTAAACCATCCAGAAATGATGTATCAAGTCTGTTCACGTTAGATCAAATATAACGAAAAGTCTTTAACCCCACTGCTGTCCTTCATTGTGAAACAACCACTTTATGCGCTCAGTAAAATGTTATAGCATGTCAGAGGCATTTTGTGAGCGGATGCAGCCATTTGCCTGAAACCACAATTAAGGTTAGGTTGCACGAGGTCCCGTTCAGCCTGGTGTTACCGCTTCAGTGTGTATAGATGTGTCTCTGTTGTCATACCTCATTCCACACATCTGGACCCTGCTGAAGTTTTCTTCTAGCAGGATGAAGTGCCACCTGTAGCGCAGAGCTGGACTGGAGCAGGTACTTGAGTAGTTATTACTCTGTGGGGTGCCTGTTTTCTGATGCTTCGTGATGGAATCACCTAGTGCAGTAAAAGCACTCAGGTGTGTTTGAAAGCTGGGAACCTCGTTTTAGTCTCTGAAACACTCTAAAGAAGGTGATGGATTCAATAAGCTTGTTTTAAGAGAGGCAATTGGTAGTGCTCATTTATAAAAAATGTTGCTAGGTTGCTGGAAAATGGGAGGGGGAAGAGGTTGAGAAGGAAAGTCTGCAAACTAAGCCTGCTTAGACACATTAGGATAAGCCCAGGCATGAAGCGAAAGGAAAACTCCGAGTTCTTCATTATCTAATACTCCCTTAGGGCAATAACAATCTCACTATAGAGCCAGCAAGCCAGGCAAAGGGGCTGGCGGAGAGAGAGCACACATTGTTCTCAGAATATGGCTGGTGCTGCAAATCTGAAGCCATCTTTAATGCAAATATTCCTCAAAGGGATTTGGTTTTGTTGCTTACCATTTAAAAAACTGCTTTCAAACCAGTGTGATGCCACCTTCTGAACAAAAGGTTGTAAAGTTAGGTATTGTACAACAAAGGAAGCGTAATCTTGCTTTTTCATACCCCCATATATGAGCTGAGGTTATGCAGAGACCCTCCTTTTTGGAACTGAAAAAGACCAAATGGAGAAGTTTACCTCTCTCTGCTTTAGTGTGTTCTAGCTTTTCAGCCTTTCTGTGTGGTGCTTAGTGGCCACTCCATGTTGTGTGATTCATTTCACGGTAAGTAATCATTTTTATACTGAAATTTCTAGTGCAGAATATATTTGTGTAAAGGCCAAATGTTTTTCTGGGGGATGGGGGGGCGGGTGGAATGTGGGAGAGCACATAATGCAGACCTCCAGCGTCTCCCACTGATACATGTACAGTTGTTCTGGTTTGGATTTGTATAAGGAGTGGGGGATAGAAGTTAAGTTGTCTCTTCTGAGGTGGTAGGGTGGTTAGGGGTAGGATTTGTGGCTTTGGTTCAGTCTGCATACATTAAATTGGTTGATTGACATTAGTTTGTTTAGGATCGTGAAGGAAAGTGGACCTCTCAAAAAAAGTAGAGGACTCAAATATCTCCTCTTATTTGTATTCCTAGCATTTGCAGAGTCCAAGGTGATTCTTCATATAAGCAATTTGACCTAAAATAAATTCACTCTCTTCCCCTTCCCAATAAATTAAATGCCATTGCCAGTAGTTTAACCTCTGAGGTGGCCGTTGCTGAATGAGTGTGGTTCCCGTTTGACGCAAATGCAGCAGTGAAGAAAAAGAAATATATGAGAGCCTGGCAAATGTGGTGGAGGGGAAGAGAATTTTCACCCCTTCCATGGAGCAACCTCTATGCTGTCAGCAAACCAAGCAGAGTTATGATCCTTCTGCTAATTGAGAACTGCTAGAGGATTTTTCACCTTCTGTCTCAAATCTTATTCTCTGGAGTGTTTGCAGTAGAGCAGCGAGCGGTGGCAATCCCACCCTTATCGCTCTTCTGAAGTTTGTGTTTTACCCAGGTAATGTCAGGATACCAATTCATTCTGATAAGTTCACAAAGTGCTGTTGAGGCATCAGTGCTCAGCATCTTTGTGTAACGTGATTCTCATTTTACAGATGGCATTCGGGAAATGTGTAACTGCATCAAGTTAAAAGTGGAATAAAGGACTGAACCTGGTCTTACTCTCAAATTCCCTAGCTTTTAGGATGATGTCTAGCTCCCTTCCAGAGGGTATGTGAAGAGCTCTCACTGTCTTAAAGATGGTTTTTGAACTTATTTCTGATGCTTGTGGACCAGTGCACAAAGGGGAAGTTGAAGATTTTTCATGTCCCACCCTGTCTCATCTCCTGTAATAATGCTGCTCCTCCTTCTGCCCCTTCTGTAACTGTGCAAGGAGAGAAGGAAGCCAAAAAGGGCACTGAAATCTCCCTGGCAGTTCCTAATGTTGGTTCCTGAACATGGAGCCCTCGCTTGTGGCTCAGCTGTGGAGTCTTCCTCTCTGAATGCTATGGAAAATCAGTCTCTGGATGAGAGGACGCAATTGGGTCCTCAGTTTACATGTTCAGGAATGGGTTAGAAAACAGTCACCCTGTCTTAACTCTGGAGGAGCTGATTGAGGGTGGCATATGGCTTGATAACCCCTACATACGCCCCTTGGCGCTGCTCGGGTAGAGTTATTTGTTGGCACTGCTGCCAAGGGACTGCTCCACTGAACAGAGGGACACCAGGGGTTGAAACCGAGAGCCGCGTCGGTGGGTTTCTTGGAGCTGGAATGACCAATGCATTTATCAAACTGGCATCCCTGTGTGGCCGAGGAGAAGGATGTGCAGGTCTGCTCTCTTGGCCGGCATGGGGGGATTCTGGTGAATTTGCACATTTGCCCGTGCTCCCCTCAGCCGAGAGGGGAGTCAGGCAGCAAAGCCAGCGCCTGGCGAGCGCAGAGGAGGCTGGGTTGCATCCAGCGGCAGGCAGCTGCCTCGCGATGCTGCCTGGTCGCGTCAGATAAACTGGTTGGGAAAATACAGGCAGGTAGAGGGGAATATGGGCAAAAATAAGCATAAAAGCACTGGGACAGGATTCTTGCTACAGGTACCAAGATGTCAGCAGGTCCTTTGAACGCGCTTTCCATTAACACTTGTGGTCACAGATGTTCTGCAAGCCACTTAGCGCTTCACGGGAGAGTGAGGACAAAGTTTCAAATTATTGCAGAAACAGTAACCCAGATTCATAATGAAGACTGAATTTTACAATTCAAGTAGAGGCTTCATTTCTTTGTTGTGTAAGAAAACAGAGCATGTCTTCCAAAAAGCTGTCATCTTTATATTCCAGCTACCAAATTAATTATGTGAGAGTTAAGTAACCAAATAATTAGAGTTAAGATTAATTTGTGTATTTAACTTTAAAATTAATGTCTAAAATTTTAAAAGATGTTTATCACGGTGTATTTCTTAGTAACGTAATTATAGCTCTTCAAAGTTGCTGTCTAGCTAAAAATTATTTAATTCTTGTGTTTTGGCTACAATGAAGAAGATAAGAAAATTCAGAGTTTGGATATCCAGACTGCTATTGCTCTCCCCTTTGCACCAATGTTGAGTAGAAAAAGAAGAAAAAAAATGTCGTCTGGAAGTATAGTGTTAATCTAATCTGGGGCCACTAAAAGACATTTATTATTTAGTTATAGTGTTGCTGCAAAGTCAAGTTTGAATTACTTGAATGCTCTAAATGTGGTTGTTTCTCTCCCATCACATCTGTGCACAAGACTTTAGTGTTAAGTGATCTGAAAACTATTGTTACCGCACTGAGATCAATTAGCACATTTGTACTTGAGATTTCAACATTAATGGTGAAATTTCAGCATTTATAATGTTGTATTGTGGGTATTCTTTAATGTAGTAATCTACACTATCAGCTAGCTAATACTGCTTTTGTTTCTGGGAAACGGTTTGCAATTGAAAGGGCAGAAGCACCGTAAGAATGTAGTTGAAGCAACTTTCCTGCCTAATGCAGTCCTTGCCTTCTTTTGCTCCCAAATGCTTCTTTCTGGACAAAGGGAAGGGATGAATGCAGTTAGACAGTACTGTAAGCGTGTTAGATTTTCACAACTAAACCAGCAGTGGGTTTAATCAGGATATGGATGAAATAATGCTGTGGTGTGTCTGGAATATTGCAAGACATGGTGAATTTCAGACTTACAGACTGTATGAGCCATCCTCCGTCAGCATTAAATACATAAACTGTAAGCATGCTACTGTATTTCTCCTGGAACTCGTCTTTGAAGATGAGCTGTTAAGCCTTTTAGACCCTGCTTCTTTTGATTATTAAAGAACCTATCTTTTTTAAATGTAGGCAAGCTAGACCTAACGTCTCAGGCAAATTCTGTCTTTAGGCACTATGTTTCTGCCTCCTTAAGCAATGTGAGCTGTCATTTTCTCCTACTCCCCTCTGACTCCCTGTGCACTCCTCCCTTTATCTCTTCCTCCTACTCTCAGCTTTGCATTTTGTTTTGTGCTGCCTCCTATTCCTGGAACAGTCTCCCAGTCTCTGCTGCCAAATCCTCCCTCCCTCTCTCTGCTCTTGCAAACCTGTTTCTTCCAGCAATCATACCCAAGTTGTTTACTTGACTAATTGTCTCTCTGTATGCTTTCTTTCCTGTATCTGTTGTTCTGGATCATGTTTCTTAATGTGAGATAGCACATATGGCGGGATAAAGGATTGTATTTGCCACTGTTTTGTTGAGCATTGTTTGCTCTAGCTCTTCCTACAATGATTAGTAATAAATTCCCCTTCCCATTTTGAATGCAGAATTTTTCACTTTGTTCACTATTTTCTGTATGCTATTAAAGAGCAGCCATGTTTTATCTTAAGGTAATTGTTAGGCTGTGGAAAATTAGTGTCTCTATTACAGCAAGTGCCATCAGCTAGCCTGTCTGTATAGGCAAAGTTCAGCTGTGTTTATCAATTTGCATGAAATGGTGGTAGAAAACACAGGGTTCTGTGGGCAAATCTCGTGGTGCTCAGTAATATTACTGTCATTGGACAGCTTCACAAAGGTGGTAATTGTGGTGCCGTGGCTGTTATTTTCCTAGCATGGACAAGCTCGCAGAGGCATGCATGGAGATGTATCTGCTTACTGTTTAGAAAGCATTTTTGTGTCCTTGTTTGTGGAACAAGTCTTACTACAAAAACATTCCAGAAAAGCAGAAGACCCACAGTGTTAGTAAAACTGTGTTGGTAAGTAGTTATGTTGTTGTATGCAAGTGGTGGATCAAGTCATCAGGTTTTTTGCAGTGCATTTTATGGGCTGAATGCCTTCTACCAGGTTAGACCAAGTGAAGCGCGTTCTTTTTCCTACTGAACACCTCGCCATACAGGGGGATGCACGTTTCCACCTGGAGAGAATTTCACTTTTCTGGCAATTCTGTTCTTTCCCTTCCAACTGAGGCAAGGCAATCTGATCACTGATTTTTAAAAAAAAAGTTAACTGGGGTTTTCTGGTTTCAATTCAATTATTTGAACCAAGTTGAAGATCTATTAAGAAAGAAAAAGAAACCCTGAAAACATTAATATTGCTTTAGACTAAGTTTCATAATAAACAGTGTTCTGAATTTTCTTAAGTCTCGCTTCTGATAATATCTGGCCTTGTCTCTTACTGCTATGTGTGAAACAGAAATAGTTTCATAATTGTTTAATCCTATAGATACTTAGACAAGCTTGCAAAATGGCACACAAGACTAACCCCATTAATTTTGACATGAAGGTTAGGCATATGTTTTTCCATTATGAGAAACTAAAAGTGGACTTCAAAACTAAATTTCTTCATGGAAAAAACAATTTCTTACTTCAAAACATAAATAGTTTCCATGTTAATAATGAAAAATGAACCAGATTTTCAGTAGTTGAATGCATTTTATTGGGAATTTTACTATCTGTAAATTTTGGAAAAGAGTCTCCAAGATAGCTGATTTAGTCTCCAAAACCCGTAACTGGGCACCTTGCAGTTTTCAGTACCCAGATCCTTTTGTTTTCAGCTGCAGTCCCTAATGGAGATGTACATTTTGCTCAAAAGTCTTGAGCTTTTCTGACAAAACTTCGGTTTTATCAGAGAGTAGACTTGATTGCAAATATGGCAGCTTTTGTTCCTGAGTTTGTCTGTACTGTTAATGAGGTCCTGGACTTATTCTGCATGAAGGAGTATTTTAAAGATGCAGCTCCATATTAGAAAAAAAATTATACTCTTAATCAGTTGACTAATTAAAAATGTAAGAATGTAGCACCTACTTTAGCAATTAAGTCTACAAAATGGGAGGAAGGTGAAGAACTAGTGATGTGTAATTACAGTACAGTTTAAAATGAATTAATGTATTTGAGACATGTCTTTTGAAGTAAGTTTTATTTCTCTGTGTTGTCTAAAAACAACATTTCTACAAGGGGAACAGAAGGTACAGTGTTGAAATTCTTGTTTAAAAATGTAATGAACATGGCATAGTGTAAACTGTGGTGTGGAAATAAGTGTGCATTGCCTGTGTTGCTCTGATTTTATAACAATTACAAACACAGATGGTTTGAGAGAAAATTAAATAATTCCACCCACGTTAAGAGAAGGAAGTCTAACAATAGCCGCAACTCTTTATCACCCTGTTTCTTTAGCAGACTCCCTCCTGCTGTCACTTACACATCCTTCATGCATTGAAAACTAAAGCTGCTTCAGAGTCCATCAAGGCCATAAGGAGCCCAGTAGGCTGGAGTTGCCCTGACCCACTGTGCATGGGGTCTCTGACCTGTGCTAACTCTAGTTCTCCGTCCCACAGCTCCAAGTGGCTGGCCGCAGAAAGGAGCTGGTGTCTCACGATATCACCTGGTTTGGGAAAAGGGTTAGGGTCAGAGTGTGCATAGACCTATGTGTCAGGAAAGGCACAAAACGGAAGGGTAATGAATGAACACAGATGGAGACCTCTGGCACAGGCAGCATCCTCAGCAACAGCACCCAAACAAGACAAATAGAGGCGGTCAGTGACAGCCACTGACCACCAGGTTCAACCTAGAATCCCGTGATCACCAGATGAGTCCATAGTTATCAGGCAGGTCCAAAGTCAGGTCAGCAAGGCAGAGCGTACTTCTAGTGTAGTTCATGGCCTGAGCTCAGGTGCAGCAGGCAGGTCAGTAGGTGGAGGCTGGGCAGAGGCTGTTGGTGTACGCAGGGCCCTGACAGTCTTCCTTACAGAGTCCCCCCCCTCGAGATCTATTTCTGCCATAACCCTTGTGAAAAACCAGATGATGATTTTCATTGCACAGGTGGCTATGAAGGCTTAGTGAGGGCAATAGAGCACTTGGCATTTGTTCCTGTCTTGCAAAACCAGGCCTCCAAACCACTGTCTCAGCCAGCCTGTGTAATCTCCATAGACCTCAAGTCATCCCTTTTCCACTCATTCCACTCTTCTTCCCTTTGCTTGTTTTTACTTGTTTTGCCTTTGCTAGGCCAGATTTATAGCTTGCTTATATCATTTTCCCCTCACTGTGTTAAAAGCTGTCTTACAATAGGCAAGCCAGCGAAAATGTGAATATTTTGTTTTCTGAGTCCAGGAGACTTGCTTATTTCAATCACACCAAGGTAATAGAGAACTGAATACTAGAAACGACAAAGACTGTGAGATATGCCATTAGCTTTACACTGGATGGAGGTCTTTTGAATAGACGACCTCAGCTGAAGGCAGGCAGGAGGGAGCTGCTCTGCACAGCCAGGGAACTCGTTCTTTTACA
Source organism: Calonectris borealis (assembly GCF_964195595.1). Lineage (NCBI taxonomy): Eukaryota > Metazoa > Chordata > Aves > Procellariiformes > Procellariidae > Calonectris > Calonectris borealis. The sequence continues at coordinate 20,720,146 of NC_134318.1, forward strand.
AGCCCAGCAAATTCTGACCGTGTGAATATTGGTGCAAATACACAAGAACGGGTAAGCACAACAGCCTTTCCTGACGTTTTATGCTTTGGTAGAGCATACTTACAGCTTTCGTCTGGTGTCAGTTTGGATGAACTTTCAGTGTAACAGTATTAACCTGTTCCCTACTGTCATATGTTCCTAGATAAAATAGATTGGAAAAGAAGATTAGCTCCTATGTGTTACCTGACAGGAGGAAGGAACTGAATATAGAAGATCAGCCTCTTGCTAATTGAGGTGAAATTTTTGAAGGGTAGCTCAAAGGAAGAATGGTTAGTCTGCAATTGCAGATAAACTCTCATAACGTACATTTCTATATTAAGACACTTCAACTCTGACTGACACTGAGTTGTCTTGTTTTTGCCACAGTGTGACTGTATTTCCCCACTTGATTAAGTTACTTAAGACAGCAGAGAAGGCGTTTTGCTTTCTGCAGCAGGATCGTTTATCTGAATTGTGGTAAGCAGGGTGCATGAGGGAATGGAAATTAGATCCTTGTCCATATCTAATCTGGAAGGAACTGCATTTATTTCCTGTTCTCACTGTTGAGTTGAAGATGTTCTGCCGTGATAGAGTATACTTGTTGATTACCAATGTAAGGAGGAGGCTGAAGATGGTGTGTTTCCACCGTTTGGGGTGACTGAGATACTCACTTCCCACCTGGGTGGGATGGGAGAGCAACTTGGAGTGCCCTTGTGTGGCAGACTCTGACCTGTGCTAACTCTAGTTCTCTGTCCCATAGCTCCAAGTGGCTGGCTGCAGAAAGGAGCTGGTGTCTCACGATATCACCTGGTTTGGGAAAAGGGTTAGGGTCAGAGTGTGCATAGACCTATGTGTCAGGAAAGGCACAAAACAGAAGGAAGGGTAATGAATGAAATTTCCAGAATGAAACTGTGCAGTTCTTGTGGTGGCCTGATACCTGGGTGTTAAAACTTCGGTAGTATGTGAAATAAAGAAGTGGGGATGCCACTTTGGTTATCTCTGAGGAGAGTGAATCATAGAATCATAGAATCATAGAATCATACAGGTTGGAAAAGACCTCTAAGATCATCGTGTCCAACCGTCAACCCAACACCACCATGCCCACTACACCATGTCCCTAAGGGCCTCATCTACACGTCTTTTAAATACCTCCAGGGATGGTGACTCCACCACTTCCCTGGGCAGCCTGTTCCAAGGCCTGACCACTCTTTCAGTAAAGAAATTTTTCCTAATGTTCAATCTAAACCTCCCTTGGCACAACTTGAGGCCATTTCCTCTTGTCCTATCGCTAGTTACTTGGGAAAGGAGTGCCTCCTTTCTCTCATATGAGCAGTTGCATTATAGAGACTTGTGCAGCCCCAGCAAAGGGGGCTTCCTTTCCTTTTCATTCCAGCAAAGGTGCGCAGCTGCCAAGCTACATATTATTTTTATTAAGTAGGTAGCATCAGCAACTGTTGAAGGCTGAGATTTTGTTTGATTGATTGTTTTTTAAACAATTCTTCAGGTTCCTGATTTGCACATCTGATCTTTAGGGAGGCTGATAAAAAACTGTTTTCCCTTCCGAAATTTGTCCTGTGCCAAGACAGTGAAACATGTCAGGGCTTGTGGTGCTGACATTCAACTGGAGGGAATACCTCAGTGTAAAAGGTTGAAGTTCCCTTGCTTTTGAAAATTAGTTAGGTCAGTTGTAATGACCCTAAGCAGTGAGTGTAATATGATGGGGAGATGGCAGGGAGCTGAAAACCGGATTTCCTGGAAGCCCTTATAAGGACCTTTTCATTTTCAGAGGAAAGGATTGGTTTACATGGCTAGCAGGTAGTGCTGGGCCATGCCTCTGTCATTGGCACAGGAAGGACTAAACCTGTTGTTTCTTTTTTTGTACTGTAAATTAGTAAGAGAACAAAGATCTGCTGCAAACTAGGTTGTCGGTGGAAGGGATATATCATGTATCCCAACAGCAGGAACCTTGCAGGAATCATGGGATCGCTGTGCAGCCCCCCATGGAGCTGGGCTGGCAGCATGAGCCGGCCTCTCCAAGATCTGTGCCTTCATGGTGCCTTCAAACTTCATTGCACTGGCACAAGGGTAAATTCAAGCCTGTGTTTGGGTTTCCGCCAGGCTGGGCTGAGCGCTGTTCATGCAGATCTGTTTAGCATGGACTGCAATTTGTTGCTCTTGCAGAAGGTGTGAAGTTACATACCTGTCTGGGGATGATAATAAAAAAATAAAAATAATTATTACTTCATCGCACAGGTCTTCTCCTCTTATATCAGACTGACACGTTTCAAGCCTGCTGGCCAGCTGGCAGCTTTCTGACTTACCACAGGTCTGTACCGAAAGAGGCCTATCCCTGCACGGGGACTTGCCGAAGCAGAGCACAGCGCTGGCTGGAGGCTGCAAGCCTGTCTGTCGGAGCAGCATGGGCACCATTAGTGTTTCTTGCCTCTTTGATCCGAGTTTTGTATTCCTTAGGCAGTCTCTCTGCAGAATTTGACTGGCAGTGAGTGCTAACTGAAACACTCGCCCAGAGCCCAAAAACGAGCTTGGTTGGCAATTACATTATAGCGTGGCTGTAATTTCCACAGGTTTTTTTTTATCCAATATGTGGAATACAACCAGCATTTATTCTCCTGAGGGTCTACTCATTCTTTTGCCGTGCGGCTCACTGTGCTCTGCTGACATTACTTGCCAGGTTCCCCACCTTCACGAGAGAGGGGGGCTGTACCTGGAGGCCTGGCATGCAGATACACCACAGACAAGGGAGGGGCTGCAGTGTCTCACAATCAAGCAGACAGACGAGGAATTTTGTGTCATGATGACACCATTAAAGTGGAATGGGTTAGAAAATCGATCAGATTCCTTCTCTGATTACTGTGTAATTCAATTACTGCAGTCCCTCTGGGGCCCAAGGCAACAAACCGTCTCGCAGGAAGTGCCAAAGAAAGACCTCTGAATTAGAGCTGTTGTGGACAAAGGCAAGATCCTGCTCCTGTGTGTTCCAGAAAGAGGGGTTATATTATGAATAATAAAAAGGGCTGAGGAAATGTACTCGTGACACTGGTTTTTAGGGTGGTAAGACCTTCTGTGGCCCAGCTAGGAAGGAGCTTGTATGACAGAAGTTCTCGATAAAGGTGTCAAATGACACCCATTATCTTCCACATGCCATGGCATCAATGTGCCGGCAGCCCCAAATACACATCTGGTCACCGGTTTTGCACAGGTGCTGGTCTTGAGCATTTATACTGATCCCCCACTATAATTTCCAAGCGTTGGAAATATCTGGAGATCAGACGTTAAACCCACACAATTCTGATTGCTATCTTGCTTTCATATCACATCAGTTGCCATGTGGCTTAGCAGCTGATAATTCACAAAACGGTTTATGTTTCACATTAACACTGTATATCACTAGGAAACAGAACATCTAAGTTTTATAAAGCATTTGTCTTAATGCTGGTGATTTGTGAGGTAGCTGACCTTACAGCTGGTGCTCTCTGATCTAGCGATGCTTTCCTGACAGGACGGGAGCCTGCTGAGCCTGTGTCCTTGCACTGGTGAAACACTTCATCCTTGCTGTGCGTTCTGACTGCCACCTCCTGCAATTTACACTCAGGCAGTCCTGGCAGGAGTTCGGAATGGACCTTAATTTAGCTATAAACTTGAGGTTTTTGTGGTGTTAGATTCCAAGGAGTTTGATCTCAAAAGAGGACACAGGTACTTTCTTTTCCTTTAAGAGAGAACAATTTTCAGTGTGGGTTTTGTTTTTTTTTTCTTTTTCTTTTCTTTCTCCAGTATAGATCCTTCTGGGCTTTGTGTTTTGGGTATGGGTGGTTTCTGACAGCTCTCTCACCTTTTAATATAAATTTTGGTTGGTATATTTGTTTTGTGGCTTTTTTTTTTCCTTTTTATTTGAACCTAAACCAGCTGATGTGGTCGCTGAAGAGCTAAACGCATACCGTGCCAGCTGGCATGCCCTCTGGCTGTGAAGCCTTGTTAAAGAGATCGGAGCTGACGGATTCTTGAGCAGCAATCTGATACAGGCCTTTTTTTTTTATTTTGTTTTTTTGAGCTCACCCATGTAACAAATGGGGGCTTGTTTGGGAGCTTCGCTAGAGGCTTGAATGGAGTCATTGTTATCAAAACACTGCTGTGATTCAGAAGCACCCAGCAAAGGGGGTTCCTCTCCCTCTTGCCCCTCAGCTGGGCACTGCAGGTGTTTCATCTTATTCTCTGGTTTCATCTTATTCTACAGAACAATCCAGTTGTCTTGTGATTTTCATCTTTAAACTGATAACCAGGAAGCTGAAGCTCCAGCTCTTTGCAAAATAGAGACTGAGTTCAAAACTAAAAATTAAGTTGGAGCGGTGAGTGAGTGTAACCAGGGAAGAGAAGTGTTTTCCAGGTTGATGTTTTGGGGGTAAAGATTCGTAAAAGTAGTACAGTACTTTGCCAGGCTTTTGCATAGATCAGCATACTCTTGGTTTTCTTACTGTTACTGTGGTGTTTAGATTACAAATTCTACCCCAGAAACACTTGCTTAGAAATTTCTGCAGGCAATGCATGGGCTCCTGAGCTTATAAATCCCTCTTTACATTATTTTCTCCTGCAAAAAAACCTTCTTATACATGTTAAGATAGTGAATTTTTGAATCCAATATAGTCTAATTTTTTCTATTTTATCCAATGGGATTAAAAACCAAAAGCACGTGAGCTATTTGGGAAGATACTGACTTGCAATTCTCAGTCTTCTCAGTCAAAATAGAGTATGTAGGAATCTGAGCGGAGTGTTTTGTAAGGATTTGTTGCATAGGAGTAGAATAAAAACTGCTGCTCATAGTAGCTAATATGCATGGTGCTGTGTATATATTGTGTCTTACAGGGAATTCACCTCATAAGATACAGCTTTTATTGCTTGATACACTGGCAGTCGCAGTGTATCACTGGGACGGAACTTGACTTGAACTGGAGTTACAACCTATATCCTGCACTTAGTCCGGAGAGTCATGCATTCAAAATCAGTTGTCACTTCAGTAACAAAAAAAGGAAAAAACTATCTGAATTCTGTTTTTTACATCTTCCCATAGTAATTTCTCCCCTTCTTTCCCTTGTCCTTTTTCCAATAAAAATTTTAACAGTATGTAGAGACAAAACAAAAAGATGATCCATTGTCTGTGTTGAAGAAAATACAGCTTATTGTCGCTGGCTGAGCTGGATTTCCAAAGCCAGCTCTGCCATTACAGAGGGCCATTTGGGAATGGAGACTCGATCCATTTGGAGTCTGGGGAACAGAGGGGGGTTTTTTTGTTTGGTTTTTTTTTTTTTTTAAATCTTGATTCATCTGCTGCCTTGCAGTGTGACCTTCAGTAAGATTTGCTGTGTCTCAGTTTCTCCAGTGGAAAATTATTTCTGTAATGTACTTTACATTTACAGTCTACAGCTATTCTGAAGACCTCATCGGGGCTAAGGTTTCATTGTGCACTACACAAGCCAGTCTCTGCACTGCTGAGCTTATAGCATAGAAGTTATTTGAGAGTATACTTAATGATCATTATAAGGCTTGTGTAAAGAGCACTCTGACTCTTTTCCATCCGCTGTCACAAAGTTAGCAATATTATATCTCTTAATATAAAATCTGCTTGGGTTTTTTTGTCTCTGCTTCAAGCTGCACCAACAATTTGGAAAACAGCCTGGTGGGAGTCTTTAGAGTGGGACTTTTGGCCTCATCTGTGAACTGATATTTTCCCTGACTCAGAAGGATTTTTTTCTGTTTAGTAATGCACATTACAAAATAAGCATCTGTCTCGCAAGTAATTTCTGGCGGAGCAAAATAAGCATCTGTCTCACAAGTAGTTTCTTTCCTGGTGGAGCTAGTTATTAAAACTCTGACTTTACTATATGAAAACCTTATGTCTGTCTTAAATTCATGGACAAACTAGTCTTCTAATATTCTTTGTTTTATCAGAATGATAGTAACAAAAAGACTCAAAAATGGGAGGAATGGAGAAAGGATGAAGAACTGTTTTGGTAGTACTTTTTGTTATTGTTGCTCTTGTGCCTCCTGGTGTTGTAAGCTGTGCCAGTTGGGCAGGTGGTTAGAGGGACTGTATGTGGTGGAGCACGTGTCCGCAGGAGTGCGGGTGTGTGAGGAAGAAAGGTTTTGAGAGAAAAAAGTTTTTTTAACTTTTACAGAGAGCTCATTTTGGGCATGGCTGACTTGGTGAGCAACATCTGGCATTCAGGGTGTCCTCGCACTGTGCTGGGAGGGGCAGCAAGTGCTCCCCAAAAATGTGCCTGTATCCCAAGTAATGCACACTTGGGTGTTGTTGCTGTAGGTAAGTCACACTTCTGGTAAGGGAGAGAAAACTACACAGTGATTTTATTTTTAAACCAAGGAGCAATTTAGTTACTTTCCCTGGTGTTTATGTTTTAGATGGCTTGGTGTTTGTTGGCTTTGTTGAGCATTTTATCCTGGAAAAATAACAACATATGGTGAAATAGTCTGCTGTCATAAACACAAAGCGGGAGGTGAGAGAGCTTCGTAACAAGCAGCTTTCACATATTTGAGACCAACCCAAATTTATGTCATGCAGTTGGTGATTTAAAACTGGCTTCATGTTCTTCAATGGCGTATGAGGGAAGGTGAGGAAGGTTTCGGGAGCTGTTTTGTCTCCAGCTGCCACTGAATCAGTTGGCAGCAATTAGGTGTGCAGTGCCTGGGCTCCCCCTGGCTCTGTGATGCCTGAGGGACGATGCCTCCCCCGGGGCCATGTTTTGAGAGCCCTGGAAGAACATGAGTTCCCAGGACAAGTGGGGTGGCCTTGTGGAGAGGGGTGGGAACCATGGAAATCGGGAGCTGTGGGGCAAGAGAGCTGATGGGAATTTGAGGCATCTTGCTGGGTTCGGGACAGCAGTATCTGGAGGGCCTAGGAGTCACTGGCAAGGACTCGGACACATCATCGTTAGTGTAAGAACAGGACAAGACAGAGAATGTGAGGGCTCTCTCCTCCTTTTGTTAATTTTGAAATACAGGCTAAAATAAAAGGGGTTCATATTTTCTGTTCAGTGGCATAAAGAGGAGTGGGGAGAGGCCAGGTACGATGGTTCTGTTTGCTGTAGTGTGTGAGAATCTCACCCAAGGCAAATGCTGAGTCCCCTTGCACTGCCGGGACTTTTCTTCCAAAGACTATTACAATTGTTCTGCCAAGCTCCTGTACAAATGGTGCGCGTCACTTCCCAGGGAACAGGTCTGCCTGCTGACAGGCAAGTGATGCTGCCTACCTAGCACCTGCTGATCCTGCCATTTCATTTCAAACCCGTTAAATACCATGAATCCATACTGCGAATTGACTTTTTCTTTTTAAATTGCAGGATGCGAAGAGAAGGTGCCATCATGTGAATGCGAAACAGCTAAATGAGAAACAGGACACCTGGGAAGGCTGAGCTGAAACTGCTTGTGCACAGGATGACAGACTGATTTGCTGTTGGAGACGAGATTCAGGAAACCCCGCTCCTCCAAAAGACTTTCCTGAGTGCAAGGAGAGGAACAGGAGGAAGCACACAAAAGAGCGATGGGAATTGAGGGCCATGGTTACTTGAGATAAATGGCAGATCCCTGGGAGTCTAGCCTTGTAGCTGTTTGCTTTAGCTTTGTCTCTCTCCGCAGCTGCTGTTTCTTTTTTGTGAGCTGCTGCTGGGTACTGCCACGGCGGCACTGGAGATTTCAAGAGCAACGTGGGTGCAGAGTGTGAGGAGGGGGTGGGCAGCCCGCCTCACCATGATTCAGTTGTGGAAAGTAGTGCGGCACGTGCGACAGCTGGAGCTCCACAGATTGATCCTGCTGCTCATTGCCTTCAGCCTGATCTCCATGTGCATCCTGGCTTACTACGTCACTAATAGTCCCAAAATCAAGGAACCACCACCCCTGCCCTTCAGTGACTGCAGCAACCAGCACCGCATCTTGGTCCCACCCCAAGCCAGCTGGAGGCTCGCAAAATCTGTGGACACCTCACGCACAGATCCTGTGGTGCTAGTCTTTGTGGAAAGCATTTACTCCCAGCTGGGGCAGGAAATAGTGGCCATCCTGGAATCTAGCCGATTTAAATACAGGACAGAGATCGCCCCTGGCAAAGGGGATATGCCCACCCTGACAGACAAAGATAGGGGACGCTATGCTCTTATTATCTATGAGAACATCCTTAAATATGTGAACCTAGACGCTTGGAACCGAGAGCTGCTGGACAAATACTGTGTAGAGTATGGAGTGGGGATTATAGGCTTTTTCAAAGCCAACGAGAACAGCCTACTCAGTGCACAGCTCAAGGGTTTCCCCCTTTTCCTACATTCTAACTTGGGGCTGCGGGACTATCACATCAACCCTAGTGCTCCCCTGCTCTACGTCACCCGGGCTAATGAGGTGGAGCAGGGTCCCCTGCCTGGTGATGACTGGACTGTGTTCCAGTCTAACCACAGCACCTATGAGCCGGTGCTGTTGGCCAGCACGAAGTCCTCGGAGTCCATTCCTCACCTGGCCACCCACAAAGCATTGCATGCCACAGTGGTGCAGGACCTGGGTCTGCATGATGGGATCCAGCGGGTTCTGTTCGGCAATAACCTCAATTTTTGGCTGCACAAACTCATTTTCGTGGATGCCATTGCCTACTTGACGGGCAAGCGCCTCTGTCTCACACTTGATCGCTATATCCTCGTCGACATTGATGATATATTTGTGGGAAAAGAGGGCACTCGCATGAAAGTGTCTGATGTAGAGGTAAATCACCAGAATAACTACAGGCCCCAGACAAATTTCTAGTGTGTGTGGTATGCCAGGAAAGTCAAGGTTGCATTTAATTTGAGTGAAAGAGTTGATTGCTGCAGTTGTTCTCATCTTAAACAGAGAAGTAGCCTGCGAAGATGCTGAGGCACCGTATGTGATGCTCTCAACAGTTTTTCCAGGTTTAAATGGAGTGTTTTTCATTCTGGGACCTGTAGCTGGCATCTCTGAATTTAAAAGGAGGATGCCTGTGGTGGTCTATCCCATCTTCTCGTTAACACAGGGAACAAGCATATGCAGGTTTCTTCTGTCTATTTGTAGCTGTAAACTCTACCTTTCAAAAGGAAGAGGCAAGTTGTGTTAGAATAGAATAGAAAAACTGTATTTATTATATTATTATTTATTATAATATATATAAATGGTATATATTATATTGCAAAACTGTAGACCAGTCCATGGGGTGTAAATTGCTATAGTCTCTGTTTAACCATCTAGCTTTTCAGGACATAACCAAATTAGGAAAAGAAAGGTTTTCTCTCACCCTTTGTTACGCCCCCCGCATATCTGCCACCAGCAACCCCCATCCCTGGGCAGGGAATATCCAAAAATTCACCAGAGAAACATGCTCAGACCAAGCCTTCATGAGAACCGTCTCTGTGGCCTCATGATTGGGAAAGAGAGATGCCATCTTTGTGGTTTGCTTTCCTTGGCAGTTCCTTGAGTAATACAGTGACCTATTAGAAAAGGATATAGGGAAAGGCACAGAGAGAGATTTTGTGGAGGAGAGGGAAGCAAGACAGGCAAAGGAGAAAACAAGTAGGAAGAAGGTGAGAAGCTAGGAGCTCCTTCTAATTCTCTGTGTCCTTGAAAGTATGTGATAAAGTGTTCTCCTAAGTCTGTGGTATGTGTATATGTGCTGCCTCATGGAGCCAAGGACTTGCCTTTGTGTCTTCCCCATCAGTTCTGGTTTGTAGCCATTGAGGCAGGTGCGTTGCCTGTTTCTGCAGGTATGCTGAGGTTGCTCCCAAAGATACGAGGCCCCAGGCCTTTCACTCTGGATTCCCATTTAGCACTTGCCCTTCGATAGGTCCTGGATGGAGTTCCCTGGGTACCAGCCATGTCGATGATAAGCCTGTGACAGCAGCTGCCCTAGCATGTTTCCAAAACAACTTCAAAGTGAAGCACCCATTATCCTTTCATCCAAGGGCACAGACCAATTTGAGGCAAAGGTATAAAACAAAATGCTGTTGTACATGCGTGTCTCCTTACCTGAACTGAACCTCATCCGTTACATGTTCCCAAGAGCACTCTTCGACCTCACTAGGAGTCTTATCACCTTTTCTACATCTTGTATGCATCCGTGCAAGACATACCTCAGTTCATCTCCATTTTTTCAGGTCTTTGAGATTTTAAGTTCTGCTTCTGATCCCAGGTTTAGCTTGGGGAAAAGGGAACTCTTGCATTCTATTTGGAGCTAGCTTTATCTTTTCAGTTCGTTTGAAGCTGCATGCCTGAAGCAGCTCTAATTGCATGCCATTATTTATTTTATTTCCTTCATTCTTTAATAATTCTTCAGAGCCATCTTTGACCATAACTCTCTAAGCAAAAAAGTATAGAAAATGTTTCCAAGCAGACAGATGTAGAAAAATGGAACAGTTGTATATAATACTTAAGGAAAATGCTAAAATTTTATTCATTTCACTTCAGTGTCCCTGTGTTTTGAAGTGCTGAAATGCTCTGAACGATTTTTTTTGAAGGATCACAATCTTATCTTGGTCCTAAGCAGGCCCTGCACCCTCTAGTCCAAACTGGCAGAGATTCTCACCTCTGTAGTGTTTGTGCAGGTTACAGGCCCATGTGAGAAAACAGGAGATAGGTGGCCAAAGCTCTTGGAAACAAAGGCTGCTCTAGTGATGTTAAAAACAAACCCAGACAAGATAATTCCAAAAGATGCTTTGTTTGGGTTTTAACAGGGTGAAATGGAGGAATAATCTGTGATCAGTAAGCAGAGAATCTTGGGCAAAGCAGATAAAACCCAGATTTATCCATTTAAAAGAAGCTCTCTGATTGCAGAGCCACAAAAGGTTAATGAATTTTTATTTTTTAAAAGCAAGAAATAACTACATGGATTTGTTGATAGTCTCTCACCGTGAGGAGGGAAGGGGATATCATAGTGACAGAACAGCTGGCATTTTCTTTGGCCTTTTATATGAAAGTTCCGTTTCAGGGCTGTTATCTCAGCACACAGCTCCTTATCTTAAAGCTTAGATTACAGTGGTCAAGGTAGCCGTTTGAAGATTGGATGTTGTGTGAAGGTATAAAATTGACTCTGCTATCCCAGTGAGTCTGTTTGCCATATGCAGGTCCACGTTCAGAGAGCTTCCCAGACAAAATGACTATTAAAAGAAAATGCTGAATATAATTTGATCAAATGCATGCCCATGGTAGATGTCCTGTGTGAGAGGAGAAATGTTTTTGTTTGTGATGCTTAAAGAAGGGCTGAATAGCTTGCTTCTTTAAAAAGGAAAAAGGAATCGTGCTTGCTTTTACTTTAAAGATTATAATCCTTGAGTTCCTGTTTCTGATGGAGGGCTGCAGCAGGAGCTTGCAGTCCTCACTTGAAATGAAACAGTTGGAAGTTGCACAAGGAAAACGTTTTTCCCATATAAAGTTTACCAGAGATTTGAGCTGCACATAATTTACAAAACAAAATCTCGGAGAATCCCTTCTCTTCTCAATTATTCCACATTCAGTCTCTTCTAAAATCATAATCCTCAGAATTTACCAAACCTCCATGGAACTAGCCAACAAAGACAAGCCATTTCTAATGCAAAAGGATCTGGCTTTTATGGTCCTTCCTGGTCATCTTTAGGTATGAGGAAAGAAGATTAAGTAGATGAGTTTTTGCATCTTTTGCTGGTAATCTCTACAAGGGCATAAATAGTGAGCAATCATTGCTAGCAAGTCTGAGAGCAAGCTAAGTGAAAATCAAGGACAGTCATTTCATTTTGGGTTATGAATGGTGAGGGTGGAAGAGAGAGGCTAGTGAGGGTGGCTGTCAGCCAGCTCTTGCCTTTCTAAATAGTAGAGGATGATCTTACCTGAAAGGAAAATGTTTAGCAGTTTCTAACTCCCCGATTCTAACATTCTAGGGGAGGTAGAAATACCAGTACCATGAATGCTTTCTCTTTTTGACAGCACTGTTTTGAGCTGTGCCAGTGCTACTGCTGGGCAGCGAGAAGACTGCAGAAAATCCTCTTGAGAATGTGCTGCCCAATGTCCACAGGGGCAGTTCCCATGAAGGAGATGTTTCTGCAACATGTTCCTAGTATGCTTTCCCTGAGCATTTGAGAAGAGGCTGTCAAAGCACTCTGCTTTCTTCCTCCATTTCTTATCATCTGTTTCTCTTCATTTGTCCATGTACTGTTTTCCTAGGCTCATGGTATCTTCTCTTCCCAGAATCTGACTCTCAACTTCATTTCCCCCTTTTCTTTTGCCTCTTTTTGGAGAGACCGGAGATAGGGGAGGTAATATTCAGGGTTTGTATGAAACAGCTAAAATCTCTGCAAACACTTGTGGAAGTTAAAAATTTCATAGCATGAAGGTTGAGCCCTGTATTATTGCAATGTCAAGGACACCATGCCATCTTAGAAGAGGATTAGGTCCTAAAGAAGCAACCTAAAGAGGGTACAGTCAGGGTGCTGTGGTTTCCCCTGATTTCTTCCTCACTCCTAGAATTTTAACCCCATTGAGAGGGCTTTTGTCTTTCATGGGATGGCATCAAGAGCTTGTAGTGACTGTTGGGTAAATCTTTGCAGATCCATCAGTGAGAGAGTATATAGATTTTTTTAATGTGTTGCAACAAAAGGCACAATTTTTAACTTTTCCCTAACATTTGCTTAGAAGTAAATATTTATGATAATTTGAGATTATTAAAAAGCCTTTTTTAAAGTGATGGGCATGGAACATCAGACTAAATTTTAGACCTTTTTTGCATTGTGTCCAGAAACGTGCATTGGAATGTAGATGTCTGTCACTTGGACCTGCAGGGTGGCTGCCCCAACTAAGTACTAAAGGCCTCCAAAAATTCAGGTTGTGGGTTGCAGAGGATGTTCCCTGATAGACTGGGACAAGCGTGAAGCAGGTCTGGCCCTGATGTGGTTTATGAGTTCTGGTGGCCAGTGCTGGGAATCTCTTGGAAACCCCATCTGTTTCTTCCTGGGGTGAGCCTTGCTGAGCTTCTAGCAGGGAGCTTAGCTGTGGAAGGGGCCTTTTTGGCTAGCTAGTGGGCTTCGCTGCATCTTAGAAGGATTTTTGGAATGGAAGATAGATAGAAAATATAAAACAGAAATACTTGGAGGGGATAGGAGGAGCAATTTTCTAGGGGAAGCAGCTTTGCTTTTTAGAAATTGGGGGGTAGCTAAAATGCTAGCCTTCTGTCCCATACCACGTGAGCAACTAAATTTCTTAAATATGGACATGAAGATCTGTTTGCATCTGGCTAGCTATTTTATATCTTAATGGATAACCTACTCCACATTTCTTGATTGCCTTTCGTTTAAGAACCTCAGAGCGCTTTATGGATATAAATGAAATGCCACTTGAGTCACCTGTAAGATATTATTAGTACTATCATATTCATCCTACTTTATAAAAGAGAAGCAGAGTGCAGAGGTGTCAGAACAGAGAGAAGTGCCATCTTCCCAGCCCATTCCCACATTTGTATTGTTTCACCTTGCTACAGCTCACCGACCATTCTGAACCAGTGTGCTAGGGAACAGTGAATGCGTATTTGTTGAAGCAAATTTCCAAATATTTTACTTGGCACCTTAGTCTCCTTTATCCTGTGCAGGGGAAAGACATTTCTTCAAACCCATGCCGTGCCATGTTACGGATATGGCTGTGAAAAGGACCCAGCATCAGCAGAGGGATGGCACACGATTAGCCATAAACCTGCCAGGAAAGCAGGACTCAATAGGGTTCCATAGCCTCAGAATTTCTGGGGCCCGCCCTGGTCCCTCCCCAGACACAAAGAATTGGTGCCTGCTGGAGTAGGGCTTTTTGGGATTTATCATCAGACAGATGTGTCGTCATGGTAACCCCAGCCAGGCTTTAAATCTCCGGTGCAGAGGAATGCTAAGCCTCTTAGCTGCTGTCTTTCCTCCCTCCACCTTCCTACCCGAGGATGAGGAACTGGTTGTGCCTTTCAGGGCAGCAGAGAGAAGTGGTGAGGCTTGGGACAGCTCTGGAGACAAGAAAAGAAAGTGGCACTTTCCTCTCCAAGATCTTGGGCGATGTGTTCAAGGTGCTGGTCCCAAATTTGATGCGGTATTATCATCCAGCTGGGCAGACAGGTGGTTCTCTGTAGAGAGATGCACAGCTCTTAGTCTGTGCTCCGTGATATGTGGGATGAGTTCCTGTGTCTTACGGGGTTACATGAGGGAAACTTGACCTCCCATTGCCTATTCTGGATCCTGTGTAGGAAAGGAGGCTTCAGCCTCCTGCCATGTCACCTTTTAAAAGCACTGCGTACATTTGTGATAGGTTCTGGAGATGTCATGTGCCATACGTTTCTCAAAATATTACTCTTGGGTGGGGACTGGGGTAAGGATGTGGTAGGCATGTGGCCATATGGAGGAGCTGGGATCTTTGAAATTTGTCCCAGGCTGCATTTGATGTCACTGTTGTGTGGATGTGGGGAGGGGGAACAGGCAATTAAGTGCATCTCGAAGGAAAAGTCTGGAGGCTTGGTTCCTTCAGAGAGAGCACTGAGAGTGTCTGCAGCACTGCAGAAATAATCTGTCCGGTCTTCCCACCGTGCCGTGTGTGAGAGGTCACGGGCTGCCTGCTTTGGGAATAAAACCGCTCAACTTCTTTGCTGCAAGACACATTTGCAGTGGATGGGTGATTGAAGTAAATTAGAGAAGTCATCATTTTTAAATTAATGTGATGATCAGTGTTTGGTCAACACTGTTTTGAAATACTAGTGACAGCAGTGATTTATCAGGATACCCTTAAGTGGTAGGTGTCAAGGCTGGTCCCTCTACTGAATGAGAGTTTGCATTTGTGAACGCACTTTCACCACCTAGGGAGCAGTGTGCCTAAACAATGCCTATAGAGTGTGAGCCACGTGAAGGCAGCATTGTAGTGCTTTTTTGTGCTTCTTGAGGCTGGGGAAGGACAGCTGATGCAGAAAGATCTGCCCATCTCCCCTGCACAGTTTGAGAAGTCTGTATGCTTTCCCCAGTATGTGCCAAGTTGCTTGTGTATTTGCATCTAGCTGTTGCTGTCTGCTGTTGAGAGGTCATCACCTTCACCTTGGTGCAGCCACTGATCCATTGCTTTCTTAGAAAAGCTATTAAAATCTAAATAACTGCCTGGGCAAGGACCATCTCTGTCACCTGCCAACAGCCTTCCTGCCAGGTTCCTATTTGATTGAGAACTTCTCCCATAGAGAGCTGCACCAGAGACACTTTCCCCAAAGCACGCCGATAACAGCAAAGCATGCATCTCAAGGCTCCTCTCTTTGTATTATTTTCCAGCAGAAGAAATTTGACTGGAATTACTTTGTCTCTCACTTGCCTGTGACATACTGAGCCTCTGGGGTTTTCTTCTGTCAAGGCTGTCTGCTGTCTTACTCTGTATGTTGCTGGACCTTGGGGTTTGTGGCACAAGGCTCCTTCCCTTTGGCTATAGCAATTACTTTGGACATTTAAAGCAGACACAAGTGAGCAAGAGAGAACCTGTAAGAGATGTCATGACTGCAAATGTCAGCTCCGCTGAGTTTTCTTTCCAGAATCCAGGAGACTTTGCTGCTACAGAAGGATTTTGGCACTTTCAAGGGACACAAAGCTAGGGATGCCTCCCTGCCGTGGCAGGACTCCTACCCAAGCATGGGTAGTTCTGTGAATCCACCTTTGCTCTCTAAATAAAAGCCCCCTCCCTTTGGATCACTTAGTTACTGTTCACGATATTATTGACTTCTCTTCCTTCGACTGTGCACCATGTGCTGCGCCATCCTCCCTTTCATTAACACGTAGGCTCAGAGAAAGGGCAGAGGTTCAATAGCAAAGTCCCAGCCAACATGGGAGAGGAAGGGAGCGTTGAGGTTGAACCTGGAAAGAGTAAGGGATCTGTTGCTTGGAAGTGAGACTTACTGTCGTTTTGCCTTAGCACAGACACTGTGGGTCCTTAACATTGAAGTGGGGAGCATCATCTGACTGTGGTTTTAAAGTGACACCATTTAGTACAGCAGGACTACTTCAAGTAAAGACTCTGTATGTGGAGGCTACTCTGCTTCACAGGCAACAATGCCTTAGCCCCATCCTCTGTGATACCTCTTCAGACTGAACTGGGCACCAGTAGAGCACAGATAAATGTTACAGAGCAACTCAATATGAACATTTCATTTTCCTTTCATTCAAACAGGCTTTACTGAGCACCCAGAATAAGCTGAGAACTTTAGTCCCAAATTTCACCTTCAACCTGGGCTTCTCAGGGAAATTCTACCACACAGGTAAGCCCCTGGCACCCCTTTGTCCCAGTACCTGCATACAGCCCCCGTGTTCGTGGGGGAGTGTGTGTAACACATTAGAGAGAGCATGATTCTCTGTTGGAACGACTCAGCATTGCAGGGGATTAGCCACTGCTTTGAAACATTGAGCCCCTCTTCTGCTTTTTGTTTTTGCACTTCCTTTTCTGCCCTCTGTAGGTACAGATGAGGAAGATGAAGGGGATGACATGCTGCTCAAACACAGGAAGGAGTTCTGGTGGTTCCCTCACATGTGGAGTCACATGCAGCCTCATCTTTTCCACAATGTCACTGTGCTGGCCGAGCAGATGAAGCTCAACAAGCAGTTTGCTGTGGTAAGGGGCATCGCAGTTTATTTACTTTACAGTACTAATCTTTAAACATTCTTCTGGAATAGCTGTTCAGACCCCACTGAACCCAAATACTAGTCTAGTAACTCAGCTGCATTTAAGAAAGGCATTTCTGAAAATTTAAATTGGTGCGTGGCTCCTGCTGTCTTCAGGCAAGAAACACCATTCACGCGCCTGCCTGTGCAATGGGAAGTGCTTCCTGGCACCTGCATGGCCCCAGGCAGCTCCGCTATGTTCCAGGGTGCAAATCCCAAGGCTGTTGTTTGCTGAGGTGTGAACTTGTAGCATTGCCATCCAAATCCAATTAACTTACAAAGTCTGGCAGTGAGAAAGCATTTCCTTTTCCATCCTTATTCACTGTGGTTTTGTGAGTCACCTGGTCAGTAGCATAAAATGCTCTGTGTGCTAACAGCCCTATTTCTGGCTTCCCCTGCTGAAGGAAGTTACTTATCTAGGAAGTCCAGGGGAAATTCCCTGGGTTTTGGCAGAGGAGCGGGAAGCCTTGAACATCCTGCATTGCTGGAACAATGTCTGTTTGATGCTTACAGACCAGAGTTGAACATAGCGTACATGTTTCTCTGAAAAGAAATGTCCTCTTCATTTCTAGTTTGGTTCTTTTGATGGTAATCCCCTTGGGAATAGCAGGCTGCTGTCTTGTGTTCCCACGACACACACAGATTAGGAATGATCTTGAATTCAGAGAACAGTTGCAGCATTATAGAAACAATTTAGGCTGCTCCTTTTCCTGGTTAAATAACAGTGCAGTCTTTTGCAAAGAGAGACAAAGCACAGAACACAATTACACATGTTTAACGTAAAACAGGCTAGCAGTGGGAAGGAGAAGGCTGTTGCTTCATTTAGGGGCTCTGGTTTTATTGTACATCACCAGGGCAGAGCTGTCATCATTCATATTGTTACCAGAACCACATAGTGGAGTTAAAAACCATGAAATTTAGATACTTCCTATCATTTTAGTATAGCTCCAGGCCCCATATCTTCACCCTCAACAGTCTCTTGCTTCATGTCTGCTTTTCTTTGAATTGCTAGAGACAAGACAGATCCTAGTCGTCATCTTCCTTTTCTTCTATATCAGTTAAGGAAATTTTGTTTTCCTCTAGTGACTCAGATCTAGGCATTGTGGGAGTGAGATGTGTCACTTAACAGCATTGATTAGTTTGTAGTAACCAAGGAGCCTGACCCGAGGCTTGTGAATTAATCTGATTTGTCACACCTGCAAGCTACAAAACCGTTCTTACAGCAGCTGTTACCAGTGCTGAATGTCCTTGTCGATACAGAATCACCCTTATATTTCTATAGATGCATAGAACATGAAGTACAAGCAGTATTTCAGGTTTCCCAAACCAGAGAGTTTTCATGTTACTCTGTCACCTTGCTCCAACTTGAAGTCTATTACTAAATATGATCCCTATTAAGAATATTAGTGAAATATTGAATGATCAAGCTGCATATTCTGCTTCCAGGAGCATGGGATTCCCACAGACCTGGGCTATGCCGTAGCCCCCCATCATTCTGGAGTTTATCCTGTCCACACACAACTCTATGAGGCATGGAAATCCATTTGGAGCATCCAAGTAACGAGCACAGAGGAATACCCACACCTACGGCCTGCCCGTTACCGGCGTGGATTCATCCATAATGGAATCATGGTGAGCACAGCTGGGTGAGCAGAGCCCACTTTCTTGCCCAAGGGACAGTCTCCTAGTGACCTGCATCAGAGACATTAATCTTAATATCATCAGTGGTTCCAAAATCATTAAGTCAAGCAAAGAGAAAAAACTTGGCTAAAGCCAGTTTCTGTGTTTCTCAGTACAATTCAGAGGTCAGTACTGAACGGAGAGCAAAACCAAGCACAATAAGACTAAATTGAGATCCCACTGACTTGTTCGCACTGGGATGAGTAAATGGTTTGGAGGAATATCAAGAGAGTCCTCTGAACCTATGTCACTTATGTCCCTTACTCTTTATATTGATCCACAGAGTGCTGCTTCGACACATTCACGTGTAGATTCTGCTGCATCTGCCTCTTATCTAACTTTGCTTTTCTCTGATATTGCCAGGTTCTGCCTCGACAGACCTGTGGTCTTTTTACTCACACTATCTTCTATAACGAATATCCCGGTGGTTCAAAGGAGTTGGACAAGAGCATTCGTGGTGGTGAACTCTTCCTGACGGTGCTCCTGAACCCAGTAAGCTCATCTGAAAGGGGAATCAGTGCACGGGTGTCTCAGCTTATGTGCCTGATGTGGGAGAGGACTAGATCTATGGGTGATTCAGTGTAAGCACCCATCACGGTGTGGATATCTCCAGTGTGATGCTAAGGAGACGTGAAAAAGAGGGCCAAGGAAGTACTTGCTAGTTAATGCTGCTTTGCTTTACACACTGCCAAGGAAGCACAAGTATTGAGTGTTGACAAGTGCAATACTCCGCAGATAGAAACTAGCCAGGGTGACATGCTGAGCGTGGCCCAGCGTAGAGTGAGTGTTACCTAGGCTGCTGCATCTTCATGAATCAGAAGCGAGATGTGCCTTGGCCCGTTCCGTTCCACACACATCTGCTGCCTGTTGGCTTCTCCCCTGGCTCACTGATGAGTTTTGTTCAGAATAATTGCTTTCTCTGAGCTTTCGTTATGGAGTGTTCTCCCCTTTCTTTCAAAATGTATACACTGGAAACAATTTCTGTGTGCTTTTTCTGTGACGTAGCTGTCGCCCTAAGGCATTTTTGGGAGATCTGGGTCTAACATAGATGTTTCTTTTTCCCTTTCAATACTTGACAGTTCCATCAAGCCCCCAAGCTAATGTAGTACCTTCAACACCCTGCAGTCCCCTCCCAGTTCTTAGCCATGGATGGCAAATCACATGAGTTTCTCACTTCCCATTGAAGCTGGGAAGATGTACTAGGTGGCAAGAGACACACAAAAAAGTGGTCGTTTTTAGAAAATTGTGAATGGATAGAATTAGGAGATGAAGCTTTGTAGCCCTCTTCAACCACAGATCACACTCCCTTACATTCTTGCTGGTTGGCTGCAGCATTAAGACATGGTGCTCTTTTTGATTGTACAGAAGCTTTCTCAATTCCCCACCTGAATTTGTTTCTTACTAAAGCTGATTTGGCACCCGTTGTCCTCCCTTTCTCTAAATGGACATTGCCCTGCCAGGTTTAGATAGTGATTTTAGAATGTCTGCGTCTCCTGAATACAATGATGTTTAATCTCTCCTTTTCTCATGACTTTCAAATTTCTACCTTCTTACTTCTCCTTTATACGTCTTTCCCACCAATGCCTGAGTATGGGCAAGAAGCTATGCAAGCAGATCTGAAGGAAAGTAGGTTGGTTCTGACTAGCTTTCTAAGTGGAAACCTTGGAGTACTGTCCCGGTCATTGAGTACTTGTTTGTGGGATTTGTCATGTAACATCAGCCGCTCTGCTCACCGTGATTTTTTCTTTCATTCCCTCCTTCTTTTGCATCTTGATTGCAGGGTTGAATACGCAGCTTTAGCCACTTTTGGTTGGGGCTGTAGAGGCTCAGTGAATCAGAAAATCAAGCTTTTTGCCTCAATGAGCTTAATTTTTTCTTGTCTCTTGCTTTTCCTAGTGTTTAGTGCCTCTCTACTCCTAGAAGTAGAACTGTGATAGTGAAAATACCCTCGCAGTGTGCTCTGGGTGCATCATACAGACAGGCTGTAGTTTACAAACAGGCCCTGTGTTTCTGAAGGTTAGCCTGTGACCAGCGCTGGCTTGGATATGATCTGCAGAAGGTATGGGTCTATAACAGCCCTAGCTAAAAAGCTGTAAGGGTTCATACTTCCAGGTCTGGAAGCCAAACTTCTGTCCCCGAGGTCTGGAAGCCAGCCTTCTGTCCCTATTGCCTGGGACAGAACCGTTATCTTTACACATGACAACTAAATCTACCTGCTTAATAAAAGTCTGTAGTAAGGAGAAGGCTATTCTTTGCATTATGTATGGGATTGATTGGTCAGATGGAAAGAAACTGCTTTCTTTTCTGTGACCATTGCTTTTCTGGGCTTCTGTTCCCATATGTTGGGTGAATTCCACCTTGTCCCACTTCATAATCGTCAGATCTTAAAGAATGCCTGCAGAAATAGCCACTGTGAAACTTAAGAGCTCTAGGTTTCTCTTGGAAAACCAATTGCCAGACTGTAATCCAGAGATCATTGCTGGTCTAGGAGGCTGTGCCAAGGAATTTATAGAAACATAGTTTCTAGAGCTACCCATTAAAATTTGCTGATAAGCATGTGACAGTCGAAGCAGCTGGCAGTGATCTGTGATCCAAAAAGTTCAGGAAGATTGTGCTCTGGTACAGGATGAGCTTATTTGCCAGATTTACTGTTGGCTCTTCGTGATGACTTTTAAAACTCTTTCAGGCGCCTTCAGATGCTTCCGATGTTTATACTTTTGCTTCCTTTTGGCAGTGGAGCATTTCTCTCTGTCAGCAGTGGAGTACTGTGCTCTAAGCTCCTCTTCATTGCTCGTGTTTGCAGAGTGACTCAGACCCTTGCGTTCCTCCCCTCGCTGATAGAGCCATCTCACAGACCTGATAGAAAGCTGGCCAGCCCCGCAGCCCCAGCAGTGATCCGGAGCAGACTTGGACCAGGCTCTTTCAGTCCTTTTTGGTGCTTCCAGCTCCCTTTGAGTGGATATATGCATGCAGGAGTCTCCAAGCCTGTACGCGTATGATTAAGTCCACAGTGCAAACAGAAGATGTTTGATCTTCTGACTAGTGAACAAGGTCTGATGTCAGGAAGGAGAATAGCTGTTGATGTTCAGCGGACAGGCTGCCGTGTGCCCAGTCGCTATTTCCGAGAAGCAAAGGGCATCTTTGTGATCACTTCTCACAAACACTTTTGCTCACACTATGCAGGCAGGTTACTGCTGTGTCCACAGCTGCTTGTTACGTGTTGCAAGGATGCTCATACCCTCCTGTTTTCTGTATTCTGTATCCTGGTCTCTGTGACCTTTCCTCTCATTTTTCCTCAGTGTGAAGGAAGGGAAACCATGGCATGCTGACAGTGGAAGGGAGGGGGAGAGGAGGGAGGTGTTATTACCAAGCTAGTCCCCCAGTGTCACTGGGTGTGGGTGGGAGGGAGGGAGAGATGGGACTTGAGCATAGCTTATGTCAGAAGTAGTGCTCAGAGCTGTTTTGGCAGCAGTAGCTGTGACGAGGCAGAGCAAGCTGCCAGGCCTTGTTGAACAGTGCATGTGTGCTACAGGACATGATGCACGCTCAGAAGTTCAGGGAAATGGCTCTTTGGTCGGTCTTGTCTTGTCTTCTTCTAAATCCAGTTGCTTGGGACTGTTTGCAGGTGACAGCATTACCTATGTGAGCCATTTTACCAAATGTAGCCAGTCTTGAGACACAGTTGCTAACCTGGATCACATGCAGGCTTTTTTTATTCTGGAAGTCTTGAAGGGGCCCCAGGTGGTGACCTGCATCCTCCCTGCTGCAGTACTTGGTTTATGCCAGTGAGCCAGACGATTCACGCAACAAATTTTTCCTCTGAATGTTTCACTAGCAAGTCAAAAGGATGAGCCACTCTTTGCTGTCACACCACCTTCCTGGTGTCTCCCAGAAATGGGCAAAATACAACATGAGACGCGTTCTTTTGCTGCCTTATGTGCTCCATGGCACGGCCCTACAGTTACACAGAAGATCTTTCTGTCCTTTGCTCTGTGTTGGATTTAACACATCCTTTTTACAAAACAGCACCAAGCACACACTGCTTTTTGAAGCGTAGGTGCCAGAGCCTGTCTGGCAGGGCCTCTCTGTCAGCTCAGTAGGAAACCAGAAGTGAAAAACTCACAGGCAGACAAATGTGATAAATCTTTAACTCCGCTTACTTTCAGTGTGTCCCAGAGTCCTACCACTGTTTTCTGTTGCCTACTCCAAGACCCTGGGGTGTGAGCACCTTATGGACAGGATTAAATTCATTTCACGGTGTCTTGGGGATGGCTCAGGCATGAAGAGCTACGATCTGTCAGCACCACTCGTTGCACTAAGACCAGTCCATGGTGACACCGGGCAGAAAACTGAATTCAGACCTCCTGAATGCCAGCAAATGTCTTCATCCCAAGACCATCTGTCTCCTGTTTCCCCCTTTTGCTCTTCCCCTACTGTGAGTGGGAAAGCCATTCCTGCCCCCTGCCAGGGAAGCCTGTTGTTGCCTGCTGACCTTACCTGGCATCATCAGGATTCAGCCCTGAACTGTGCAGCAATGGGTGCCCCTGTTGTTACAGAGGTTTCTTCCCCTCCCTGCACTAGCAGACAGGGGGTGGGGAGTGCTAAATCATCCACGTAGTCATTCTTCCATTGGCCTTAGTGTTCTCCTTTTGTTTTGCTAACTTCTAGCCATGGTGTGGTTTGTGTCTGACAAAGAGCTGTTGTGTTACAGGCACTGGGATGCCCAATTCCATGGGACCTGTCAAAGCCACACACCAGAGCCAAGCTGACAGCAGTCTTTTGCGCTCTTTTCCAAAAGTTAAAATACTGAAAAATAGACAGGAGGGAAATATATCTGCTTGAGAGAAGAGATGGCTTGGCAAGGCAGAGAGAGCACACCAGCTCCTGAGCACTGCCGTGCTGGGGGGGCTCCCATGGGTGCTCCGTGCCACTTTGCCCAAGGGTTTACATCCTTAGGCTTCGCAGGACATTTTTCAGGGGCTGCTTATGCTGAAGGCTCTTGTGAGCTAAAACCTTATCAGCTGGTGTCTGTTCCCAGGACAATGTGCAATGTCTCTTTGCAGTCCATGTTCAGATCCCCAGGTACGCTTGTTTGTATTTTAAAGTGTGACTTGCCAGTTGTTCCTTTACATTTGAGGTGTCAGCTCCAAAGTGAATGAAAGCTGACAGGCTGTGGGCCTAGAAATAACTCCTGTGAAAACGGTCCCTTGTGCCGCGGTGCCCTGGCCTTGCAGCATGCTGCCCCCCGCCCTGGCCTGCTCCCCTGCTGTAGCAGGCACTGCAGCTAGAGAGGTTGCCCCGGTTGTGCCTTGGGGAGAGGAAGGGAAGCTCCTGTTTTCCCATGAAACAGGCTTTGCAAGGTTTGGCTAGGAGGGAGTCACTGACTAACTCTTGTTCCCCTAAATGTCCCAGAGCCGCTTGAATGGCATTTTGAAACTGTTCTGGACTCACGTCTGGGGCTCAGTTATCACCCCACCACCATTCCCAGGGGTTACTGAGAGGTCTGTGTCCCTCCTCTCCTGAGTTCCTCCTGTCTTGCAAGCGCTACATTTCTTTCATTTTTCGTCAAGGCAGTGCTGTATCCTGGCAGATGGACATTTGTCAACCCAGACAGCCAGGGCAGTCTGAGATGTGAACAGCCTCATGCTGACAGTGGAATCAAGCTAGAAGGAAGCAGTACTGTTACCTGATTTACCAGTATCCCATGTCTTTTCTATTTTCAGATCAGCATCTTCATGACCCACCTGTCCAACTATGGGAATGACCGTCTGGGACTGTACACTTTTGAGAGCCTGGTCAAGTTTGTGCAGTGCTGGACCAACCTTCGCCTGCAAACATTGCCCCCTGTCCAACTTGCAAAAAAGTACTTTGAAATCTTTCCCCAGGAGAAGAATCCCTTGTGGCAGGTGAGGAAGCAGCGTTAACCGCTCCTAGTGGTTTTCCAAGAGGTATGTTCCACATTTAAAGTGTAGAAAGACTGCTGATCCAGAGCACAGAGGGGTCTGCATAAAGCTTTTACGTGTGGCTTGAGGCAGCAAGTGGCAAATTGCAAAGTGGAAGGGATGGGCAGTAGGAGCAGTAGGACACAGTCACGGTGTGAGCTTAGGGACAGGGATGGCTGTCATAAGTGATTGGGGGGCAGGCTTGCAGGCATTTGGGTTGTTAAAGGGCTTATGTTAGAGCAAGCTGCTGTGAAATGTTACGTGTGCAAGGAAGAACCCTGTTTGGTGCTGGAGGAGGTTGCAGGCATGTTAATGTGGTTAATCTTAAAGTAATTTCACACTGCAGAATTCATGTTCATTAAATAAAAACATGCTTATTCCATTTTATCCCAGTGCAGCAGCTCTCTGCATGGTAATGAGCAGATGAAATTAGCTGAAGGTGATAGAGTTGTCTGTCTGCTAGAAGTTCACAGATGCTGAGCTGTACTATCATGGTGGCCCAGCCCAGCATGGCTACAGAGGGCAAGGCCTGTGATTACACTTTCAGAGGGACTTTGGCTCCTATGTCACTTTGGAGCTTTTGAAAACGTTCCCCCGTGTTTTTACTTAACTCTTCTTGATGCCTGGCAGAGCAGCCGTGTGGCTGTGAAGTGTTCTTCATATGCTAATAGCATTTTCCCAAGAGGACTGGCCTTCCAGCTTTTCCTCCCCTTTCCATTAACTCCTGTGGTAATGCTTAATCCCATCACTTGTGCTGCAGAATCCCTGTGATGATAAGAGGCACAAAGATATCTGGTCCAAAGAGAAAACATGCGATCGACTCCCCAAGTTCCTCATCGTGGGACCTCAGAAGACTGGTAATGTGAATACTTTATCTAAAGACAGGTTGCAGCTTCCATCTCATTCCTCCAGAGAGGAGAGCTGGAAAGGTCTGTGTTGTAGGTCTGTATGGCTGCCCTTTGAGCAAGCTGCCAAATGGCTGCAGAGGACATTTCAGAGAATCTCAGATTTGTTCTAACCTAAATCTGGCAAGTCCATCAGTACTTTGCACCCTGCCACTTTGCTTGGCTCAGTCCTGATTTGCAGGGAAAAGCCCTACCTGCAGAGTTGTGTTTTGGCTTTTCCACATAAGCTCAGAGAAACTGTGACCTTTCTTAGTGTGTCACAAACATAAGCTGTCAGCAGGACTAAACGCACACACTTAGCAAAAGTTACGATGAATGCCCCCTAGTGCTTTTATTGCGACAGATCTGTGTACCACTGCATGCTCCATGTCACTGTCAGTGGGAGGCAGAGATCCGTTTTTGTCTGACCTCTGTCACCATCTCTTAACTGCTGTGGCATTGTGGTTGGCAGTGATATGGCTGTATGTACTGTCCTGAGGAGTCCTTTCTAGGCTGAAGAGAGCAAAATCTCTTCAGCCAAAGCCAGGTCTTCAAACCTTGGCTTTCTCTGTAGTGCAGTGAAATAGCAGCTGCCAACCATGCACAGCAACTGGTGATCCTGGCCTTGGGAGGAAGCTTTTCCCAGCCCAGCTGCTGTTTCCTGCCTGTGTCACTGTGCAGCTCTGTTGGTGTGTGTGCAGCATGGGTCCTCCGGTATCACGGCCCAAGCTGCTTGCAATGGCACGGTAAGAAAACCTTTCTCTCGGCTGATGTATTGGCCTGCTGGAGGCCTACAGCTCTGTGCTGAGCAGGATTATCTGGTTTGGCTGCGTAAAGGGAAAACATCTACAGCAGAGGCAGGCCAAGGCTTCTCTAGCCGAATTCTTACCCAAGGACACTAATGTTGTCCCTGGCATTTCTCCTTCCCACACATGCGATACCGTCCTGCAGTGCCCAAGCCACCTCCTGTTTGGCAGGTATGGGTTCTGCCACATGACAGTGTGGCTGTGCCACCAGGGAGAAAAAGCGTGCGGGTAGCCCAGCCATGGTAAGAACACAAGATCGCCTACGTGGGTGACAGCAGTCATGCTAAGAAGGTGACTTAAATCAGCTGCATGAGCTGAAACATGGGATTGAACTGCTGAGTCAAGTTCAATCCCAAAGTGCTTGGTGTCGCTGCTCTTGTAACCTGCATGAGTTAAGGGGTGGGTTAGCCAGGCATGGTAGCAGGGTGCCCACTTGGGGACTGTTTTTTGCAGTGTAAAGCCTTTCATTCAGCCAAGCATTATGTGTGACCCAGGTCCCGTTAACTGGTTCCTGTTGCAGGCACAACAGCTGTGCACTTCTTCTTGACCATGCATCCAGCTGTCACCAGTAACTTCCCAAGTCCATCCACCTTCGAGGAGATCCAGTTTTTTAATGGACCCAACTATCATAAAGGAATCGATTGGTAAGAATCCTGACACGTGTTCTTCTGTGATAAGGTGTGCCCATGTTGTCTTCTCCTGAGTCTCTCTGTATGTCCACTTGAGCCACCTTAGTAGCTTCTCTATTCCTAAACAGCTGTTTTCATTGCTATTGCTCAGTGCATGTTCTCTATTTTCCTGCTAATCCAACTGCTTAGTCCCGAGAGCAGGACAGGCAGCTTCTGATATTAGTGACTGTTCGCCAGGAGATTTCTGGGCACGATTTAGCTTTTTAAAAATTCAGTCTCTGTTGAATGCACTGCTGTCATGAGGTTTCTTCTCCTTTGACATGCAAAACAGACAACAGTGTGCTCTTTAAAAAGTTCTTCGTGGTTTCCGAGTTAAGACACTAGGACAGAGGGGACAACCTCCGTGCTGTTGTGCTGGGCCCTTTAGACTTAACAGAGTCGACGCTGCATTCCTTGCACTGGCTCCAGTGTCTCTTTGGCCACATCCGTACGCTGTTCTTTATCTGTACAAGTATACAATTTTGATGAAGTGTTTCCATCTGGCAGGGAAATACTGGTGTCACTATGGCACTATTACACCACTGTGTTTCCAGGCAGAGAAATTTTAAAGTTGTTTCTTGCTCGAAGCATGCACTTTGGGTCCACGATGGCACCGCACTCCCTCATGTGCGGCTCTGAGGGACGGCTGTGTGGCGGGAAGGCATTCTGCCGTGGCATTTCTTTGCCCATGAGCTGTGGGAGATTTTGTCTGACTTCTCTAATCTCTTAGAGGACTGTTGTAAAGATACTGGAAGGTGTTGGTACTTGAGCGAGGCTCACGTGAGTCAAGCATTACAGAGCAGCTGTACTAGCTGATGGACAGGCTTGGAAAGCATAGGCTTTTATGTGCATCTCCTGGAAAAGTCATCCAACTTGAGTGTAGCATCACATGCGAGAGGAGAATCTTCATGTTTAGGATAGAATTTGAGTTTGTTGTACAGCTTATATTTCAGCAGAGACCAGTCTTCCAGTGCTTTACAGTGTCCTGTTCCCCCCTTACCCTCTATCCTACCATTATTCGAATGTCTTACAGTTTGTGTTACTAATTTTACAAGCTCCTGTGAGGCAGAACAGAGCTCTTGACCCTGTGCCTCTACTATGAACTGAGGTACAAAGAGAGAAATGATTTAGATGGGTCTAAAGGAGGCAGTCAGTGGCAGGGCAGGCAGCTGATTCTGGCCTTATTCTTGGGACAAAACCTTTTTTCTCCTAGAGCTTGCAACTAGTACCCTAACCTTGGCCTTTTCCTTCCACTGCCCAGGGACTTGGGGAACACACTCGCAGCAAAATACTTTCTTACCCTTTTATCATCTCCAGCTTTCTGTGTTGTGCTCTACCACCCCTTTCCAAGTCATGCCTCTGCCAGCTCTGCACCCGTTTGCCCATTCATTGCCGTTCTGGGGAGGTGCAGTTGTTCTGTGAACTGTGTCTGTTGAAGAGGAGCAAGGGCATCATTTTGTCATGTGCCGTTTCTTTGTTGGGCCGTGCTGCTCACCAGCGTCCTGTCTGTTCGGCAGGTACATGGAATTCTTTCCCATCCCCTCCAATGCCAGCACAGACTTCATGTTTGAGAAGAGCGCCAATTACTTTGACACAGAGGTGGTTCCAAAACGTGGTGCAGCCCTGCTGCCTCGAGCCAAAATCATTACTGTTCTGATCAACCCTGCTGACCGAGCCTATTCATGGTACCAGGTAACTTCCCTGCGCTGCTCTGCGGGTGAGGGCCAGAGAGATATTCCAGTGGGGTGAGGCGGAAAGCCTGGGGCAGAAAGCCTGTGGATCCATTTCCACAGAGGGGCCAGGGGAGATGATGCAGGCTGCCTGCAGAGTGTGACAGTTACATACAAAGGCATTGGTGGGTGGTTGTGCCGAGGCAGTGGAGTCTGCACAGAGATGTGTAAGGTGGAATTTTGTGTTCCTGCTCCTAAATTCAGCTTATGTTTTTCAGCACCAGCGTGCTCACAATGACCCTGTGGCGCTCAATTACACTTTCTACCAAGTGATCTCTGCAAAATCCCAGGCCCCTCAGGAACTGCGCAACCTGCAAAGCCGATGCCTGCTCCCTGGCTGGTATTCAACTCACCTAGAGCGCTGGCTGACATACTACCCGTCTGGGCAGGTAGGAGGTTTGCAGTAGAGGCTCTCTTGGAGCCCCTTGTAGGTTTAGTGTAAAGGAGAGAAGAACAAACTGTAACATGTGCATGTGCTCTTCCCCTCCTCGCCCCCTCCACGCCCATTGTTTTCATTTCACCTTCTGTCTTGTCTTTTGGAAGAAGAGCCACCACTTGCTTCCTCCTGTTATGAGCTGATAAGAAATCAGGCTTGAATGCTCCAATTTTGCACTTTACTGCATTTGTAAAAGTAAATAAGTGCAAGAGGATACTGTGATCTCCCAGAGAGTTCCACGATATTGGGAAGTTCAGCAAGAACAGCAGTGTTAGCACTCCCTTCCTTTCGTCTTGGCTGCCTGCAGCCCAGGGACCCTCTTCAGGCCCAGTAGGTATGCAGCTACTTGTGGTTGCGTTGCTTTAAAGAGAGGCTCTTGGACTCTGCCACTTGTTAGTTCCCATGCTGTGAAGCCTTTAGCTGTCTGCTGAAGGGAAATTTCACTGTAGAGATGTCAGGATTCTGTGTTTTGTGTATAAATTTGCAAAAAGTCAATTATTAGACAATATAGACTATTTCTGTGTCTAAATTCCCAAGAAATTTATAAACTGCCTAATACATTGTGAGTCAGGATGTATTTTTTTCAAGTTCCTTTCTGCTGCTGGGATTATCCTCAGACAGTCTATAATCCAGCAGAGTCTCATAATGTCCATTTAGTCTCTTATTCTTTGCGAAAGCAGCAGCCTAAACTGTACATCATAGATCTGCCAAGACTAAAAGAGACTTTTGAAAACATTCTTGGGTTCGTGTCTCATTGCTTTACTATTCTGGGAGGTTACTGCTGTGAGGAATGATAGAGCCAGACGCACCATCCTTGTACTTACTATGGGTCAGGGTCTCCTACCTTCCCCAAACTTCAGTTCATGTGACTATTCTTCTATTGTGTTCTTTGGAATAGGTAATTTATTAGCACAAATGTTGTTCATTATTGTCTATCATACATGTAACAGGAGATAATCATAGGTTACAGAAGAATACTTAGCACAATGGCTGCTGACATCTAAAAAGAATACATGAGATACAGAATACAGAGATACTCTGTATCCATGTTGCTGCTGGGCCTTAATGCTCGGTTACGTGGGGTGTGGCCGAAGGCAAATTTATTAAGCAAAACCTATCATGATCTACTGTCTTGCAGTATTTTTGCACTATCTTGCAGATAGTGGCACATATCATAACTTCTGTCTGTGGTGACAAATGGGCCGCATCCCCCGCTGTGTTGCTCTAGAATAAACAGGCTTTGGCAGCCTTTACTCACACGCACAAAGGCCAGGGGCATTTTTGAGAGCCAGGAAGCTCACGGGTGTCATTCAGCACAAGCTGTCAGAGGCTAAGGTGGCTGCTGTCTTTTCAGCTTCTCATTGTGGATGGTCAGGAGCTGAGACACAACCCTGCCTCTGTAATGGACAACATCCAGAAGTTCTTGGGAGTTACGCCGCTCTTCAACTACACCCAGGCCCTCAGGTAGGGAAATTGTTTTGGGAGGATGCCTTCTTAGCTAAGTGTGATACTAACAAGCACTTGATTAGAAGAATGCTTCTTATCTCTGACTACAAGACCTGCCAAGGTTTCAGAGGTATGCCTAACCCTAAAATTAGGCTCAGATAGCATGAGGTGCTACGCTAAGACTGAAATTATAACTTAGTCTTTCCAGAAATGAGAGGGGAAGGGGTGTTTTTTGGCACTGTCATGGAGAAGCATGAAGTTGCTCATAGCAGTAATTACGATGTTTTCCATTTGGTCTTTGTGGTTTCAGAAAAAGTGCTGGAATTATTAGCACTCCTTATGCTTTGTGTTATATGGGACAGAAAGTAGAGGAAGTATGATAAAAAATGTGTGACAGGCTGCTTATATCTTCAACTAGATGGAGATTAGGGACACACTGCACAGTTTTGAGGTAAAGAACCTCTTATTACCTATTAGCAGGTGCCCAGAGCTATGTTAGGGAGCGTTAGCGGAGGCACTACCTCACTGCTAGTAAGTTGAAGGATGTTACTCAGCCATTACTGTGATCTTGCCCACATTGCAAGTGCAATTAATCTGGATAGATTAAGTGCTAGCTGAAAGTGAACTGTGGCCATATCAGTCTTCAGTGGAAACTCTGCAAGCCCACTGGAGATCCTGAATATTGCTCTTTGCAGCTGAAACCGGTGTTTTCGCATCTTCTCTGCTGTCGCAGCCTATGCTAGCTGAGGGTAGTGGGTGGTGTGCGTGTGTGTAGGCATACGGCAATTGCCCTTTCCTTTAACAGTAGAGAGAGGAGAACCAATTCAGTTCTCTGCCTACAGTTGTTTTCCAAGGGGGTGGCACATGGCTCCCCAGGGGAGGGCAGACTGAGAGAAATGTCAGATTACTTGAAAGCCTTACTTGCTGAAGCACATGTCGTGATGGTAAATGGGCTATTTACAGTAGTGGTAGTGGCTGGTACCCTTCAGCCAGGGTCAGAGAAGAAATGGTATTGGTCAGCTTGCCTCACAGTTTGGTTAGAGGTACTTGCTCAAACCTCAAGCTCACCTTTGGCCAAGTGAGAGGACAGGACAGACAAGACCAGATATGGTTCCCAGCATTGCCTTATACCTATGTTTTAGCAAGAGAAGAAACACCGATACTTTAAACAGCCAGGGGATTCTCTAACACTTTTCAACTATAAAGAGGAGATTTAAAAGAATTCACATACACTAAAACATTATTATTTTTCCCCCTCAAAGCTTAACAGACAAATATTGTAACACCATATTACCTCTGAAATTTGCATAAAGCTGAAACAGTCATGGTTGTAATGGACTTGTCAAAGTAGTCAAGTGGTTAAAAAAAAAAATTGAACCAATACCATAAATAAATAAGTAAAACCTAAACCCAGTTTTTAAAGCATTAAAATGGGAAATACCTATAGAGCTACTTAATTTCTGCTGCTTCTAATTGGGCATGTGGTCATACCTTTTGAAGACAAGTGTCCTTTTCAGATTTGATGAAGCAAAAGGATTTTGGTGCCAGCTGCTAGATGGAGGAAAGACTAAATGCCTAGGAAAGAGTAAAGGAAGAAAATACCCTGATATGGATTCCTCGGTGAGTAACTGTCTCAAATCTGTTGGCAGCAAGAGATGTAGAAACATCCCAGCAAACCAACCTGCATTTTCCTACCACCTATGTCCTAGATGACCTATGGAACATGTGCTGAGGGTAATGTTTTCACCCTAATGTGGTCTGTATTTTCCACACAGTCACGGCTGTTCCTAAGAGACTTCTACCGGGAGCACAACATTGAATTATCCAAGCTGATGAACAGACTTGGACAGCCCCTTCCAACCTGGCTCCGAGAGGAACTGCAGAACTCCAGCTGGAGCTGAGAGGGACTCCCTTGCCCCCAGTGCCATTGGGATGTGTGGTGCTCCAACGCGTGCTATGATGCCACCTCTTGTCAAGCCAAAACAAGTGGACAAATGAGCAGGAGCAGAGAATGTGCATGTGGAGCCTTTCCCCACCATTGGGAAGGGCTGCTGCCTCCGACACTGCCCTGGGGCATGGACTGCAAGTCACATTCTTGAGTATTAATGGTGTGTTACACTTTGACTTTTACTTTCAGGAAGGATTTGGAATGCCTGCCCCACTTTGAGCAGGGGAGAGAGCACGGTTAACACTTTATGTTTAAATTGCTCTTCTCAGTATATGAAACAGGGACTAGCTGGAGGGTTAATGTGTTACTTCTCTGAGTCCAGAAGTAAAGACTTAAGAGGTGAGCTATTGAGCCCACTGCTGAGAAGAGCAGCAGCTTAATAAAAGGGGAGTCTAGTCCAGTGAACCCCAGCTTTTATCCAGTAGTCTATTTGGCAGCAGCAAGGTACAAGAAGACCTTGTCCCTCCCCACACAGAGTACAGTGGCCATGATCATTATCATTACTTACAGTGCCACTGTGTGTGGCTGTTGGGGACTGCACTTTCTTGGAGACGTAGCAGAAAGATTGCCTCTCCTTATCTGCAGCACTGTTGGTGGGATATGGTGTCCAGTGACAGGCAAAGCTGCAGATATTGACACACAGAATTGATTTGTTATCTTAGGGAAAAGGTTGCCATATGTGGCAACATGGCAAGTATTTCTCTGCAGGGACTTTAGACGTTTCAAAAGATAACCAAGGCGTAGTATGTCCTCTTAGAGCACTTTGGAGGCATGTGTTTGTTAGTGCAGCACAGCAGCTGGGGGAGGCAAAGCTCAGGTATTGTAATATAAGGCTGATGCAGCTGAAAGCAGACAATTCAGTTCCCCATGTCTGATCAGCTTAAAAAAAAAAAAGCAACATTTTTTTCTTTCCAACAGCTCCAGGGCCCCTACCACATATGCTGATAGCTAGCACCTGTTTTAATCCCCCTGCAGTCCAACAATCCAAGTAGAAAAGCCAAAAAAAAAAAAAAAAAAAACAGTTAAAAGTAAGTACCTTTCAGATATGAAGGGAAGGCTGGGAGTTTTAGAAGTGGTTTCCTGTATCCAAAAGGGGCCGTTTAGTTTACTACTTCTGCACACAGTCAAGGAAGTACACTAAGGTGCTTTGCCTCCTCCTGCAGTTGCTGGATCATTATTTTCAGAGGAAATCCTCCATCATGGTTGTACATGTTTTCTGTTGCTGAGCCATGGGCTTCTGGAGTTGTGTCGGCCATCGTCCCTCCCTCCCGGGCACAGATGGACCTTGGAGATTGCTGCAGTTCCAGAGAACAGAGGGGCAGGATCCATATGAACACAGATTACGGAAACTTCCACAACTGTCATGAGCTCCTTTTCTCCTATCCAGAGAGAAGTTGCTTCAACCAAGCTTTTCCATTGAGCCTTAGGTATTGTGTATTTCTGAATGAATGGTGCATTTACCGTTGTATGTAAATGTATATAGTATGCAATATAGTATTTTATTTCATGTGCCCTTGGGAAAGGGTTATTTTGTGCAGCCAAAAAAAGGACAGAAAGACTAGAAATCCCTCTCTCGCTCCTGTTAGAGAGAAGAGCCCGACTTCCTGCACTGGATTCATGTATAGCATCATTCACATTGAATGATAATGAAGAAATTCTTGGCGCTCGAAGCTGAGCACAAATGTCTGAATAAAGGCTAGAAGTAGTAGTAAGTGGAGATTCAATAAATGTACTACTTATTTTTCTTCTTTGTGATGATTTGGAGTGATGTCATGGACCCTAAGCTGGTAGAAGGGTAAGAAAAACTGAAAAACCTACTCCAGACCTTACAGCTGATATTTGGGAGGGCAACAAAGGTGTTTAAGTTATATTTGTAACAACACAGAAACAGTTCCTAAAGCTTCTTTCTCTGTAAGTGCACCCGTAGGCTTGCAGAAGCTGGCACAGCACGCAACCTGTGGTTAGAGACTTACTCTTACTGGTTTGCACTAGTGATGACTTTTGGGCCACTCCTGGCTACTGCAGTAGTTCCCAGCTGCTGTGCTGCACAACAGCGCTTTGCTGTGCACCTCCTGTCCAGGTGTGAGCAGACCTACAGTAATAAGCAACCTTACATTCAACTGGAAGCAAAACACTGTTTAAATAGTCACGGTTGTGACAGCATTATAAAACAGCCTGACAGCTCTCACTTCACTAAGCACTTCACAAATAAACGCAGCAGCAGCAGCGCAGCTATTTTTACGTGCTGCAAGAGGAGGAAGAGGATCCCAGGACCAATGCTACTGATGCTCCATTAAACACAGTTTCCGGCTCTTAATCCATTACAGGTTGTCACTTACACAATTACTTTATGCTTTACCTCAGACTATGGTACATCTTTGAGGAGATGGACTCAAACATTAAAAAAAAAAAAAAAATCAAGGTACCAGGAATAAATGTTGGGAGGGGCTCAGTGAATGTCAGGGTTCTTGTACTGGCAATAGTCCTTCAGTCAAGGCAGCAAAGGGCAGCTGTGTGTTCTCATTATTTGTTCTTTCCCTCCCCCTGATTGTTTCATTTCTATGCTATGCTAGTTCTTACTGCTTATGCTAATGGCAAACAAATCACCTGCTGTGGTCACATCCAAATGTAGGATGTCCTTATCTGATTTAGCTGATGAGGAGTCCTTTTCAAATCTGGTAACTCCCTCTGGCAGCATGTTGCTGCAGAAGCTACTCTCTTTCCAGACATCCCTTCAAAGTGGAAACAAACATTCCCTCCTAAGTTCTTAAAATCAGAAGCCCTGTGATATCAAAAAGCCAACAAAAACATCTCTTCCAGTGAGATACACTGGTGACTAGATACTGACCCATTAGGCACTTACACATTACAGACCCTCACACTTCATTTTGATAGTGGAAATAAACCTCCTCTTCTTACCTCTCTGTTCAGTAACAGAACTTCATGGTAAGCAGCAGTTCACTTCTAAGACAAGGAAAATGGTAAGCACAAAACATGACCCCAAAAAATTTTTGTAATGTATTAAACATATTTTTGTAGTCTGATGCATAGGAAACATACCCATTTAAAAAGGAGCAATTTGACCCAGGTATCAGAAAGGCAAATGATTGTAACAGAAACAGTAGCAAGGTCACGTCACTCTTCAGAACTTGAAGGGTGCACAAAAGGTGAGAATTGGCAAAACAAACAACAGGAAACAACTCTTTTTTTTTTTTTTTTCTTTTCCTTTTTTTTTTTTAAAGCCATCAGACAGTGTGGATATACCAACCTTAGAAAAGAAAGCTCAGCATATGAAGCTGGAACTTCTACTTGCACACAACCTCTGGAATTCAATCAGGAAGATACTTAGAAGTAGGCTGCTACCTCTTTCTACTAGGTACAAGAAATACTAGTGTGAGTCTTAACTGTAAGGTAAAGGCCCTTTAAGGGAACTGGGAGAATTTCTCTGTAGGTGGCAGCATGTATCAACTCTACATAAAAAAGCTGATTGCTGAAAACTGCAGTTTTCAATTGATGACGGCACTGCAAAGGCACATATTCCTGGCAGAAGCCTGCAGCTCCTGGAAGTCAGAATGACACACAAGTCTAGCTGTATGACTCTAACAAGCAACTTGATCAAACTCATCCTGTTGTTTTTTTTCAGCCCTCGCACTCAGTTGGTAAGAGAATCCTTTGATTCCTTGCTGTACCAGTAGTAACACGGCAGGAAAAGCAATGACAGACTGGACTGAACATGCCAAATGAATCTGAAACAAAACTGTTCATCCCCCTTGGTGAATCCTGAGTGTCTCCTGGCTGACACGGTGCAGCAGCGAGCAAGACACCAAGACGGTGGCATCTCACACACACAAGTGTTTCCAGCAGGCTGCCTCAAGCCAGGAATAAAAACTCCCATCACGCAGTAGGACATGGATTCAGCACTGGTACCGCCTCTCCAGCTATCGGGGCTTTACCGACAGTTTGTTTCTTTCCCCTTTTTCTTAAAGGCTTGGGACAGAGGGAAGAGAGCAAACACTGAGCCTTGTTAAGATTACAAACTAATGCTGGCCTCTGAGAAACAGTTTTTAAACTGGTTTTGCTACCAAAAAAGTGTTCCCGACACTCTCATCTCCACTGCTCTTGAGAACTAATTGTAGAACTAATTTATTAAGAAGCAATCTATTTTTGGCTTTAAAGAGTGGTTTTCTTCCACAACTCTTATTTCTCCCCATTCTCATCTATATAGTCTGACTGACATCTCCAGTCTCTCAAACATGCTTGTAAATAAGCATGTCCGTAATAGTGACTCTGCCCCAGCAGTCTGAAACCCAGCTCACATGTATTTCACTTAGGGTAACAGAAGATCATAAATCAGGCTGGTCTCAGAATCCCCCAGTGTCAAGTGATTGGAAAAGAAGCATTTCAGGACTTATAACAACATGTTGACACCAACGCCCTGTGCAACAGCTGCCCTTTTAAGCCCCAAACTTCCTGACACAGAAGCTCTCCTGTAAAGGCAGGAAGCAAAGTAAAGCATCACATAGGAGGAAATTGTGGGGACCCAGTCCCTGATCATGGTGCACACTACCTATGTACATATACTATATACAACAGACTTCTAGTGCATTTCCAGCATTTTCCCCTTATAGCTCACATTCCCTTCATGGCAATAAAGTAATGGTGTAGTGCAGCCTGTGCAGTATTAAGTAGTTATGACTGTTGAACTGTAAGCAGGCAACACCAACAAGGAAAAAAGTCACTTACAGAGCACAGTCACTGTCTTTATACCAACAAGAAACACTATACAGCGGTGAAGTGACCTTCTGACAGCATACAAAGCTTGCATTTGAATGTTACCACTGAGAAAAAGCATTAACTAGAATCAGGCTCCAATGGAAACCCTAGCACAGGACAGACCCAAACTGCACTTCCAGCTTTCACAGATTAATGCCACTCTTGGACAGGTGTCTCCATTCCCTGCCCCAACTGCAAGTACCTTTAAAATAGAAACAGGAAGCAGAAAGAAGTTCAAAAGCCACATTTGAATTATGCTGGGCGGCAGGGGGTAGTGAGAGGCGAGGTAGTTTAAAAAAAAAAAAAAAAAATAGTAGTATTTAAGAAAGACCCTCTTTACCATAATGATGTTATATGGCACTTAAATTCGGGCACAGAAAGAAAACACAAAGTAGTCTAAATAAACTGTAGTTGAGAGCTGTTCACTCTATCAGTAGGGCTTAACAGCAAAGTCATAAAAGAGTCATGGTCATCAACAAATGCTGAGAGGTCCTCATAGCCCAACCTGCCCTTTTAGTTTTTTCAGCTTAGTGTTATATTAAAAAAAAAACAACCACCCTCAGTAGCAGACTTTTCTGTTTTAGCATGCTCTCTCCCCAGGTGCATCCTGGAAAATTCATTTTTATACC
Organism: Calonectris borealis; assembly: GCF_964195595.1. Classification (NCBI taxonomy): domain Eukaryota; kingdom Metazoa; phylum Chordata; class Aves; order Procellariiformes; family Procellariidae; genus Calonectris; species Calonectris borealis. The sequence goes on from NC_134318.1 coordinate 20,757,791, forward strand.
CTGCCCTTCTCTTAATATCTAGGTAAGAAAAATAAAACTTTTGCAACTCTTACAGAAAATTATTTCAACTTTATGTCATATTACAGCTGACTGACTTATACCAGGAGGTGGTGATAAACTTCATGGATACTTCAATGCTTACTCTGTTTTCCATTGACTCTGCGTTTTGCAAGACTGTTCAGTGCACTCTAGCACTGTGTAGCAGTGAATAAGCTTGGAAAAGTAAAAGCCTGTATTCTGCTCCAAAATACAACAGTGCTAGGCTTGATAAAAAACAAACCCACACAAAGAATTAAAAAACAGTTTAGGTTCAACAACTCCCCAGGCGGCTATTTCTGAATGGGTTTTCAGAGAAGGAAAATACATACGGCAAATAAATATTAATGACAGTAAACAAAACTAGACAGACACACACTTTTCAGCTAACTCCAGCCATACCTGTTGCTAGGCATGTTGCTTCATCAGATGACAACTCCCAACTCCGCTTGTTCACGGGCTGTAAAGACACTGAAGTCCAAAGGCAAATACTGTTCTGCTAACTCATATTCCTGGAAAGTGATTCCAAAGGAAAACTTTCACAGGTAAGAAAGATGACTGTAGGCGAACATGTCCAGAGAGGGAGGAGGGGAGCTGGCCCTCTCAGAGGTTGGCGTACCTGATCTAGGTATGCCATTCGTTCCAAGGAATGAGGCATCCAATTACTAAAGCCTTTATTTTATCCATTCCATAAGAGCAAAAATCCCAGCAGTAAGGAAGAAATTCTTCACTATGAGGGTGGTGAGGCACTGGAACAGGTTGCCCAGAGAAGCTGAGGACACCCCATCCCTGGAAACGTTCAAGGCCAGGCTGGATGGGGCTTTGAGCAACGTGGTCTAGTGGAGGATGTCCCTGCCCATGGCAGGGGGGTTGGAACTAGATGATCCTTAAGGTCCCTTCCAACCCAAACCATTCTATGATTCTGTGATATGATCCTAACACTGGAACACCATCTGCTTTTATCTGCATGTACTGATCCTTGGACAGAGCATCAAAAGGCACATCTATGCACTGTGCCAGATTGTTTAGCTGAAGTACCCACGAAACTTCAAGTGCAGACAGTGGGTTAAGTCCAAGTGCAAGGCTGCCCTTAGCACGCTGCCCTTATTAGGACTATTAAGCAGTTCGATCTTCTATACTAGCAGGACGGTGAAAACCAGCCTAGAGGTATCTTGCAGTAAAGACATCAGCCACTTCTCAGTTGATTTCATCTGCACCTGTACAAATTTGACTTCTCCAACTCCCCACTGAAGTGAGCTGTTATTTCCGGAGACGCTAAGAGCTAAAAGGGAATGTATAGTTTCTATGGTCACAAGAGGAAACAAATCTGGCAAGTGAAAGCAAGTCATTGTGAACAGAAGACACGGGAAGAAGTACAGTCTAAAGACCTCATTCATCTTACCTTCAAGGAATGGACAGTGAATTAGACTTCACCAAATGTAACAATAACCCATTGCAAGGTCTCCCATCACAGAATATCATCTGTCTTCATGCAAGTGGGGGCCAGGCTCTATCCAGACAAATACCTGTAGCTATTAGTACTGACTAAATTCAGCATTTGCTGCCCAGCCTGGCAAGAGGTGGTAGCCAACACAGAAAACAGCTTCTCAGCTACGTAAAATCATTCTACACTGGAAGAGCTCTAAAGCATTCAGCTGCTGTGGCACCTGGCCTTCACTGCAGCCACTTCATATGTTGCTGGTAAGGGCGAGGACGTAGAGAACATTTACTCTCAGTGAAACAACACATAAGTTAACTGAAACTCAAAGGAAATTTGAGTTGGCTGTGACCTCTGCTCTTTGGCAGGTCTTCTGCTGAAATGTCTTTTCAGAATTTCTGAGCCTAAGTATTTTCCCCACTCCTGGAATAGTGACCAAACTAACAAGACTGCACTGGGTAATAATTTTCCTGCTTTAATAGTAGATTAATGCTTCTGGGGCCAGCGGGGCTCATCTCATCTCCTATAAAGGAAAAATACCACAAGAACCTTCCAGCCACATGGCAAGAAAAAACATCATCATCTGCTTTGTCACCTTCCCCTTTCTCCTGTCCTTGCTCAGATATATTTCCATGGGATACAGCTCAGGAACAACAACAGATTAACAAATGCAGAGATCCAGGACTGAAAGCATGTTCCGGAAGACCTGAATAAATGAGCGTGCAGCACTTCCACACAGGCTCCCATCTCTCTCTGCTCACTCTGAGGAATTTTTTCAGAGAAAAGTTTGGAAACTTCTGAAACTACTGACCTGTGCCTCATACTACTGAGCTGCTTGTTCAGTCAGTGTCAGCCTGAGGTAAGATTCCCTGGCTCTTCCTCTGTTTGGGCTCTGCAGCTGCTGGAAGACAACTCTGACAGGGTCTGTCATATGGAAGCAGTGCAATCTGTATGAGGACTAGAATGGGTAAAATAACCAAAGGGAGAAAGTTCTGAGCACAGTGAAAGATAATAGACATTGTGATTCCTTTTCTCTTATGGTCTTTATGGGGAATACACAGAATGAAAGCAAGTACACTTCCAGATAAAGTCCATTCTAACCTCACGGTAAGCAGCTCCACTGTATTTTCTCAAAACAAAGATACTGGTGACAGCTCTCGTGCTCCTGGTGTTTTTTAATTACGGTAGTCTGAAGACTTGCCTGCTCAGGGTCTAAGTGTAGCTTTCTAATAGATACCACAGATAAGGCTCTGCCATTTCATTTCCCCACTCAGTCCAAATCCTCAATGCAGTAACAGTCACTTCTGCTCCTGATATTTAACACATTCAGCTCTTTTGCCCATTTCCCTTCTGCTTCTTTCCTTCTAGAAGGTACTCCCTTCTCTTCCCCTAATTTTCTCCTATAAGCAGTAGAAAGCAAAAGATTAGACTTTATTAGAAAACTCATTTTTCTCCAAACTCCTTTCCCAGTTCTGAACATGCAAGAACCAGAGAGCACAGAAAGTGCTCCAGGAACCCAAACCTTCCAGACATCAGGCTGTGCCCTCCAGTCAAATCCAGGGGTTTTGCCCAGTAACAGGCAGCTCATAATCAACATGGAGTTTAGTTTAAAAACCACAAAACTTAACACATTCTTACGAACATCAGCATTTATATATTAGCATGTAACTAGACACCTTATGGAGGAATACAAGGGACTGTAAGGAGATCTTTAAATAGTTACTGTTGCACAATCAGAAGTAGAGGAACCTCAATCACACTCTCTGGCCTGTGCAGTACACAAAGTCAAACCAAGGGAGCCTGTTCATCTGTTTTGCCCTATGCCTATGAGTTAGTTTACTTTTTAGGAGTATCATTGAAAATATCAAATACAAACAGGCACATATTTCTAGCTTGCAGAAACTAAAAGCTCCCCATTGTCCTTGGCTAAAGCCGAGTAAGAAGCAAAATACATTACTACTAAGAAATTGGATTCTTAACATCCATCAATCATCTGACTTCCAGTTTTAAAAGTCCTGAAATTTATGTGCTTGTATGCTTACAAATGGCAGTAGCCTTTTAAATTTCCTTGGCATAAAAATAAAAGCCTTCTAAAATTAATTTTCTGCAATGCTGTCCCTATTGGATATCTTGCATAGTCCACCAAACACCTCTCTAAATGCATGGAGCAGACCACTAGCCTTCTTTAACAATTACATCAAGGGTAAGCAGCTACTGTTTTTCACGATACTTTGGAAACACAAAGCTCCGCATTACCACATGATATCATTGGTGTCAATACCAGAAAAGGAACCTGGTGGCTGGCAGAAGTGTAGGCAGAACACCCCAGGCTTACCACCAACTCCCCTGACACCCATCAACGACCCAGTCTGCACGTACCTCAGCCTCTGCAGAGGCATGTCATTCTCAGAGCAGTACCAGGCAAGGAACTTCTGGCTCACAGCTTGTGTAAAAGCTCTGGCCACCTGCCTTGTGCTGCTCCCCAAGGCAGAACAGCTATCCACCAGGGCTCACAGGAGCTCCCACTGACACACAGCTGGCCAGCTCCATCAGACTGTCAACATCATAGCAGAGAGAAGAGAGTCAGTCTAAGAAAACGAGTGTTTAATCAGGAAACGAGAAGAGACAAGGGATAAGAAACTGATTACAGGAGAGTAATACCCCAGCCAAAAGAAACACGATTGTACAACTCGGAACGACCAGGATCAAAACATCCTATGAGCCAGCAGTGCCCAGTGAGGGACACTCCTGAGAAAGAGCCCAAGCACTTCTGGCAGTCTCCAGGCACCTCAGCGCGGTCATGGACTCTGACTGCCCAAGCTCCAGCCTCTGCCCTCAGCACCTGCTGCAGAAAGCCGCAGAGGTGGCCCTGGCCCGGCTACTCCAGTCTCAGCTTCTCTCAGCAGGAGGTGCTGAAAGGAACGGAGGGAGCACCGGCTATGCACAGCAGTCCCAGCCTCTCCTGACAGGAGATGGTATGTGGAGTAAGAGAAGCCCATACAAAAAAAAAAAAAAAAAAAGTTTACATATTTATAAATGCCAAAATAAATATTTAAGACAGAATCCCCCACCCCTCTAACACGTGCGTAATCACACTGCAAACTGCTCGCAGGACAGCCTCCAGGGGCTCAGGGAAAAAAGCAGTGACTACACCACAGGGCAGCCAGCTCAACTTCCTTCTCATTTCTGATGCTTCTGAAGCCTGCAGCCCACTGCGAAGGAGGAGGAAGAGCGAGCAAAGCAGAGCGCCAACACGCAACAGTGCTGGAGAGGAATGTCATGGTATAAATACATCAGATCAGTGGTTTCCAACAAGTTAAAACTAAAATAAAAAAGACACCAGAAGGAAGGATGGTGTAAATGGAACTACAACTATGCGGGGCAAAGGGTTGTGTGTCCGTGGAGCTCCGCCTGCTGTCACGGCGAGAAGGTGGTCATTTCCAGAGAGACCCTTTGCCACAGCTCCTTTGTCTGCTTGCCGCGCTTTAGGTTCTGGAGAATATCATTAAACTGCATCATGCCCATGGGAGTCAGGCAGAAGGCGCTTCTGGCGCTGCGGATGGCATTCACAAAGTCATCGTAGTCAGCTGGAGTGAGATGGATCAGCCGATGATGGATGTACTGGATGGGAACAGGGAAAGAGCCTTAAGGTACTTGCTCACCACCCTCTGGTGACACTCAGAGGAGGACTCAAGAGCTCCCAGAGCAATACGTCACATGATCCTGTTATCCCACAAGAGGTCCCAAGACTCAGAGGCTCTGACAGAGGAGAGCTAGCTCAAAAGACAGCAGTGTTATATCTCACATCCTAACATGGCCAAGGCGAGCGTCCTCTCAAAGCAACAAAATGCACCACACAGCATCAGCAGGTGATCTCTCCTTCACAGGCACTAAATTGTGCCATAGTACAGCACAAAAGGGTCAGCTAACTCTCCACCCCACCACCCACCAGCATCTAACCCTCATGCCATTCATTCTGCAGGTTGTACATGGGGACCCAGTTCACTCACTGGACATCTCCTTTGCCAGCGGCTATGGAAGGAGTAAGGCTTACACTAAGTTGCTACAAAATATCTCTAGGCTTAGCACTGTCACTTCCACCAGCTTCTCAACTAAGGCCCCAAAACTGCAGGTCCACCTTTTGAGAAATCTAATGTAGCTCAGAAAAAGAGCTTAAGTGAAGAAGCTGTCATTTCTCAAAAATATCACCTAGGTGATAGGACAGCTAATCCAACCTGGACAGTACGTCTACAGAATCATCCTTCTGGTCATTTATCCAAGAGAAGTAGGTATATGTGTGGCATCCTGTTTACACTGTTTTAAGGAACAAGCAGCTCTGGTGTTCCAGCTGGCTCACTAAAGCACACTTGTCCTGGTTTCAATAAATCCTGAGATATCTCATCCGTACCGGTAGCTGACCAAGCCACTTCCACTATTAGTGCCAGCACTGGCACACCAGACAGCCACGCCAGGGCTTCATGACGAGGGGAAGACAGGCTACAAACAAGGAAAGAAAAAAAAAGATAGACTGGGAAGGGAGGTGGACGTGGGGCCTGAAAACATAGCAAAGAAAAAGTACAGAAGTTAAAAGGTACGGGTAGCATTTGGAGGGAGGAAGAAAGTAGATGGGGAACACAGAACCAGCCTGTCCTTTGTGGTGAGCACAGGAGGCGAGAGGCCTTGGAAGAAGCAGTACAATGATGCAGCCTCCATACAGGCAAGCAATGCCTATTCCAGTCCCCGCTGAGGGAAAGGGATGCATCAGGCCATAGACCAGCTCAGCTACCAGTACCCAAAGTACTGGTACTGGTGTGCAGTACCTTCCCCCCTGCACACACACACGCAGGCAGTACCTGCAAGGCAGGCAACGGCCTGGCAGCTTTGGCAGGCAGGAAGACAGGCCACACATTACCTGCAAGTAGGCCTGCTGGCACCTCTGCACCAGCTGGTGGAAGGCTGGGGTGCGCAGGTGGTTGTGCACATGGGCAGGGTTGAGCCTCTGTAGAGCTTCCATGATGATCTCCTGGAGCACAAAAGGACTCAGCACCCCCTTGGCCGCACCAACGCAAAACTGATGCACGTAGTTTACACCTGCACAGGAAGGAGAAGTCAGAACAACAGTGTTAAGGTAAGAGAAACACAGGAAATCAGGTACTTCCCAGCAAGAACCTGGATTTGGAGCACCTTCTTCTCAGTGTAATCTATCCTCCAGCAGGCTTGGGGGAGACACTCTAGCAAACTCATGGGAACGAGAGATCATTCTGATATATCCATCAGGTCTGAGTAGAGACCGGGTACCACCTCAGTCACTGATATTCCCAGCTCTGTCTTTAAAGGGGATATGAAAGAAAACTGATGTGCAAGATAACTACAGAGGCAAGGATGCACTGCACCTCCTCCCATTGCTTCTTGCCTCCCCATCTAGGAAGCACCTAGATGCTCCAGCACTCAGGCCTTAGGGAGCCTGAAGAGACAGTCAAGCTTCCCCACTGCTGCCTACAGTGGAGCTCCCCCAGCAGCAGCAGGAGAAGCCATGCCACATGTTTGTAGAGGTTGTTTGTTTGTTGTTGCTGTTGTTTGTTTGTTTTTTTAAAGTTCTTACTGATGATGAAAGAATTAAAAAATTTAACTGACAAAAAAGATCCAAGAGCAAAGTGGAAGTAAAAACAAAAACAAAAACCCCAAACAATTGGTGGTTTGAGCACCTGTTGCTATAAAAGGTCTTCAGAGAAGGTGTAAATATACATAAGAAAGAGGAATACCTACAAGATAGTGGAAAGGGAAAAGAAAAAGTTGTTGTTATAGAATGAAAGAGACACAAGTTCTGAGCCCTGTCCAACCCCATGCACTTCATCCAGTGCCTCAAAATTCAACAGCATGCCTACAGAACCCAAAAATGGGACAACTGCCTGGATGAACGAGCAGCAGGGATCTTCTGAAACATTCTCAGAAATGCGGTCAGATATCAGGCTCACCCAATCTTTGAAGTTTCACTCTTTAGAGAGCTTTTTCCCACCATGGTCCAAATCCCAGCAAGTGGATTTCTGCTGAAGTACTGCTCTGAGCCTTACCTAACTTCGCAGCTAACCCAAGGAGCCATTTTACATCCTCCGTGTAGGGTGGGCTGCGGGAGAAGTTGTTGGGATGGTCGTTGTGAGCTCTTCGGCCAAGCATCTCCAGAGCCAGCATCCCTGTGAGAAAGGGGCAGCCAGAGTCAAGCAGCATTTCTGCCCAGTAAGACTTAGTCTAGCACTTCAGTCACTGCAACACAACCTGATTGGCCTGCCCTTCATCAGCAGAAAATTCCCTAGCTGCAAAGAGTCCTGAGAGAAACAAAAGGCCCATCTTGGAGCCTGTCACCACAGGAAGTATCTGCAAGAACATCTGGATCTGCTGCTCCAGGCTGGGAAATCTGCATCGCCATCACACCTCACTAGAGCTGCAAAGAGACACTCCACTAGCACCTACAGCAGTGTCAAGCAGATAGCCCCAAAGGCTGCACTACAAGAGATGTCCTGAAAGCAATGCATTTGCTCCAAATTTTGCAGCAGAGAAGCTACCCACATCAACCTACTCAGCTGCAAGACAACAGGCCAACACTGAGCTGCAGAATTGCCAATCTGCAAACATTTCATTTATTCCACTACAGTTCTTCACGCAAATCCTCCCATTTAAAAGGTTTTAAAATACCAACAAGCACTACGTCTTGATCTTCCAGACCCTTTTCCCCCACCCCCTTCTCTGTTATCCAGGCTATTAAACGCCTCTAGTGGCTTACCACTTATCACTGCACCCCTTTCTGGCTAACAAGTACTTTCTTCTCTAGCTTTCAACAGAAAAACCTCAAGCAACCTCCAGATGGTCTTCCTTCCATTTTCTTGCTGTTTCTCTTCATCTGCTGCCCCAGGCTGGCTTTACTTATGTTAGAGGCTCCCTTCTCCCTCCCCAAGTATCCACTGGGTTGGACCATGACTATGTATGAGTAGCTTACTGCAATCTAAGCTCAACCACAAAGCCCAAGACTGACATTCCTGTACCAATGGCAGTTCAGGTAGAGACTCTTATTTCCTCATAAACAGTGTGACTGGGAAAAAAATGCTAATTACATACCCACTCCCCACAAAATACAAGTTCCCTTCATGTCAGTCTTCAACAACCTAGCTGGAGAGGCGCAGGGCACATCCCTCTCTGCCTCTGAAGACTCAACTGGTATTATTAAACTAGAGGTGCCTGAACCATCCATGAGCAGCAGGAGCTGAACTCCATTTTTTCACATACTCACAACTTACACAGCCACATCCTCAGAGCCCTATCCACATTCCTTTGCATACACCTGCTGAAAGGCAACACTCTTCCCAGCTCTAATCCACTCAGCTTTCGCTTCTACTCTGATGGCTCTCAACAGCAACTGTTCAATCTTCTATTGTTTTGTCTCCATTTTTAGCCTCCACATATGATCATGAACTGGCTTTCCCCATGTAGCTAAGATGCCATCACCCCCAACAGGTGCAGTAGCAAATTGCCAAATGATAGTGAAAACCTGCAGCCCTGCCCTGAATCCCTCTCAAGGGGGCCATAGAAACCCACTTGGCCATCCTTACCAACTCGGTATGCGGAGTGGAGGTAGTGCAGACCCTGGGGGCTCACAGGCTGACTGTGCTGCTCATCCTCGGCAGGAAAACCCCCTGTAACAAGGGAGTTGGGCTGTGAGGACAGAGTTGTCAAGGAAGCCCCCTGAATCGCTGGGAACGTTGATCCTGCATGGACACTTCCTACTGAAGAGAGCAAAACAGCAGCATTAGGACCCACCACCAGCCTAAAAGAAGGTTTACTTGGGCCATCATCTCCCTCACCTGACCGCCCCCTGCCAATGTAGTGTTCTGTTCCTCTAAACAGAACAATACAGCAACCAAAAACCACAGACTTACAACTGAAATACAATGGGCTAGCAATATCTCTATTTTGTTTGCAAGCAGGGCCTAAAGGGGGTCAGTTACATGGTTGTCCATCTCTTTTGCAGTATACCATGAACATGCACATCATCCATGTTTTACATATAAATACATGTGTTGACTCAAAGGTCTTTGCTATTATTAAATGACATGTCTGGTTCTGATTTTTTGTCCAAGAAAACAAGCAAGTGCATGTCTACACCTGATGAGAAACTGCTGAGGAAAATCATTGAGCAGGAACAGTATTAAGTCATTCAAAGATCAAGTCCAACATTATGAGGTTCCTCCATTTCTGCTGTAAGACAGCTATGACTTCATCCAACTACCAGGTGGGAAGAGTGTTACTGGAGGTTAGCCTCCAATCCATCCTGGGAAGGAACAGCCATTGCATACACCGGCAGCACATACCAACAGTAAAAATAGCAAGGAAACTTGAGAAGCTGTGTCACCTTCAGACACTTAACTAGTATGGGCAAAATCAAGGGAAATCACAGGAAAATCCATTACATTGTACCACCTAAACTTGTACAGACAGGAGTTAACACTGAGCCAGTAAGCTGTACTCTGACAAGGGACTCAAGTTTATCTAACTTGCCCTCTCGAGAAAGATACGGAGAGGAAAAAGCAAGGTTTGCCTCAGAATTCCAGAGCAGAGATGCCATTAGGTGTGTGCACATTGTTACCCTTATTTCACAGCTTCTCTGTGGTGCTACTATACCAGCTTGGGCAATGCCACAAGTTCCAATTTCTCCTCTTCCCCTGCCACCTCCAGCATTTTTTTTTTAAATGTTCACTAGTGAATAGTTGAATACCTGAGAATAATGTGCCTCCCAGGAAAGATCTGTCTGACCTCCTCAACCAAGCAGACACACAGTGCCAAACAACCCACAAAGGGGGGCAAAATCCATGTTGAATTTGAAGTCTGGCCAAGGAGAATAACCCGTAAGAATGAGCTGAACTGTTGCCAGAGCTCAAGCATCATCACATGACTATGTACTCCAGGAACAGTGAAACAGTATTTTAAGAACTGAAAACAGAAGTTTATGCAAGCTATAAACAATGGCAACCAGAAGGGGTGGAGTGGGTTTTTTCTTTTCTTTATTTTAAGTGCACTAGGATGAGTTAGCAGTGCTGGAAGATTCATAACTCTTTGGAGGAGTACAGAAATGGTTTCTCACAATTAAGAGTCACAGCATCAGCCCAGGACTAAGGCTGTCAGCAAAGGATGTCTTCAGATCCCGAGGCCTTCAGGACTATTCTAATTGCTTTTGTGGTGGCTTTTTGGCATCAAAATGCAAGATAAAAATAACTGAAAAGATTCTCCTGATAAATCTGGATGTGAAGGAGGCCAACACAGCTCTTCAGTGTTTTCCCATGTACCAGTCTTCTAGCACCTGGTGAGTTGCGAAGCACTGATAAGCAAATGTAGTCAAACATTACAGCCTCTCCAGTGAGGGGATAACAGAGCCTCGGTCAACCATGACCCACTGGTGCAAAACCCCATGGCAATGACAGCATATCCACAATTCAGTCAACATCTGCTGTTCCAGTGCTGCACACTACTTGATGGGTCTCCACCACCACTCTAGCCCCAACACAACACGTGAGCAATCGTTCAGATTGCCATTGACATGGTCCTGCCAAAACATCTGTCCTCTCTACAGAAGTTCCACATTTCAGGTACTGGCTGCCTCCAATCCCTGCGGGCAGGAAAGACACCTATTAGTGCTATGTAGCAGAAGTCTGCCTGCTGCCTGCTTCTTGCACTCTATTCATCTGACCCAAAGGAACCACAAGAGCCTGCTCAAGATCATCTATGCTCATCTTGCCCTAAGGAGAGGGGGAATAAAGCTCTAATAAGTTAGAAGTCAGAAAGGCCAGGAGGGCTCCAAACACACTTTAGTCTGAGAGGCCAAATAATCTCATGCTGGAAATTTAGCTGAACAGAAATTAAAGCTCCACTAGCTGAATCAGACCCCGTGATGAATCCCAGTACCCTCGAGCATGCGCATCTTTAGGCTTGGGTAGATTTGGTCAGAACTTTTCAATGCAAGAACCCTGGTTCCACTTGTGCTCAGTGAGGGGCAGGGGTACAGCTAGGAGGCACAGTAAATAAACCTGTGCTATGCACAGCCCAGGGCTGTAACACTTACTCGCTACGTTGGAAGACAGTGACAGTCCTGTCTCACTGTGATAGGGATGCACAGCAATCTGCGTCATGGACGGGACCGGCACACCAGGGAATGACACTGCTGTAGCTGCCAATGATGGTGTTGTTACCGAATAGGGGTACTGTGCTCCTATGAATGCTGGATGGACACCCTAAAATAGAAAATAAGTAACAGTCATGTCTACTTCATCTGGCCATTTAGTAGTCCAAAACATGATGTCCCCACACAAACCCCAGAACATTCCAAGTCCAATCTGACAGGGAGGAGGAAGCACAGGAAGAATCAGCACAGAAACTACGTTGCACCACATGACCATTACATTTTCTTGCTTCTCCTCCTTTTAAATCTAACCAGTTTGCAGAAAACCACTCCAAGAACTTTCAAAAATAGGCAGAGGTTAAAATAACCTTTGTTTGGTTTTCCCTCTGTAGTCTCTATTTAGCCTGCAAGCTCTCAAGAAGACAAGCTTTCTATCCAGTGCCTTCTGAGAAACTATAGAGCAATAAAAATTAAAAACTACTGATGTATTATATTTGGTATTCTCTTGAGACCTTACACGCACCCACAGAAGGCTCCTTATAATGCAAAAGCTGAGCTGGGGAGCCAAAGTAAGTATCACAAATCGGCAACTGCGAGCAGAAGCTAGACCTCAAGCCACGGCAGGTCTGAGCCCCACACTCTCCCCAGTCAGATATACTCTTTCTGGAAGCAGCCACACGAAGTCACCGTAAATGAACAAGGCACAGGCAAAACTCACCTGCGGGTACGCTGAGCCAGGCACCGGGAAGACAGCTGGGCGCGGCATATGCTGGATAGTGTGTCCAATATACTGGGGATTACAGGGGATGTGAGTCTGAAGGGTGGTGTAAGGGTGGAGGCCCTGCGTGTGTGTATGTGCCATTGCCGGCCCTGCCATTGTATGCTGCTGGTACATGGTCGACCCCACAGAGATCACCGGCATGACTGTCGCTGCTGCGGTTACCGCAGCTGCCACTGTTACAGTGGTCGGCTCAGAGGTCACCCGGTTGTCTGTCAACCCACGTGCTGCTTCAGAGGCAGCCCGTGCACCACTGGCACTGCAGCCAGTGGCACCTTCTCTCTGGGCTGGGGTCCCACCAACAGTCTGTTCGTAAAGCCAGTACCACTGGTGAGCCACTTCAAAGAGGACTTCCGGGTACACACCACCTCCTTTGGCTGCCTCTTCTACTGCCATACAGGCCTTTTCCAGCATCAGATTGTCCTGGGGGCAGTGAAAGAAAAGCAAAAGTGAAGAATGCAAAACCAGAAACACAAGAAGGCAAAACTACAACAGGAGAAAGTATAAGCCTCTCTGAAATGACTGACACTATGGGGAGCAGACAGATCACAACTATGCAGCAGAAGAACCAGTTATTCATGAAACATAAGAAATCCACAGATTTCTGGGATCAAGGCTGTCCAGTAGCAGAGGAGCCAATCCCACAGGTAACAGCATGTCCTTGATGCTGGAAATCAGCTTGCACTAGCCAGCCCCCATGTGATGCTCACCTGTTCCTTACACTGCACCAGAGCCCTCTGGATCTCATTTGGGTTCAGGGCGTGGGCATGGGGCAGGCAGCTGAGTGCCAGTTCAGCAGCTGCCCGCACCATGTTGGAGTCTCTGGCCCGTGAAGCTCTGTCTGCCAATGATGCCACTTCTGGGGGAGTCAGATGTCCGTCCCAACACTCCACCAAGATGTTCAAGGCTGCGCTACCAATCTCCATGGCCTGCCCTAAGAGTAAAAGAGAAGACTCTCACACCCACTGTATGCCCAGCACAGTTCCAGTCAGCTTTCCCTCAACGGGAGGTGCACTCCTCACTTCCTTCAGGAGCAGCAACAGAGCCCAGTTGCTCCCCTTAGGCTCTAAGTCAAATTTAGGCTCTTCCTCCCAAAAGAGAGGACAGGCAAGAGCCCTCAATAAGCAAGCAGTGAGTGAGGGTACCATTATCAAAGTTAAGCTAAAGATGCATTTGAGGCAGTAAGAGGAAGTTGCTGTAGCGGATTTTAGTACCCACAAACCACAGCCTGGACTGCCGCTCTATTTCCATTGTGTCAGGAAAACACGACTTTTCAAGGGTGTGTTTTTCAGGCTCTAGAAGTCATGTGGATAGAAAGTAGTAGTAGGGCTAGGTGCAAACAGAAGAAGAAAGAAAGTGAAATCCTGAACATGGCCAAAGAGCATGTTCAAACTTCATAAATGTCTGTCTCTTCAGGAGACCCCCGAAGGAGAAGTTAAGACCAGTCTCTGTGTGAGAAGTGATCTATGGCTCTGAGGACTGAAGGATGTTGCAGTATAAGCAAGAAGAAACAGATCACAAGAACTTTCCAGGCCAAAACAAGCATCACTATGTAAATCACTGGTGCTCAGCTTGTACTGCCAGCTGTGCCAGCCAGCACATCAGCATCACCATTTTTGGGCATAAGCTCACCTCCCTCCCCTCCTTCTTCCCCAAAACCAAGCTCCCCAATAAAGTTTTGCTGTAACCTGTGATCCAAGAGACATGGGAGGAGTAAGTTCGAGAGAGCCAGTTGGGAGACACAAAGTTGTGCAGCCCTAGTGCATACAGCCCAATCTCGAAGGCGCAGAGGTGAAGGTTGCGGTGTGGTCCCTGGTGCCCACCGCTGGAGGAAGGGTGGGTGAAGATGGAGGTACTGCTGTTTCCTCCTGCTTTGATAAGGACTGTCTTGGCCAATTCAAAGTAGAAGTGAGCAGCTGCTTCTGAGGGCTGGTTTGGGACATGAGGAGCATGGCTCTCCAGCCGTCTCCCTTTATATCTAGAGCAAAAGATAAGAGGAACCGTTCAGACAGCAACAAGTATCCTAGGTTCACTAGCTGGGGGGCAGGGTTCCTGTCTTTAGGGTCCAGAGGAAACAAAGCAAACATTCTCAAGGAAGTGTTTCCTGATGCACACTTGTTAGTTCCCTGACATCAGGCCTAGAGGTTGCCTCCGTGCATTGGTATTAATTACCTGCCAACTTCCACAGTCTTTGCACGGGCTCCCCCACTGGCTCTCCTACTGCCACTGGAAGAGGAAGATCCAAGGGAATCACTTGAAGAACTGCTGATGCTGTCACTGTCCTGTCCTCTGCCCCAGGATGTCGTTGCCCATCCCCCACGTAGTGGACGCCGACTGAGCGTTGGAGAACTGTCAGAGGTGGTTTCAGGAGCGCTGCTGTCAATACTAGCCATGCCTACAACAGCAGAACCAACACAGTAATGTCACCAGGGCTGGTAAATGTAATGTGGGTAGGTAAACTCTTACCCACATCACCTAAAGTCCCCACTAAGATCAGTCATGTCAGTGACAGTCAGCCTTACAGTTGCCAGGCATTCAACTTTGCAAATTGTGAGAGATTAAATTAGTCAGTTTGGCCACAGATATCAGCGTCATTTTAGAGTTCTTGGATTAAAAAGCAGAAAAGTTCCAGAACAATGTACCTTTATTTCCCCCTTCATACCACCCCAGCCCCTCACTCCATCTGCCAAGCTTTGTGGCAGAATATAACAACAAGAAGGCAAATATACATACAAAGTCAAGTTCCACAGATTGTATGAGTATGAAGAAAACCCTTCTGGTTTATGCTGCACAATTTACACAAAAGGTTCTTCACATCCTCAGCCTCTAAATTATACCCTTCCCAAGAGAAGTGTAGAGAGGCAGCAGCTCCTCTGAATTTGCTTCTGGACCCAGGAGCACAGTGCTCCACTCCCAGAGTCCAGCAATCATTCAGCTCCAGATATCTAAAATCCATCACCCAGAACATATCTGGTGTGAGAAAGGTATGGTAAATTGCTATACAGAAGGGGGCAGGAAATCTGAGGAGCAAAACCTATTGCTCCATGCCAAACACCTCAGAGACAATCAACTGCTTCTGTAGTACAGGAAAGGCTGACAAGTGGAATGAAAGAGCAAGGGAATTGCTGAAACCCCAGCAGGCCGCCTAGCACAGGACTGGATGCTGTATGAACTATTCAGTTCCTACCTGTGTGTTTCTTCTTCTGCCTGACAGGTGAACCCCAGCATCTCCCATTGTATCCACCTCTGTTTCCAAGGGCCAGACGACTGGGGACCTTTCCCTCTTGTTTCAAGACAGTGGACTCCACAGCTGGCTCACAGGGGGACCTCTGAGAGCTCTCTACATAAACAGGACAGTGACAAGGTAAATGTTATGATTTGTTTCTGTATCTCTAAAACCAGATGTGGCCATTTAAAAGATATAAACATCAAAAGATGCAGGATTTTTATGAAATGAGTGGTATTTATGAGCAGGATTATCTCAATTTGCTTTCAGTATATCATCCGATATATATCATCCGATATATATCATCCGATATATGCATATCATCCGATAGCAGGCCAAGAACATTTAATCTTAACAACTCAAGATTTGGAAAATTTGCTGCAACTACGGAAAAATTTTAGAATAAAAATGCTCCAGCAACCCTAACCTTATTGCAGTCTTCCTCAGCTAGTATTGATCTCTTTGGGAAGAGTTAAGACAGCATCTGCTTTCCACCAAATGCTGCTATATGTGATGTTTGCCACCAAAGTGGAGGCACAGCTTGAAGAAAACCACGTTTATCTCTAATGCCCCTCAGCAATCTTAGTTATTTATCCTACATAAAGGTACCTGACTCAGTGTGTAATTTTTTTAAATACTGCACCTCTGTGATGCAAACCTAAAAGATAGAGTCACAGTAGTTTTATGTTAGTAGTTTTATGGTTACACAACTGGGTCAAGATAGGAAAACCTGAAAATTAGCTTGAATTTCTATGCAACAACAATGTGTACCGAAATGGATCTAACCAAACAGGTAACAGGGGAATGACGTTCTATTAACCACCAAGCAGACAGATGGTAATATAAGTCACTCTGACTACTTCCTAAAACAAACAAAAACGTACAGTGACAGTTTTGCACTTTTAACAGAAGGGTTTCAGCATAGCCCTTACGCAGCACCTCTTACCCTGTGCACTCTTCTCCACGAAGTTCTCAGGACTGCTCTGGACTGCAGTGCTTACAGCAGCTTGCTGAGTGACAGAAGTCCCTGGAAGCTGCTGGATCGCTGCAGTGGACTGGGCAGCATGTTTGGAAGGAGATTTTTGATTTGCTACTGTAGGCTTGCTGGATGAGTAGAAGGAACTCAGAGTCTGTGGTTTGTGAGTTTGACTCTCTCTGTCTAGGAGTTTATCTAAAATCTTTAACAGCAAGAAAAAAAAAAAAAAGAAGAGGCATTACACTAAGACATAGAGGGAAAGTACCAAACCAGCTTCCTGGTGGACAATAAATTCCATTTGCTTGGAAAAAAAAGAAAATGTTTATTCTTTAGAAAGTAGGCATCATCTTCCTGCACTGAAGATCAGCGATGCACAGTTGAGAGCCATGTGGCCTGCATTACTGAAGAAGCAAAGATTCATTTGTACTCAGCAATATCCCCATTTTCACTTCAAAAAGCCACTAGCTTTACTTGGAAAGCACCCAAAACTCACAATACAGAAGTAATTCTGCTACATCAAGGACAGAAGAGAGGACTGTATATTTAGTTCTGCCAGTCCTTAGATGTTCTTGTTTAAGCCACCAAAATTCTTTACTCACCATTCAAAAAATCCTGTCATACCATTACTGAGAAACTGGTAAAGCGTTTTGAGACTTTCAGACACTAGAGAAACTGCCTTCTACCGGCCCACAATAACATTTTCTTATCCTTACTTATTACATAATTGGGGACAATGCATGACCACATTTTATGGGTTTGTCCATTCCTACTGTTCATTCTCATGAAATGAACACCACAAGTGTGACAGAGCATTTATTTGCAGATGACTGATATCACAGTGTCCCTGTTATCCCCTGCAGAAGAGAAGAGTATAGCAAAAGAAGTGCTTCTACTTTAGGAGACAGAAAGACACTAATAATATTCCTGCTAGGTAGAAGTGTTTCTGAATATAAAAGATTAATAAAACCCTTCCTAAAGCTTCAGCAGGTTTTGATATTTTTTCCTCCTTTGGGGTGGCGGGGGCAAAGTTTTACTATCTCTTTTGCATGGGAAATTAAGGCACAGGTGAAGTAAGCTAGTATACCAAAGAGGTGAGAGATTAAGAAACAAATGCTTTGCTAGATATACTGTTGGGCAAGCCAACATCCCTGCAGCAAAACAGAATCAATCCCCAGACCACACACAGAGTGCACACTGAAAACCCCTGGGACAAAGGACTTGTTTTAGCAGGTAAGCAAAAGCATTAAAAGCAGTGAGAACGCATCTCCCAACCGGACCTTAAGAAACCCATGGAAAGAGTGCTTCTTCCAGGGCAATGCACACTGCACAATCAGATTTTGCATCAGTGGAAGAATACAAACACTACAACATAGCTTGTAAATCATCAGTACATGACAAAGCAAATTATGCTCACTGGCAAAGCTATCAAATCCATCAAAACCCAAACATGGTTTGCTCTGCATCTCCCGCTCCCCTTTTAAAGGGAAACTCACCTTCTTCAGCTTAGACTGATCATCCTTGTACGTAATCATCAGGGCTAGTGCCAGATCCCCTTTCTCCCTTCGGGTGCCTTCACACAACAGAGGATGTTCTGCTTCACTGACAGTTGTTTTCATGCCTGCAGGCCAGAAAAGAGGGGATGAAGAGACAAGTGAGCCCATGGGACTACACCACATCCTGAGCGCTATCTATACCTCAGACTATTTTATTCACCTCCCTGTCACAGGCAAAAGAAATTTTTTTTTTCCCCCTATTTTTCTGTTAACTTCAGAAATAGGTCATGAATAAACAGGAGCTGCTGTCTGTCCCCAGAATACTAAGCTTGCTACAACTGTCAGAACAACCAGATCCTAATATGCCATGGGAAGAGTCCAGGCAAGCCCACAACTCCATCTTGAAACAAACTTTTCCAGTTTCTGCAGATGCTACCAGCCAGCATTTCCACACCATAAAGAACTCATCTTCCTCCTTTCAGAAATGAGGCAAGAGAGGACAGGCCTTGTTTAATCCATTCTAGTACTTTTTGCATGCTGCTTTAAAACAGGCATACAGTATTGTCAACATAATATATATAATCAGTGCTTTGTTGCTGAAGCTGATAAATGATAGAAGAATCCAGTATTATGCTAAGATCCTAAATTATATGATAACACTTGAGAGTACTGCTGCTAGTCTTTCACTATCATTGTCTAACCTCTTCTGAAATGATTGCTTTTTGTTCTCTGAAACTCTCCATCTCCATTAAAGCCCAGGCAATACATCTTCTGTGACAAAAGAGCAAGAAGAAAGCTAAAATTCATGTTACTACTTTAACATTCCTGTCCCATATCCCCCTTCCATTTTTCACTACTTTGCACCTCAACCCTGGCATGCAGAATCCTTCTGCATCTGGATCTGATAAACCGTGCAAACACTTTCATTTCTGCGCCAAACTGGAATGAACTACGAGCTCTCACCATCCACAATGAGATAGGATGCAGAACATGGATGAAGAAAAACTTTTCTTGTAAAAGATTCTTACCAAGAGCAGCAACAGCTGCCTCAAAACCAAGCTCTTCATCTCCAGGCATTTCATTATTCCAATTACGGCTTGGGGGTCTAGAGCCTGTAGGAGAAACCACTGAAAGAAGACAAGAGAATTAGTGCTCAGCTTTCAAAACTAGGACCTCAAGGCAAAAGCCATTTCTGAGAGCTTTCTGAATTTGCAGAGCTTCCTGTGATTCTATTCCTAGCCTTGTACGTGTTTCAAAACCACAGCACTGTCTTGTTTTTTTTTTTCCCCGTTTCTCTCTCTAAACTCAGAAGGCTTCAAACCAGGCAGGTATATTGCCAAGTCAGTCTTCTAATCCCAGGTTGTTGTGTTCTGTTTTTAAATACTAGATTTATTTTAGCTTCCTCTGAATATAACCAGCATAAGATTAGAAAAGTCAGTCATTTATAACTATTTTACAAACACACACGTGCTGAAATGTGGTAAGTTTCCAGTTGGTTTCAAATGTAAGCAGACGGAAAGATAATTTCATTGGGGCACAAAGTACCTCTAAAGCAACATGAAGGTGAAGAGCAAGCAACAGTTTGTGTGAAGAATCAAGATTAAGTTGTTCTTATACAGAAGACAGTTTCTCTTTGAAACCCCGCCCAAGACCTGGCATCTCAGAACATGCCCTTCGCACACCCAAGCCAATGCAGACAGTACCTGGAGTGCACAGGACATCAAATATAAAGCTAGCCAACATCAGAGGCAGGACAGGACGGTAATCACATAATGTCCCTTCTCGCAGTTCTTCAGCTCTTCCTCGAATAGTGTTCATCTCATTAGTGCCCAAGGGAATCTTCTTCAAGAGGGCTGCAATCTCAGACTCCTGATATG
The DNA here is from genome assembly GCF_964195595.1 of Calonectris borealis. NCBI lineage: Eukaryota > Metazoa > Chordata > Aves > Procellariiformes > Procellariidae > Calonectris > Calonectris borealis. The sequence goes on from NC_134318.1 coordinate 20,777,777, forward strand.
CCAGTTTCACCTGGTAGTATCCACAAGGAAACAGAAGAAGTTGTCATCAGCACAGGCCTTGTGGGCAGTGGATCATTTTTCCCTATACATATGTTAAGGTACAGCAACAGTTTTTATTGGATCATTAAATTATAGCAATTCTTAGCACCCTACCCACCTTTACCATTCTCTCCACTCTCAACACACAGATTTTCGAATCTAATACAAGTCTTGCCTCATATTTATACACATTTTTTTTACTCAAATTATCATTTCTGCATACAGAAAAAAACGCATCAGCTTTCATAAGAACATCAGGAGAAGCATTTGACTGGATAAGTCAGTGGAAAAGGTGATTACTCTTAATTGTAGGAAAAAAGGATGCTATGTTAAGTAATATACCCATTCGAGACAACAGGGACTGACTAGCAGAAGAATGGGCATGGGGTGGCAGCACGCATGCCACCAGGATGAAGACGGTTATATTTCACTACTCTGGCATTCCTGCATTCTCTCCATTCTTAACATGTGAAAGTGATTGTTTTCTTTTAGTTAGCAAGTGACTGCCAATCTCACAATCTTCTAATCAGACCATAAGAAGTACAGATAACAAGTGTAGTTGGTGGATACCTAGCAACAACACACACCTCCAGGGACTGAACAACCCTGCAGTAAAAAGCAAGGTGGCTGCGAATCACACAGACAAGGTCTTAATTGGACACTTCTTCTTCCTAAAAAGGAAGCCTAATAGTCATCAAGCAGTGTCCAAAATAATATGCCTGCACAGTGCACATGTTCACTTGCCAATGAATGAGATATCAGCAAGAGCAACAATTTTCAAACATGTAACAATTGCACCAATTTACTCTAAGGAATAAGTTTCAAACCATTTCACCAATGTAAATATGGACAATTCCATTTACAAATGGCTTTATTTTCCCCAGATTAGCCAAGCAAACTGGTAACATATTTAAGATAAGAAGTAAGCTGTTCTAATCGAAATAATATATTCATAAGAGATTTTGTACTCATTTAAGTATTTTCAAGCCTGTAGCTTCGTGTGAAATCAAAGGCCTGCTGGCACATGAGGTCTGAGCTTCCTATCAATGAAGGTAATGCCAGATGAAGTATACGTCTCATCATTTTTCTGGCAGATCAATGTGTGCTATTGGTATGTGCACACAATCCGTTTAGTCCCACTGCAATCAATTTTAAGGAAACATATAAAAGCATAACCAAATTTCAGGAGTTGAAATGGGAACCACATGAGCAAAAGCATTTAAGCAGCACAAGGTTGTTTATAGATAGTGCCTTTTTGAGATGTTTCATACCTCCAGAGCCTTTGTAGAGGCAGGTGGTCTCTGCAGCTCCAGAGCAAACATTCCTATTCGGAAGGCCAGGTTGTGGTACTCCAGCCGCTCACTCAACACAGTCAGCAAGAAAGCAGCTTTAGACAAGGTGTTGGTTGCCATCCAAGTCTGCTTGCTGGTTGATACCTTGTTCTTTTTGCCCTGTTTGAGGAGGAAATTGTCACAGGACTTTCTTAAATATCCTAAATGATTCTATGCTTGTCCTCCTACCCTTTGCAATAATCAGTAGACAGGAGAAAGAATAAAACACATTTAAATTTTATTCCCTTTGCTGAGGAATCACAAATCCCAGTGGTTACTGACGAGCCTCATTCCTTCCCCCATCTCACCCCAGCACAACACAGTGGAAGAGCTGGCCTGTTGATAAGACATATGTCCACTATTGGACTGATCCTGTGCAGGCAGATGTTGCATGCCTGTCCCTTCCAAGGGAACCCTTCCATAACAAACACTGCTTAGTGCCACTACAGGTGATTTTCTGTAAGTTTATGCTTATTTCTTTCCTCTCCAACCCTCTATCCTGAAACAGCAAATCTTCTAATATTTCCAATGGTGCAATTATGAAATAGGAGACTAAGGTTTTGGAGAGAACCACAAGAAACAGGAAGGTCACCTGCACAGAGCTGCACAAAAATCAAGACTTCTTATGGCTGCTGTATAATCTCATAGCGCACAGTAGCAGGTATCTCTTAAACAAAACATCCTTTGAAGCTGGTATTAAATAGGGTGTTTTGTTCAATGAGATTTAAAATAGATTCCTAAGGGAGCTGCAGCTTTTAACAGACAAACCAAGCTTGTCTCTGAAGGATAAGGAAATGTGAAGAAGCTTTTAACTAAACTTGAGTTTCTGAAGATTCCAAGTCCTGCTGAATGGCCTCTTATTTTCTTTCTCCCTTTTATTCACACACACACACACACACACAGAGTGATCAGGCACATTAATGACATCCAGACAAGTTCAACCCAGAGAAAGCATCAGTGAAGGGCCCTGAATCACAGCAAATGAGAAATGCCTGGGAATGCTGTTGTATCCATCCCACATATTCCTTCTAACTTACCCTCTACCCCCAAAACTACACAAGCTCACTCTCTACCTTAGTTGGTGGCTGCTCCACTTTGAGATCTGGAGGGTTGGCCAGTAGGTCCCTGGCGAGCTCTACGGTTAAGCGGCATGCTTCATTACTGTATCCATGTGCATACAAGGCCTCTGCACAGGCAAACAGGATCTGCAAGAAAGATCAAATGGTCATATTCAAACCACACTCCCCCACGCTGGAGCTAGCCTGCTCAAACCACTTGTCTCAAAGACTGCAAACACAATTCACACTTAACTTCTGCAGCAGGTGTTATCAGAGTCCTCCTTGCCTGGACCTTCACCACCATCCCTTTAAGCACTCTGCTAAAAAGCCTTTCTTCCATGATTAAGAAGAAAGTGCCCTCCAAGTGCTCTAAAAGATCAAAGAATAACTCAAAAAAAACTAAAACCCAAACTGACTGACTATTTCCATGCATCTCCATTTCAGCTGCTTGCTAATATAGGTGCAAGCTCTAAACGTATTTTGAGGTTATTACATGAATGTGACACAGTCTATTTAGATTGCCCCTGGCTTTCCAGAGAATTTCTGCTTACATGGTTGGATTTAAATTTTTCCTGATGGGCATGTCTCAGTCTTACTTAATTTTTAATCTCAGCTCAATTTTGCCGTTTCCAAGAGTGAGACTAGGGAAAAAGCACACACTGTTTTGCCTACATCTGTAAATCCTGGAGTGTGAGATGGGACCAGCTAAAACTGGGACACACTTAAGTTAGCACAGAAATAGGGAGTCAAGTCTGTGGGAAACAGAGGTGTGATACCACTGCATTAAGACTGTAGATACCTTATGATACAATGGGTTATGACGACATTATAGTTAAGCACTTGATTTAATAACATACTAGGTTAAGTATGACAGCGAGGAGAGTGGCGACACCATGATGTATACAATACATAAAACTGCAAAACAATGTTTTGAACTAGATTCAACTCACCTCCATCCGGTTCTCCTGCTCCAGAGGCTTTATACCAGCAAATATATCCTGCTCCTCTTCATTTCCCCCTTCAGCTTTGTCATCATCTTCCTTGGCTACCTCTTGTGGATTCAGATAGTATACCTGGTAATCGTCTTCCTCTTCACCATCATCCCCTCCCCCTGCTGCACCGTTCTCTCCCACCTCTTCTGGCTTCAGGCTCACACCACCGCTGTTCTCATCTGCAGAAGGCAGGTCGTCATCACCACTACCCATTTCCCCCACAGGATCCTTGGGCGATTTCTTGGCCATGGAACTGCTCCTGACACTGGGCTCAGGTCCCTCAGAGAAGTACACCCCACCATCCTCCTCAAAGGTGTCTCTGTAGCTCCTGCTCAGTGGGCTTTCTGTAAAACTAAATGTGTTGCTGGCTTCTGCACCCAAAGCCAAGCTGCTGTCATCCAGGCTCATCTCTGCCAAGTCCGGCTCCAGAGAGCTGTCTTCACTGCTCATGCGGCGCTTCCCACTATGTTTACTGGTCAAGCCTTTGCTCACTGGCAACTTTGCTTTGCCCACTGCAGTCTTATACACAGCTTTATCACCTTCTGCTGAAAGTCGTCTCAGAACCCTCTGTGGCGTTTCAGAGACAACTTTCCGCTTTCCAGTAAGTTCCTTCGGACGAACTGCTGGTTCCTGGGGAGAGGGACGCAGCCTGTCCCCAGGCTGCAGACATGGTCCCCCAGGCTCCTGTCCATGGGTTCTACCAGCCTCACAGGCAGTTTCTGCACACTGCAACCGGCAGCTCCTCTGCTGGATGGCCTTTACCCAACAGAACGAGTTCTTCTTGTCAGTGCTGCTATATGTAATCCCAGGAATGGGATAAGCTTCCTCCCAGTTGAAGTAACAGGCTTCCACAGCTGGCTTGAAACCCTGGAAGAGCTTCTCCAGTGATTTCTTGTGCTGACCCCTCTTAACATTATCTATGACCTTCAGCTGCCACTGTCTGAGCTGTGAGCAAAGGTCCCTGCGCCTAAAAGAAGTAAGAGGACAGGTTAGAAAGCAGACACAAAACACATTTGTGACAAACTACCTCTTAACCCACAGAACACCTCCTCCTTTTGGTCAGAAAAATCTTCTGCTGAATTAAGTATAGACAGCATTAGTAAGAAGACAGGCTGAAAAAAGGAAACAGGTATATTAACAACTAAGTCCTAGACAGGCCAATGATATAGAAACAAAATATGAACAGTACCAACATGAAAGCATGATACAAACTGGGAGGTTTAAAATTAAATACTGTCTGCTCTGTTTGCTTATCTGCCCCAGATAAGGTATTAACAATGTAAGCCTCAGCAGTCTGAGACCAGAGGGTGCCATGGGGAACTGCTCTTGGAATCATTCATAAAACAGTTTGCAGCAGCTGTGAAACGGCCCTGTGAACAACTCCAGTCAAGACGTTCACCAGTACAATCTAAACAGCCTACCCAGGGAAGCACAATGCCAGATAGGACCACCTAATCCACCTCCCAGGCGCTTACCTCTTTACCCTGATATGCTTGTCTGGAGCACAACAATTTAATTTAGGATTTAGCAGGCTGTCCTCGGGAGACAGCAGCCCTCGGCAAGCCATAGGCACAGAACAAGCAAGACAAAAATAACTGATGTTCAAATAACTCTGAGGAAGAAGCAAGCTGGTAGGGTTATATAGATTTAAATTACACAGCAGTTAGTCCTATGCCCCATATTACCACGGGAAGAACACAGTATTTCTGCATTGCCCAGCTCCAAGTCTCATGTAGGGCCTAAGCATATGAGCAAGGCAGTCTAAATGGAGTACACGTTTGGGTGATCTAATTCAAGAAGAGGAAAAGACATTTCTAGAAATTGCACCAAGTGTCCCAATCAACTGCCATCGTGTTTTCTGCCACACATTTCAGAGATCTGAATTACAAGCCCAACACTTCAATTCTCTTAGATTTCCTATCAAAAGCAAAAGCACAACAAAATCAAATCAAAACAGGGTGACCCAAATTAGGTGCAAAGGGTATTAGGACAAAAGGGTCTAAACAAAATGGACTGTTTCTATTTGTCCATTAAAGAAATTAATTAACAAGAGAGCAGACTGGTAGGGCTTAGTCAAGGAGAGGATTTTCAGAAGGAAAAAGAAGAAAGGGGAACTACTCAGGAAAGCTAACATATGGATGACAGCCTGCAATGAATTAGGAATGAGGTAGCAAGTGTCCTTATGATTCACTGGAAAGAATAGCAAGGATGGGTAGAAGAGGGTTCTTCTTGGTGACTATTCAAACACCAAGAGAATAGGTAATCAAGCAGGAGCATTTCAATTATGCATGAGCTCAAGCAGGAGATCTGAGCCAAATAACTCAAATGTGAATACACATAGCACAACTTCATACTTTATTAAAAGCCAAAATCTTTTATGGTTTTTCTATGTGATCTGATTGATGTGTGTGTTTATTTTAAGCCTTAATCCCAGTTTCCTACAGTTTTTGATTTGTCTTCATCTCCTATATTTAGCTACTTCATATAGTAAACTGTACAAGACAGAAACTGCATCCATTTTAGGGTCCCTGATATACCTTACATAGATAGGGCATTTTATTAATGTTACACAACACTTCACAGAAAGCAAATCCTGTTAATGTGTAACTATTGAAAATACCGTCCTGTTTTCATTTGTTCTGAAAAACTTTTTCTGAGCGCTTATAGCACATTAAACTTATTCAGTACATTCTACACAACACACTTTGTAGACCAGATGTACAAAACAAATTATTACCATGTCAACCACAGTATCTCAACACGAGCCCTCAGTACCTCCACTGCTATTCAACTAGTGCTAAATAAAGATGACAGTGATTTACCAAGGCCCAATATGGTTTAGAAACCTGCAGAAGTCTCACAATTTTTCCCCACACACACAATTGAAAACACTGACTGAAAATCATACACCAGTGACACTGTTTACCAATACACTGCAGAGAATAAACTCCGTAAGAGCACAGAAAGCAAAAAATGGTTCATCTTGAAATAGACAACAGTGAATGTTGTCTAAACAGAAATCCATTAAACTGCTGAATAGTTAAATTTAGAAAGCATTAAAATTTATTGGTAGTCAGTGTTATCATTCAATGAAATGTTCTCCAGTGGGACACTGAAATGCAGAATTACACTCACATGTAAAAGAGAACTCTCAGAAAACAATTTATTCACACTCTATGATGTTGCTAAAAGCGAGCAGCAATAGCAATTAAAGTTTAAAGTAATTATAGTGCTTTTGAACCTTGCATAGCACATAGTCCAGAAGGACTAATGGTTGAACAGGTAATGATACAAACACGAGACAGGAAGAAACTCTTGAGTGTGCCTGAATACCACAGAAGTAAATGAGAGACTGAATCTGATTCTGGTGCTCACCTCTGTGGACTAATAGTTGGGTCAAGGACAGCCAGCCTCCAAAGAACCACCATCTCATCACACATACTTGCACAGGCATGAGCAGCTACTTCTGACTGGCCATTGCTGCGTCCTGTGTGCCCGCTAGCACTACTGTGTGATGCAGATGTTCGCACGCTGTACCACCAGCCGGTTATCTGCAGAAGAAAATGTTCAGTGGAGCTGTGTTGTGGCCAACATCTCATCCCCTGCTCTCACTTAACCTCATAACCACAAGGAAACTGGATCTGTAGCTAGCACCATGTTTTCATTTGACTCCAAAATAACTACGAGTATTAAAGAAGTATTGGTTTGTGAGAACTAAGGGCCTCTCAAAATTTCTCTGTTTAGAAGACACGTGCCCACAGAACAAAACACTCACAGGAGGTTCTCTTACTAGAGGCCTTGGAGTGAAAAAGTGAACAAATGTGATAAATGAAGCATTTCCTTTTCCCTGCTCAAAGTTGAGGTATGTGATAGAGCAATAAGGAAACTTACACTGCAATTACAGAGTGAGATCAGTGTCCTGAACTGTCAAAGGAAACCTTTTTCCTGATATTATTTTTAAAAATATAAAAAAATTTATTACATAAACCCATCAAAAGATATCTTCTAGAAAAATAACAAAAGAATCTGAGATTCGACCACGCAACATATATCTTTAGTTTTTATCAAAATGATAGCTCATTTGTGAGTGCGATGTACTTTGTTTAGAAAAAAAACATTAAAATAAATCACCTTGACTGGGCAGAAATCAAATCAAATGTGCTGAACAAGAGTTCAGACTCCATATATTAATGTTAAAAGAATTGAGGTATTTTGGGACATCACTAAATCAGCACAAAAGCAAACTGTAACATCATTTTAGTGTGGAGAAGCACATGCCCATAATGCATAGAGACTGTTAAAAAAAAAAATTTATTCAGTCATGGATTGTATAGGCACATGGCACCAGTCACTGGCTCAGCCTGGTTCCCCAGAATTTCCCTCCCACCCCCAGCAAAGAGATTTGAATACCTGCTCATAGTTGAGACACTGGTCAGTCAGAATCTCCAGCAAAGGAGCTGCATTGCTATCCCGCCTCTTAAACATCTCCCGCACAATAGAAAGCAGGTTCCAGATTCCTTCAGGCTCTCTTCCTCGCAGGGGACGCAGGAGACAGGCCCACTCGGCAGCAGCTGGTGGCTCCGTGGAAGAGAGATACATTGAATTCACATCACTGTAGATAAAACAGAAGAGCAGGGATGAGAAAAAATTAAATCAAGCACATCCATACAAAATCCTGAGTATATTCTACATCAAGAAGTATATTTGCACCTTAAATGGGACAGATAGGCATAACCTAAAAGACAGGATGCATGACGAGACTGAGAACACCACACAAGGAAGGTATTGTGCAAATACACTGTGCTCTACTGAAATAACATTGGACAAGCTATGCAAAAATACAGTCCAGAAGAGTGACCACGAAACTAAGCATCCTTCAGTCCATGGCATCACATAAGGGTACAGCCTATACAGTGAATGAGCTTACAGATTACATGAATATCACATTTTCCCTTCAATAGGAAACAGTTTACCTGAAAACAACAGGAGAGGGTCCACAGAATTTATGAAGGGTTTTCTTTATGTTGTCACTCAGAGTAGATTCATCTAAGTACCAGGTGCTTTGATCTGATGCAGAGGGTCCGGCAGTGGGATCTTGACAAAAGAATAACACATATACAGTCTGCAGGCTTTGAAGCTATTTTCCTCTGTGTGCGCAACCACAGAGATTATAGGGAGCACACAAGCAGTGTTACTCAGTTTATTTCACTCACTGCAGAACTCACTATTCAAAACTATCTCAAAATGCTATCATAACATTACCCTAACCACTGAAAACACTAAATTGGGAGACATGGCTGGCATGCTGAATAGTAGCACTACAACCAGTGGGACCAGGAGAAATTCAAGGACTGTGCCAACAGAAACCTCATGAAGTTCAGTGAGGAAAAATGTAAACGTCTGCACCTGGGACAGACCCCATGCATCAGTACAGATTGAAAACCAAATGGCTGAGCAGCTGATAGGGTTTGGTTATTACGGTGGATGCCAAGCTGAACACAAACTAATGGCAAACTTTCACTGAAAACACAAAACAAAAGAACCAACCTGCAAACTGGGCTATATTAAGAAAAGCACAGCTAGCAGATTTAAGGAACTTATATTATCCCCCTCTACCTGGCACTGGTAAAGTTACACCTTGAATATTGTATCCAGTTTTGGGTGCCCCAGATCAGGAACAATACTGAGAAAACAGAGAGGATATAGTGGAGGGGTATCAAGATAGTTAGGGGCACGGAGCACATGACCTATGAGGTGAGACTGAGGAAGATGGGCTAATTTCATCTAAAAAGGAGAGGTTGAGGGGTGATCATTAACAGCCTACAACTACTTGGAATCACAAACACAAATCACAACGCAGACAAAGTCTTCTTGGTAGTAGAAGATTATAAAAAAGAGTATTCATACTGGACATTAGGAAAAAATTCTTGACCAAAAGGGTAGTGCAGCACTAAAATAGGAACACTCCATAATGTCTCTGGTAATCAAGACTTGGCTAAGCTAGCCCAAGCCACAGCTAACCCAATGTAGTGTTGCAAACAGTTCCATTTCAAGTAGGAGGTTGGAGACGTCCCCTCCAATCAACATCTCCAGGAATTAACACTGACTTAAAAGGAAAAATCTTCTGTTAGAAAGGTGCATTGCCTTCCTCTCCATATACTCTGAGGCATCCATTACACCAGCAAGTACCTGTTGCTGTGCCTATACTTATCCCTCTTCCTTGACCTCCACCTGCAATCCCAGCTACGTGGTAACAGACCACTTCAGAAACTCAATGCAATGGAAATATATCCACTTCCTATCTGTGACACAGATTACTGGAACAAGATATATCAAGGTTACCTGGGGCTCCACACACTGTGTTGATGGCAGTAGACTGAGAAGATAACAGCTCATCCAGCAAGCGCTGAGCAGTTGGAAGAATCTGAAAACATGAAGCAAACTTTCAATATACACAGTATTTCTTATCCTGATATACCCAGCCAAAGATCTGCCTGGTTTTTCATGACTGAAGCATAATTTCAGAAGTATCAAATACACACAGTCATATTTTCAGAAAAGACTATAGCGGGTGCTAAAGATTATACAATAGCAAACCAGCTGTTACACTTTCTTGTCTCCTTTCTCAAAGGAAACCTATATCCAAGGCTTACTTCCTACATTCACAGCCTAAGCAGTAAACAAAAGCATCATAGGTTATTAGTTCCCTTCTCATTTCTTGAGAAGTAGGAGACCACAGAGAGTGACACTGCACCTAATTTTGAGAGATACGGAAGTGACTGCAGTCAAGGTCACCATTTTCCTGCACTTTGAATGTTCCTTATTTCTTGTTCCTAAATAATTTCTCTAAAACCCAAGCTAAAGGGAACAAAGAAGCAAACTATAAATTACATCTATACATAACCTTTTGGGCAAACTTTAGCTTATTTACCATCCTGTTAGCGAAGGGACTATATATATATTAACTCAGACTCAATAGTAAACTAATGCAATCTCAGCACTAAACTAATGCAATCAGAGCTTCTGGACAATTCAGAGCATGAGCAGAGAAGGCTCACACCTGCAAAATCCTAAGCAGATATACCATTAACGTGCTCTTCTTTGAGAAGAAAAAAAAAATGCACAGTAGAAAGTGTTTTTTCCCACACTAAGTCTGGGCTGAAACCGTAGATCCATTTAGTCTTTAGCATGCATGCTTACAACAGGTTAGGCATATAGTTAGGATTTAAATGACTTGCAACAGAACATCCGATATCCCTCCACCTCTCCCCGCACAACGGCTGAGGATAAAGATCACACTTACTGTAAAGCAAGGCACATTCAGTACACCTATACTTGCAAATAATATGGACCCATCTCAAACAGATGGAAGAAAAACAATGCTTTAGATGGGTATTTTGCATTTGAGTCACATGAAGAAACAAACTCAGCATTAAACTATTCTTGTACCTTTTTCCACTACTACATATTTTAAGTCACCACGAAGCAGAAAAGTCACAGATCTAGGCAATGTCACACCTTAAGGTTGAAGTATCAGGGATCTGCAGTGACTCTCCTTCAGGCATTTTTGCCAAGATATTAATATTTAATTGGAATAGGAGTACTGGCTTCATGAAGGGAAATAGCTCTTGGGAGAAGAACTGGGTAATAAATTCCAGCGGCTAAGAATCACTGACATTTTCATAGATACAGAAAACACTTTCTACAGAGATTTTGAAAAACATCTCCTTATCTAGCTGCATTCCTACAGACCACCTTCCCTTTACACTTGAAAGTAATTCAGCATTATATTACTGTACCATAATGTAATTCACAAGCTGGAAATAAGGATAAAATAGAATAATGTGTACAGCCTACTCTAATTCTACATCATGTAGTCAAAATACAGGGTTGTGGTGGTTTAACCCCAGACAGCAACTAAGCACCACACAGCCGCTTGCTGTATCAGAGTATCTATCTCCACTCAGAAATCCTGAAGACTGGCAATGAGGTTGTTGGAAGAGTCTGGGGTGCACCTTGCCTTTTTCAAGGGAATTACACAACACAGGTTAAGATGCATCTGCCAATAAACCCCAAACTTTTCTGTTGGGCAGCATCCATCAGATTATCTGGCAAGACAGTAATAATTAAATTAAATAATCCAGATGTTCCTGGGTGCACAGCTAGTATACATGACTGACGGAGAAATAAACCCTGCAAAGAGGAGCAGACACAGAATATTTGGAAGCAAACAATTCACATGCCATTCAGGAAACAACTACCACCCTGCTAGCCTTTCAAAATCCTCCTTTATTAAGCACCAGACTATGTGACATAAAGCTCCGAGTCCTTAGGGTAAGAAGAAAAGCTTTGTCTGTTATGTAATGCAGCAAGAAGCACACACTATTAGTGCTGAACTCTCAGCAACAAAAAAGCAGTATTTTTATATCACTTTCATATTATATGATTCCTCTATTTCCTCTCATAAGAAGATCAGTATTTCTGTAGGAAATTTAGAGGACATTTTAGCAATAGAATATCTTAGTGTCCCAAGCACAGCACCATAATATGAATTTTAGGCACATGCTAACAGTAATCTGACTCCTACTTAAGACATTATGCATGCACTACTGAAATGTGACAGATACCCATGCAGGCCAGTTTTTTCTCAATGTCCTTTGGTTGAACCAACAAAAAAAAGTTGCCAAGCCTGTACATTTTTAAAGCAAACATTTCACAATCACTTAGGTATTCTTGTGTATTTTGTGCAAGCATTTTAGGCAGATGATATAAATGACCTGACCTTGAACAACATAGATATTTAAGGAATAAGAGAGCAGATTTTGCCTTTGACTAACAAAATTTCCTCTCTATTACTTTCCATAACCCAAATGATTCTTATGAATCACCAAGAAGCTACACCGGGGGAAGTCAAAAGGGCACCAATTGGGTGCATTAGAAAGTGCCCACCTAAGGCATATACAACACATTCCCTGGGTAGTCTTCTCCACTTAACTAACCAAACACACAAAAAAGAAGCAACCTGATTTGTTCTGACCTGTTTTTCACCACCATGCATTTATTTTACTGTGTTTGATCTTCCACAAGCTAAGTGCGTGTTCATGCTAATATGAATAGCCACCACTCTTCTTTCTCTTTTTAAGACACTTTTAGTCTTTTACTTGGCAATAGACAATTGTCAAACAATAGAATAGCAAACCTGAAAAGAGCAAGAACTGAAAGCCTTCCCAGAAACTCACAATCAAATAGCAAAACTGCTTATCTTGCAACAAAAGACATCATATAAATTGACCCAGAATAAAGATAACTGAATTTAACAAAAAGTCAGTCCTATCAATTGTCCCCTTTTACCTGTTGTGGAAGTTCACTGATTAGGTACTGAGCAAACTTTTGCAATTGGTCTCTTTGCAGCCGAGACAAGGACTCAGAAACAGGTGCTCGTAAGCATACCGCAGATGCCTGAAGAAAGAAAAGGAGATATAAACTGCCATTAACAGGTCAGACTTAAAGCTGTGTCCACTGAATGGATGAAGTGTCATGAATAGTAGCTGTGCTGATGCATATCACGCTTAGTCTTGATGGACAATTTTTTTTTCTGTAATTATGTGGTGTGTTGCAGATAAGATGCAAATAAGCTGTCTAGGCTTTATAAAAAGAGTTTTTAAGAGTTTCTTTTCAAGGAAACTGCTTTAACAGCTGTGCTTAAGATCTGTTGTTGCTAGCAATTGCACAAATACTGGCAGGGATTTCACAAACAAACCTCTAAAATAGGACATTATTCTTTAAGCTTCTGGCAAACCAACCAGCTCTGTGGGGGGCTGTTTCACAGAATCACAACCACCTCATTTATCTCATTAGAGGCTTTTTCTTCAATCTTAAAATCAGTCTCTTTCCATATCTTAGAACAACTTAGATAATAAAAAAAAACCCCACCACTTGTTTCTTAACCTTTTTTTCACTCTACAGAATAAAAAATGCCCAAATGGCACCTACCTAAAATTTAACCTGGAAACAGGCAAGAGCAGTTTGATAATAAAGATGCTTCTGATATTGATTTGTCTACATAGAGCAATACACCTTAGCTTGTAACTTGCTAGTGTTAGCAGTCAGTATATACAAACATGAAAATCCCTTCACTATAATTTTTCAGGTAGAAGACAGGATTGGCAGGAAAAGCATGATCTTTATCTTACACATGGTCCAAACTTTCCGAGTGTAAGTAATATAAATGAAAATTTGTTTCCTTATCCTCATTCTCCATACCCACCTTTTAAAACTGGGACTAATAATTCAAAGCGGAATCCGTTTTTTTGCCAACTCCCTGGTCCTAAGTACAGAAAGTGTACCGATATTCCAATGATTTCACAAGAGTATCAATTTAAGCCTATTACAATTGTCCATTGTGAAATATTAGCATGCTTCAGCAGGTTATTAGCACTTATTTAAGAATCTGGAGTTGATCATAAGCATGTTAGCTATAAAATGTTCTGTGACAGCAGAAAATCTTCTGTTGCTTTCAATCATGCAAGCTTAATCCTTCCTTAAGATGTACTTCTCAGCTTCCCAAAGACTGAGGAAATTAATCTGTATGCAAGACTGAACCCTCAACTTGTGTATTTCATGTTAATTCTACGCATTTTCACCTGGAGTTCGCTGGGATAAGAAACACCTACTTTTCACGCTACACAAGGCCACACAGAATACAAGCGGCCAAATAAAAACATAAACTTAACTGACTGTTTGAAATCTACAAGTCAAAATGACATTTATCTGCCTCAGTACGTGTTAAAATGAACGGGTGAACATAAAGGCCAACAGTGATCAAAATTACTTTCCTTCTGCACTCTGAATGATCAATCAACCAAAAGAAAGAGCTTTCAAATCCCGTATTTACAGAGACTTTTATTAAAAGACTAACTATTGGTGACCTTTCACTCCTTGCAGAACTGAAGAAAGAATGAGTAATTCTAGCATTTAAATGAGAAACAGGAAGGGGCCAAAAAGGACTCTGTATCTACCCTTAGCAATTTGCACATTATCAAAGGACATTCTGCAGTTTAGAGCCTCAGACAATTCACTCTGCAGACTACAACTGTGAGTGCACATTTGCACAATCTGTAACCAAAAGGAGTGCCAAGAACAACTTCCCTAAAGAGCGTGCATGTTACATAAAACTGTAATGAGGAGAGACTCGTGCCTAGGGGAGAGCAGAATGTGTTTAAAGGCCTACATTGTGTATCCGGAAGAGGCAGAGCGCCACGACGTGAGCACACCACTTGGCCCCAGCTCCGCAGGTACAGCTGCATGACGTGATCCTGCATCGATCAAACATTACCGCCACATTGTACGCACCTTTGGGTGGCACCATCTGTGGGGGTACCACAGTGGCACTCAGATGGAAACCTGTTAAAATTCAAAAGTCCAACGTTACTCTTCTGATGCTTGGGGGACAGATTCAGCTAGCACGGAAATTTAGGTATGTGCCATTTAAACAGCAAAACAACATGCCTAGCAACAACATCCATATAGGGATGGACGTGGATCTAGAGTCTCCAGCACTTGTTTCTCCCCAATCAGCTACAGCAGAATATTAGCAGAGAGGCATAACATGTTATAAGAGGTTCAAAAATACCAGCTTTTAATACATTAATTTATTTATATATGTATTTCTATTAATACTTAACAGAAAAGCAGAACTGGATAAAGCCATCCCTGAAAAGTGTGGTTTTTTCATCACAGGGTCAAAGCTAGACTATACATATTTTACTCATGATTTCTATGTTAATTAACTCTGGCAACAGTGCAGAACAGGCTAGATGACTTCTTCAGAATTATTTCTATGTCAGTCAACTTTCACAATTTTACAGTGAACTAAAGGAGGCAGCACTTACATCTGAACACTTACTTTCACTTTGTGGCTTCAGAAGCTACCCATTTCTCATAAATTATGTACCTCCTTGCAATTTTGCGAATATCCCATTTTTATAAACCATGTACTCAGAAGACAAAAAACCCCTCTTGCTTAGACTAAAATCAATGGAAAAACGAAATTTCAGCAATAACACTTGAATGAATCCAGCCCCATTAATCTGTGATCAAACAAATAAATTATGCATCTCATCTCAGCCAGGATGACAAAGAACTTTAATGAGGCTTGGCTTCGTGTAAACTCATGTACAATGCATACCAGTTGTAGTCATAATGCAGCTTCCTCTACAGATAATGGTTATCCAGAGGCACACATATTACGAGCAGGAAAAGGCCATCAGGAGCATGAATCTTCTACTTGTCTTGAAGGTCCCTATCACCAGTTAATCACTCTCTACAGCAATGAGAATCAGCCTCAGAGCCTTTTTGCTAGTCTCAAATTCAGTTTTAATGAAGCATAGAAAGCACCAAGGGTATCAAAGCCATAACCAAAATTCAGTCCAACAATATACCTTAAGTGAAAAAATATGGCTTGGGACAGATGATTGAAATAGTTTCTCCATCATCAGCACAGAGAAGTACATTATAAATCCACACTACTAAGTTTTTATTATGATATTGTGAGATTATTACAATGATGGTGTTCAGGAGTGCACGTGACCTACTAAATCCCATTTAAAACAACGTGCACTATTTCTTCCTCAAAATATAATCCCTGTGCCAATACAAACTTGCTCTTACCTTGCTTAACCTTTCTATTTCTCCTGTTCACCAGAATTCAAATCCTCTTCCTGATGTGGGTGATTATTTTGATTAGTACACATAATGTCACCCAAATTCTTCAGCCATTTTAGCAATTGGAACAGAATCAAAACAAAAGAAGGCATTTCACCACAAAATTACTGCACTGCTTATTACTAGCTACAGTTCTAATTTATGTTCCACACTTGGATAATACAACCCAAACAGTTCGGCTAGTCCTTCTGTTATACTAGAAGCATCTCAGACTAATGCCGAAATGCCCTAATTTTCACAAAAGCAAATTAAGCATTTCACAAACTGGAATTGTAGCAATTCTGTTTGAGAAAAAGAAGTATTCGAAAGGCGTTAGAGAAGAATGGGTCACAGCTATACACTCTTATCAAGCTCCTACCATGAAATTTTCATTTGTATACGAAGACAGTTAACTGACTAAATGCAAAGAGGGAAGAACAGTTATAAAAAGAGACAAAGAAAATTTAAGGGCTTCACCATGACATATCACAAGCTTCAACTCAAACTGTAGCTTGAACATGTCTGCTACTGACACTGCTAATGCAAGCAGCTCTGCCCAATTCTTTTGCACCACCAGTCTTGCTGTACTGAACAACTGTTTGTGGGATGGCACAGGAAACCACATCAGGAAAAAATTCTGGATTAAATTAATGGTTACTTTTACCAGGAAAAATAACACAATTCAGTTCACAGGGCAGCTTACAAAAGTCGGAGCATGCAGGGGCTGAAAAGTTGACTATGAGGGGGACCATTCTGGAATGCTCAGCCCAACACTACTGTTTAAAGAAATGGTCATCAAATTGTACTTGTTTACAGTCACAGTGCAACTATTGTCTTCTCCTGCAGACCACAGCTCTTACCCTCCTGCTTAAATGTGACGACAAGAATCACATCTACTGCACACCTGAGTCACCTGGCCACCTCATGGAGACCACAAGAACGTTCTTCCCTCCCACCCATCCCCTGCTCCACCTACCTGATAATGGCTTATCTACTCCATGCATAACAATACATTACAAAAACACGTCTGCATGTACCAGCAGCATTCATTCTGCAACTGCATGTAGCCCACCACAAAAAAACTAAGATCTATACCCTATTCTTGATAAGCTCCACTCCCAGGAGACCTCCAGAATAAGCTGCAGGCCAGAGGAATTGCTCTGCCAGGAGTCTCACCCCCCTGCCTACCATTTTTCTTAAATGCACTGTGGGTGGAGAGCAAGCTTAGTGCTTCTGTGAAAGCACTTAGGCTTTCTACACAGAAAGTGCATCTTACACTTCTTGTGAGCACCAGATTTACCACTCATGCACAGAACAAATATGTCAAGCAGCCAGCACCAATGTTTCAGAGGATGTGTCAGGTACATGCACTGTACAACATACTCGCTATGCGCAGAGAGCACCAGGAGTGATCTACTGCACCCACGAAGCAGGTTTTATCATGTAGTGAAGAAGGGGTAGCAGCACACTGTCCTCTCTGATACTCAATTAAGACCCATGGTTTGATCAAATGTAAAAGCTGGAAATAATCAACTGCTGCCTAGACTAGGTCCTACAAAATAGAGATGGCTTCTTTTTCAGTCCATAACCTACCCTTCTCACTGCTTTACCCCTGAAACTTAAATCTTTCAGGAAAAGTATCTAAAAGAAATGTATGCTTCTCACTGGTTAAAATCCAGTTTTCAGAATTTTAGGATAGCTACGTCAATGTCTTTTGCATTTAGTATTTATTTTATCATGAAACTCATTTATTGTAAAATTTCAGGTCTGTTTATTCATTTTTCTGAGGTCCTGTTAGTCCTCATGATTTCAGGTGGAAATGCACAAATTTGAAATACCCCAAGCTACTCAGAAAGCAACTGGAATGAAAAGATTTAAGTGACCCATGAGTTAACAACACCCTGCTAAGAATACTTCTTGCAATACAGCTTCCGAGATTTCTTCATTGAATTTGGTAGTTCTGATGCCTCTATAACAATGACAGCAAACACACCTCAGCATAGAATTTAAGAACTTTTTCTCTGGCTTCCCCAGGACTAACAGAAATGTGAAAACGAGAGCTGAACAAAAGCTTTTAGACAGGAAGTAAAGCAAGGCAATTTTGGACTTTTGTTTGTTTTAAACAAAGATAGGAGAATCTCTAAAAAGTGGAGACTTAGAGACGCAATTCAAGGAGATGCAAAGTTAGAATCCAGACTGAACCAGCTGCTGCCTTCCTCATTTGTTAAAAAGAAATTAAAACTATGATAGAAAAAAAGTCCCTGAAATCAGCACAACACACCTATTTGAGAACAGCAATAATGTCTTCAGTGTAAGGAGGTGGATATATGACTACTACAAAGGGAATGTGCAGGAGAAGGTCTACAAAAGCCAATTCTTTGTGTATATACAGTAGAACACAGTAAAAAAGTGGGGTTTTGGAATGTGGTGAAGAGGTGCTATTGTTCAGAAATTATGGATATGGATTTGCATGTGGACAAGATGACTAATTTATGTTTAAAAAAAAAAATCTTACGCTGCAAAAGGAAATGGGACAAAAAGAGCACAAAGCACATTTCAGGCTTTGTCCTGTTGATCACAATATCACAATGCACTGCCCAATCCCCCTCCAAATCAAATCCCCTCTCAAGGACTGCTTCATTTCCTGCATTTCTTTTCCCATTTGTCAGTATCTGAAACTCAAAACTGCAACCACACACCTTAAAATCATTTGGAGTAGACAACTGAAATTATATCCACCCCACCTGTAGTGCCCAGCTTCTGGGCTGCTACTCATGGGGGGAAAAAAAAAAAAAAAATCCTTCCATTAGATAAAGTTCCTCTACTAAGGAGGAAACGACGTTACTGTTTAAACCAAGTTACTTCCTTCCCTTCCACACACATAATCCTTTCTCAAGAAGCGCAGTTGCTGTATGTGTACTTGAGAAGTTCCTCCCCTGTATCATTCACCGCCTCCTCTTTTTCCCTACTCCTCTCCTCCTCCCCCAAGCACAGTTTTTGCATTAATATTTCTAGCCTTTGTTCATTTACATTGCTTTACATCTTTTTAATTTATTACTGAAACAAGTTTTGACCACAGTCTTAGCACTGTATATTAAATATTCTGCTCTTTTCCATTGTGAAAGTCCCAGGAATTACTGAATTTCAGCCAGTTGCATTTTAATTCATTTTGGTCTCTCTTAAACATTTGCCTTCCTGAAGTTCAGCAGAAGCCTTAGAGGCCTCTCTCAGCATTTCAGTTCTGACATCAGGAGCTTATTAATGCACTCAAAAGTCGGTTTAATCCTATTTAGCTCCATTTCATTGACGTTCCAAAATTACTATCTGGTCTCACTGACAACTCAATATACCTTATGTATGAGGAAGTACTTCACTTCCATTCCCAAGAACTCCTGCTATTGTTACTACAGTAGACAATGGACTAGGTAAAATCCTTTCAGACGCTTTACCCTATATTCAGATAACAGTTCATCAGTCTCTTGAAATTTGCATATCTCAATGAATATCTCGTTTTCTTTTCGTTCTCTCAAACTTTTACAGTATGACTCCCTTTTATTCCCTTTTTGAGGGTCCTTTACCTAAATTTATTCATTCCACTGATCACTGAGAGTTAAGTATTACTGGTACTAGCAACTAAACAGGCCCATAGAAGTCTCTACCCCTAATCACAGGAAAATACAGGAACTTTCCTCCTTAACATTATACAGCTTTTTATATTATCATTTTTCTTATTACAACCAAACTCAGTTCCCACATGCCAATTAATATTCTAATTCTGAAGCTTACACTTGCGGAAAAAACAACACATCTGCATTGGATTGACATGGCCCACCTACTAGCGTCTTTATTTCACATAGAATGCCTTCCTGTCTAACAGCTGTCACTGGAAAAGCCAACTCAATATTCTTCTTTACTTCAAAGGATTTAATGAAAAATCCAGAGTCCAATTCTTTGTTTAAGATAAGATTAGTTTTTATAACCATGAAACATAAAAAGAACAAAATTAAGTGAGGAGAAACAATAAAACCAGCTGTCCAGCAACAGGGAGTTCCTTCTGCCAAAATGCTACATGAGTACCTGTATTATTAATACAACTCTCTTGCTACAAGAATAATTAAATCTTGCAAACTTCCTCTCTGCCATACATGTACTTTAGGCAAGGCATTCATTTGATCAAACCACTAGAAAACCAAGTTCTCTTTATCAATGAGGAATTTAAGCATTATGGAGACAAAGACATTCTACACAGTTTTTTCCAAAATGCTGAGACAGATTAAGGATCTAATTTTTCAGAACATTTCTGGCTTTTCACTCAGTTTCACAGCTGAGCTAATTGAGGCTGAAATAAACATAGTATTTATCTCAAGACATTACAAAGAATGCATGTGGCAGGGAGTTTAGTCTAGGATGCCAGAAAAGCTTGCTTTGAGACACAGTCATACCACTGCTGTCCCATTGCAGATATGGTTTTGGGAATCTGAAATATCTAGAGACTTGAAGCTGCAATGTTCTTACCTATCTGGAGAGGGTCTTTGACAGCCCTCACCCGGAACAGCTGCTCCCCTCGCTGGAACTCATCTGCACTGCCATTCGCCAAACACGAGTACAATCTGCAAGAGACACACATAACATGTCAAGATCAGTCTGTTTTTGAGAAAATTCACATTATTATCCTCTTGCATTCTGTGTTGACATGGCTTTTGAAAAATTCTTACTATCTTCATCTTTAAGATGAAGTCCATCTCTTTTCTGCCATTTCTCCATTACAATTCAACGATAAAACTCATTAGTCTCATCCTAACTGGGCTTGTGTATAGCCACTGGCATTTCTAGGAATTTCAACCTAAGGCTCTGAAATACAAATTCATTCATAGCCTAAAATTAAGCTTTTATATAGAGTATAATATCAATTCAAGGTCCAATATTAGCATGCCACAGTGAAAACTCCTTGTACTTCTAGATGAGTTACCTGCATGCTCACATCGAGTTTTTTTTACATCTGTGCTCATGAGAATAGTGAACATGTATAACCAGCTGGCTTGTTCTATTCCCCCACAGGTGATCTTACTAATTACATCAGCACCTCTGACACTACGTCCCCCATCTGATACCAGAACTTTAGATGAATGCATCTAAGAACTTCCAGGATGATTCTTTCTAAAAGAGCATAATATCACTACTTTGCAACAAAATTCTGACTGCACCGTTACATGGGTAGGCCTCCTATAGTATAAAAGCTTCAGCAAAAATACTTTGGTAAAAGATCTAAAAGTACAGAGTTTTTGACTATGTACTCACACAATTTATGTGGAAACATAAGAAATATAGTCATCTTTCTGACAGTATCCACTCTGACCACTGATGTACTCAGCAAATTCTGATTCTCCTACTTACACCAACAAAAGGCTTGCACAGCATACTGAGCCACCCCTCCCCGGCAATTTTTCAGTCCATCTGACTCAAGCAACAGATTCAAACTGGAAAGAATACTGCATAAGACTAACATAAGAAAGACACTGAGGTGCTGGAGTGTGTCCAGAGAAGGGCAACAAAGCTGGTGAAGGGTCCAAAGCACAAGTCTTATGAGGAGCGGCTGAGGGAACTGGGACCGTTTAGCCTGGAGAAAAGGAGGCTCCAGGGAGACCTTATTGCTCTCTACAACTACCTGAAAGGAGGTTGTAGCGAGGTGGGGGTCGGTCTCTTCTCCCAAGTAACAAGTGATGGCACGAGAGAAAACGGCCTCAGGTTGCACCAGGGAAGGTTTACTTCGGATATTAGGAAAAATTTCTTCACCAAAAGGGTTGTCAAGCCTTGGAACAGGCTGCCCAGGGAAGTGGTTGAGTCACCATCCCTGCAGGTATTTAAAAGACGTGTAGACGTGGTGCTCAGGGGCATGGTTTAGTGGTGGACTTGGCAATGTTACGTTTACAGGACTCGATGATCTTAAGGGTCTTTTCCAACCTAAATGACTCTATGATTCTATAAGGACAAAACTCTACAAACAAGTTACTGTCAGGCAAATTAAAGGGTGCATTTATTCTGCTATCATTTACACACAGAACCTGCATGTGCACATGCTTTTCCTGGGACATATGCAGGGCAGCTCACCCTGAAATAAAACCCTGTATCATAGTATATCCCACAGTAACCCATCCATGTATTGCAAAATGCACAAGAGAACACCAGAAGCAGCAGATATATGGGACATCAAATGGACAACGATTCTCCTCTAGTGAACGATTCTCCTCTTTTCCTTAAGCGTCAATGAAACAGTAGTATTCATTACCTGATATCTTCCTCATTTTCTGGGAAACTCCAGAAGGCGATCCGAAGCTGCAGTTGCTCAGGCACTGGAGGATAAACTTTCTCCACCACCTCAAATGGAATGTGAAATGCAACCTGTTTTGCAGACAGTTCCACCAATGGGATCACCAGCCCATCTAGCAAGACAAGAAACAAAATGCAGTTAGCCATTCAGAGAACAAAACTCATGAGAGGCTAAAGTGATTGGAGCAGGGAGCTCTTCTACTTCCTCTCTTATCTCACTAAGTTCAAGGACCAATTTTGATAGACAGTAAAAGGCAGCACAGAAATTTTCTGAAGAATTGCCTGCCAACTTTGTGTTTGTTTTCAGCCCCCTAGGGCAGGGGTTCACATTCCTAAAAAAACAGTCCTTCATCAGGAGAGCTACATTAGCTTAGCAGACTTCAGCAACTTGAACTTTGTCTCCTGACAAAACTGAAACCATTTAGCAAGACTTAAGGTAACCAAATATTTTTCACACATTTCTGTTAGAATATGGCAGCAACATCCTCTGAATGCCAGGTGATTACACAAAGAACTATTACAGTGTATATGCACAAGACAGCAACGGAAAGGTTATCCAGGAACCTTAGTATTGACTTTTTTGGTAACATTCAGTACTCAGCAATTTACAAGATCTTAATTTCAGTTAGTATTTGTTGTTTTATTCTCCTCACCATCACCTTTTGTATCATATCTGTCTTTATGTTTCAAGTTCTTTACAGAAGCAACTGGGAATTCACATTCAGTGCTGACTATACCAAGCCCATAAGGATCTTAACTGAAGGCACCAAGAGCTTTATCCAAATACACTTAACCACCACTTTCTACCAAACTAACTCCACTTTTTATGTTTTTAAGTGCAGATGAAGATTTCTTATCATCAGGCTATGGGAACCTTATGTTTCTGCTTCACTCTGAGCTAGATTACACTCTACACAAAATGCCAGACATGCCTTATCTGCAAGCACCTCACTGCTTTACTGAGATCACTTCCCGATCCATCACTACAGCAGCCTTGGTTCCCCTGTCTTCCAAACCCTGTTGCCAACACCCTAATTAATTCAGTTTCAGATATTCGATGTTACGAGTCTTCACCTCCCTAACCAGATTCTGAAACACCACTAGAAGCCAGAATGTAAACCAATCCGGCCCTCAGCTTTCCCTCCCCACCAGCCTCCAAGCAACATATCAAAGGAAAACTTAAGCCCTGATGTCAGTAAGAGCTTTCTCACCCTCTGCCTAGAGATGCCCTCCAATCCCAACAGCTGGGAATCAGATAGGAAGGGAGAGGGCTTTGAAAGTGCATGCACACAGCAAAGCAGCCAACATCTCCCCCAGTACTGAGCAGATCGGTCAAATGGAAGGATTGCATAAATATGGAAAGAAAATACAGTTTTCAAACATCCACATTTATGATTTTTTGATTGCAGTGAAATTAGATTCATTAGGCAGCATCCAGTTCTCCCAGACAGTCAGTCTTTCGCTGCCAGGATTATTTCTCCATCACTAGTGACTTTTACTCTATGTTATAGACGGAGCCTCTGTTTTACAGTGTTATAATCCCAGCCACAAATGTGAGAACAGCAGATTGTAAAATGAACAACGATGGAAAAGTGGAGTGTCCCTTCTCTACAGCTAGCAGATAAATAAGATTTTGGCAGAAAAGTCATCTCATTTCCACTTTTGACAACCAGAACAGGTGTAAAGCTTTCATCAAGTCACTAAAAAAATTACTATTTTTAAGTAGTCACTAAAAAAAAAAATTTACTATTTTTAATTAGTGCAACATAGTCAACTTAAGTGTCATTGCTGCTACTACAATAGTAGTAGATACCACAGAAGGTCCAAACTGAGGCACTTAAATACTTGAAATTACTCTGTGCAATGAAAGGAGAAATATTTCTTGTGGTTTTAACTGCACTTTCTGTATAGAGGCACTTGATCCAAGTCTTTCATTACACGATACTAGAAAAGAGAGAACACCTAAAAAACCTCTACAAGGTACAAGACTCAAAAAAGTCTTCAGTACCAAGTGAAACACCTGCACATTCTTCAAAGAGCTGCAAGCCTGCAGCCTGGATGGTATTCCTTTTTACAAGGATTTGGTGCTGCGTATGAAGGTTAGATTAGAAATGCTAGAGACAGACTAAGTTGTCAAAAAAGCAGCAAACGCAAACGCATTCTGCTTATTATTCTATGCGTACACCTTACTCTTAAAAATATTTTACTTTACTGTTGCAATGGACTAGGACACTGTCGTGGTTTAACCCCAGCCAGCAAAAATAAACGCCACGCAGCCGCTCGATCACCCCCCCCCCGGTGGGATGGGGGAGAGAATCGGGAGGGCACAAGAAGGAAAGCTCCCGGGTTGAGATAAAAACAGTTTAATAATTGAAATAAAACTAAGTAGAACAGTAATAATAACAGTGAGAACAACAACAATAACAGAATACACAAAGCAGGCAATGCACAACACAACTGCTCACCGACCGCCGACCGCGTGCCACGAACGGGGGGCGAGCCCCCCCACACACCTGGTTTTTATACTGAGCATGATGTCCCATGGTATAGAATACCCCATTGGCCAGCTGGGTCCACCACCCCGGCTGTGCTCCCCCCTCCCGGTGCAAGCACCACCCAGCAACAGCCAAAGCATCAATGGGCCATCAACGCTCCTTTCACACCGAACCCAAAACACAGCACACCCCCCCCAAGCTAGTGGGAAGAAAGTTAACCCTGTCCCAGCTGGAACCAGGACAGACACACATACAATCAGTTACTAGGTCTCAATGGTACTAGTAGAGTATACCGGCACTAGGAGCAGTAGTAGGATCATTGCAATCACCCTCCAATCTCTCCACTACATAGTATGGCTGTTCTCTTTCAAGCTAAACTAAACTAGCTCAAGAAAAATACTTTGACAAGTGTTACTGAAATTACCTCTCCTGAGAAAACATTTCTTCCAGGTGGGAAGACAACATGAGCCCTCCTCATCTGTGCCAGTGTAAGTCCAGCGCAAGTCAGCCAGCTTGATTTTAACAGTTTTACACAATGAACTAAGGTAACAGGCTGACTTTGCATTGAACTCATTAACTGATTCATCAGCTGTACTGTGTTAGTAGTAATCAGCAGAAGACAGGTGGCCAATTATCTGGCATATCTATCATAACCCGCAGTCAGACATTCACAGCACATAGCTTAGACATTTTCAGAATAAGGTGAAAGCAGTAAAACCTGGTGGGGAAAAAATAATCTAACAAGCGATAATCTTCTCTATAAGACCATGCATCTTTCTAAAATGCTGAATTTTCTACAAGTAAAAAGAGATGTGCAAAAGAAATAGTAGAAAACAACCGAAAAGTAGAAAATTATTTTCCAATGATACTTTAAGGGCAGGTGAATTCACAGTAGCTAACTTGGCATACAATGTAAATACTAAAATTAAGAAGTTAAACTGCCCTAAGTTTCAAGGGGGTAGTCCCTATGTAGCCAAGGTGAGACACTTATCTAGAATGTGACTCAGAGCATCAGAGGATCTTTTCTTGTTAGGCCTCCTGTAAAGTCAGCTTCAGCTGAACAGTCTGAGTTAGGTGCTTAAATTAGACTCTGAATACTCTCCTTTGAGTCCTAAACAAAGAGAGATCCATTCAAAAAGTTTATCTCTAGATACACAAATCCAGGGTTTGTGGATTCATACCTACTTGTATCAAAAGGTATTATCAATAAAACAGACAAAAGGTACTCTCAGGTACTATAATAAATATATTTTGAGCAAGAAAAAAAAGGAAAAGTCTGTTAACAAAGAAAAGGAGAAAGCATCACAGCTTCTGCTCAGAAAGCAAAGATAAGGACAGCAAGGAAGATTGCAAATTTAATATAAAAAATGATACAGTAGTGAAATCAAAGATGTAATACAAAATTGACAAATCTGCAAGATAAATCTATTCAAGGGAGAAGATCATTTTAAATTGTGGAGCAAAACTAGCAAGAATCACTGTCTCCTCTTGGGAAGCAGACATGATGACCCACACAGAACAAAGGAAGCATTTCAAGTCTTGGAAGAATAAAGTCACAGGCAAAGCATAAGTAACCTCAAACAATTCTCACTCACAGGTTAAATGACTAGTAAAACCCAGGTCAGGAAGGGATTTTGAGAGGCCGTCTAACTATACCTCCTACCTAAGAGGCAGGATCAAGCATATCTAAACCATTCTGAATAAATCACCTCTCATCTATTTACTGCCACGTGGAACATGCAGCTTTTTATAAGGACTATCCTACCCTTTTTGCTATTGTTTCATATGAATTACAGGTTTGATTTTTATAGCCATTTTATAACAGCTAAAACTTTAGCATAGACATAACTATTCCTGCCGGAACAACAAGGAAAAAAACCACAAAACAGCCAACACAAGCTATGCACACAAACATGCATTTTCACCAGTGGAAACAACTTCTGTGCCAGCAGGGCTTACTGGCATAGGAATGCATGTGTGGCTACATTGCTTAACCTTTCCTAATATATGGTAGGCTGTAACAAGTTGCAGCCAACAATTATTCATAAAAACAGATCATGTTCAAACTGAGCTATTATTCCTTCAGTACAATAATTGAGTTTCCATGATAGACAAACAGAGAAGAAACTGCTTGAATAATCAGCAAAATAGGGGCCATGAGAATACCAAAGAGCTATTAAATGGAACTGAAAGAAAAACCAACTGGGCCAAGCACTGAATGCATTTGTTATCTAATTACATTATTTCCATTGGGTTACTTTCATTTGACACACGACTCTAAAAATAAACCATACATTCAAGTGAATAAATACAAATGCAAGTTAACAAATCTCACAGCAAGAGATAAGACACAGTACAAAGACAGGACGCATTGCTTTTGCTATATATATCTTAAGAAAAATGGCATGTTAGGCTGCATTATCTTTTTAGAGATGAGTCTATAGCTTTGATTTTATAGCTACCCCTAGTACCCACCTCACATCTCCCCTCACCTTTCCCGCTGGCTTCAGCCCAAAATGTAACAGCGCAGACCAAAGTAATATAACTATACACAGAACAAGCAGATGCAGAAAATTAAGTGAAGCACTTCTGATATCAAAAGCTAAAGTGAGAAGAACAGTAAAAGTAACAGGAAATAAGCAGTATGCAATCTCGACCAGTGAAGGAGGTATGGGGGGGGGGGGGTGTTATAAAACCTGTTTTACAAACCTCATTTAAAAAATGGTAAATATTACACTGCTTTTTACAGGATTTGCCACGTAGAAAGATAAATCTGTTACTGTAGAATGCACTATAAGCATTTCTGCTTGTTTTGTTTTAGTTAAGTGCCTATCAGTAAAATGCCCCTTGACTTAAGTCAATGATATATTCTCTCTCTGATACCCCTTAAAACCAAAAAGTGCTGAGAACTCTCAAATATGGACAAGCAGAGCAAGCATTACATTTAACCATAATATACCTAAATCAAAACTCTTTAAAAATATTTGGTTTCCTACTGTTTTCTATTTTTTGTACATTTCCTTCTAAAATTCTGCTGTTGGTTTTACTTTATTCTCTTGTTCTTTTTTCTTTTCTAGAAATTTATGCTCACAGTTGATGTCTTTAAGAAGAATGTGCCAGAGCAATATATTCCTTCAGGTCTCAAACTCTGCAACAAACATCAGAAAACTTCACCTTTGCCTTGAACTCTGTAATATTCGAAGATGAATGCTCTGAATGTTTCCCAAGGTGAATATTGCAAAATGAAACATAAGTCTTTTAATTAAAAATTTACTCTTCATTTCAAATAAATCAGAGCCAAGGTATTTAGGCCATTATTTACACTTCTTTACTTGTTCCTCTTCCATTTTACTGCATAATCAAAATCCTATAAAAAGCAACATATGTGTTTTTAAAAATAAGCAAAATTCACCTCTGAACTGAGCGTGACATGATATGTAACTGAAGCATGTTGCAAAAGTCTGAGATATTTTCTCTTCTTTCAAAAGCATTTCTCATCCAAAGCTCCATCCACAAAGCTCATTAACTTTAGTTCTCGTTTGAAAGAGGTATTCTGTTAAGAGCAGAACTGATTCAATGGGTCTCAGACACACCACCACCAGTCAGTTTTCTGTCACATTAACATTTTGCCCAGGTAGGTCCCAGCCCTGCGAAGTCATCAGAAAGGGAATATCTTCAGATATCTTCAGCTGAACTAATATATTTGCAACCTATGTAAGCAGTAAGGGTACATTTCTGTCCGCTTGCTGGTTTGTGGCTTTCAAGCACAGACTTGTGAGATGGGTGGCTAATACCTGTCCCATACAATTTTCCAAACTTCAGGCAACATTATTAAAAAATACAGCACATCTATAATGCACTAGTACAGAATACATAGAAATGGTGGAATATTAAGAGCATTCTTGAATAGTCTTGGGATTACAATCTTGGGAGTAAATTAAACTACAATTAAGTGTAAGCTTCATGATAGCTATGTTTCCAAAGAGGTAAAGGAAAAGTTCTCCGTCTCAGTAGGAGAGATATTGCAGTCACTCTAGTCTGTGCCTGTAAGACTTGGAACGTATGAAGTACTGAACCACAACCACCAAGCTCCAGAAGGAAACTAAATACTTAACATAAAAAAGCAACTAAAATAGCTAACATAATTTTAAACATAGAGAAGAGAGAGAGAGAATATACAAGCACTTGAAACAACAGAAGAAGTATTCACCTTTAAACACCCATGCCAAAATGGTTGTACTCTGGGTTGTAAAATGATCTTTCCAAATCACGCAGCTGGTCTCAGTGGTGTTCATGGTGGACACATACATACACACACACCACAGATTGCTCCAGCACAACTGGAGCTAATGGGTGCTCTTACGGCAGCCCAGCAGACATGCCAAGTACTGAACAGGCACCAAGAATGAACTTTCTTGCCCCAAATACAATACAAGAGAGGAAACCAAACTGGCAAGCTGAGGGGTGAGGACCCCAAGACTGATCCAAGACCCTGCAATGTCAGACCCTGATAGCTGAATGGACATAAGGAGTGGCTCCCCCTCACCCAGTCCTGGTCTAGCTTGACTATGTGCAGAATGAAGCATCCGAAAAGCTGAAGACACAGTGTAATATTCAAATACTGATTCCCAGTTGTCTTCAACTAGCATTCCTCTGTTTCAGATTAATAACTCCATGCTACCTCATACCAAGGGAAAAAAACCCACAATGTTCTTTGTAAAAAACAAGCAAACCACAGTATTGCTAAAAAGTAGGAGTTTATTTTCCTTTTACCGATTAAGGAAACCGATACAACAATACATGTTCCTGGTTCCTCAATTATTCAAGCAGTGTCAATCTCAAGAAAATAAGCAACTCCTTTACACTGGAACACCCGCTGTACCAAGTCAGAATAAAGTTTCAGCTATTTGTTTCTCAGATACTACCCACTCCAAACCAATTCCCTGCAAAACACCTCAGCATTCACAAAGCCAGCTGCAACAACAAATGGAGAACCGCAGATTCCAGAAAAAAGGCTTTGGTGGAATTCATCTGTGTGAGTTTTTCACATGCTGTGACAGACCAAGAAGGTTAGATAGTTCAAGAATAGGGATCAAGTGATGGAGAAAGGATGCTACAAACACTGCTGCTGATTGATTGTTAATCAAGCTTGCTCAGAAAAGATGACTGGAGGGAGCATTCTGACTTGAGGGCTCCTTTGGGTTTTGTTGTCTCTCAATGTTTTTGTATTTTTAAAACATCCACATACTCGTAACAGGCTAGCAAGTGCAGCTAAACTGATCTGGAAAAACAGCAAGGGCAGGGCACTGTAATGCAATCATCAGGTATTTCAGGTAAAGTTAGCCACAGGAAAAACTCTACAAATACAGGTTTCTCCATTAGGGTGGTACAGCAGGATGATATTCTACTATGCAAGAATGAAAAAAAAAAATATACATATACACACACATACATATACACACTTTTTTTTTAATAACTGAAAACATAGCCCTAGAGAGAACTAAGTGATCAACAACTAGCAAAATGCTCCAGGGGACAAATCAAGATTCAGTTTGAATCACTAGTACATTGATTTGCCCACAGGATAAAGCAAACAAAAAAGAACTATCAAAGTAACTTGGTAATATTTTTCTGTCCATGTAATTCACCTGTTAAATTTGCACATTACCCTTCTTACTGCCTGTAAATAACACAGAACTCCCAGGAAGGAAAGTTATCAACTAAATATGTTTTTTTTAAATTTAGGAACAGGTCTGATTCTCCTGTTTGCTGTTTTCTTCTTCGTCCTCCTCCCCTGCTACTACCCCCGCAAGCTTACTAACAATATTAAAACCCTAATGGGATCTGTGTTTACAAGACTTTCTTACATGTCTTATTTCCCCACCTAGATTTATACAACTCTATCTGGATCCCATAACCATTTTGCAGCAGTGAAATTACACTGAGAATAATGTCACAGGGTAGCAAATGCAGAGATATTAATACCATGTTGAAAGCAAAAAGAAGAGTTGGGGGGAGGCCTACATCAGCCCTAAGCCACAGAATGACATTTTTATGTACAAAACAGTTGAGAAGACGAATAAGCAACAGAACTTTTTCATTAGCGTTTACTGGATAAGACTGATGAGATTCATAGCCAAAAACCGTTAAAAATACAAATCCCAGATGGGCAGATTACGGTCCAGAATTGGAAACCTCACGCTTAACTGACAAACTGCAGCAACTATAACTACACAAATTCCATTACAATCATCACAATAACATTTTAAGAATGGCTTTTTTGGTTTTTTTAACCCAATGCAAAAAGGTTCGTTTTCTCACAGGAGGGTGTCCAATTCACCCCCAAAGTCTCCGCCATCTATAGCAAAAGCCATAACACAGAGTCAAATTTCAGCTCACTTTGATTTGTGAAAATTGCTTAACACTACATCACAAACAGCTCATACATGCAAGTGAAAATGTTTAATGGTTCAAACTATCTTTTTGTTGCTGTATTTTCATTTCCCTTCAAAACCAGATAAGTATATTATTTGGCTGACTGCATAAACATATCCTGACACCATGACTTCTGTCTCCAAGATTAAGGCATTTTAGGAAGCAAGAAGTAGTTTATTTTATAGGGCAGACCTTAAAATACATCAAAATATCAAAAAAAAACCCTAATTTTTTATTTTGCGCACAAACCCTGTAGATTTGCAGAATACAATACTAAATCACACTGTGGATTTGGAGTGGACGAGTGAGGGTTTTTTTTCAAGTGTCAGTGATTTTAAACCTGTTAAGGTTCCCCTTCTGGTCATCTGAATTATGAAAAAAAACATTTCTGACAAATCCATTTCACAATGGTTTTCTACACTCACTCTCTGGATGTGTACAGAGCTTAAAAAAAAAAAAACACCAAAAACCAGCTGACTTAACTTTGCTCACCTGTGGAGAAATGGCATCATCATAGTGCTAACATCAAGCGTAAAGGCTGCATCCCAAAACAATTTTTGTTAAAGAATCTGCATGCCTCCCAGAGGAGGGATCCCACTTACTCAGCTCAACTCCTGCTGTTTCAGTATTAGACTGAGTTAAGAAGTATTTTATCTTTATGTTATTACTTTTAAAGTTACATCTTTTAAATCATAAAGTGTCTGAGTATTATGCCAACTCCTGGTAACACTTCCACAAGATTTCGTGAGGCATAAAAAAGACCTACAAAAATAAAGCTGGTGAGTCTTTATAATGCTAAGCAATACCTGATAAGAGAACTAAAACTTAGAAGATGCATGATGTGTGTGTAAGGTCCAAGAGTCCTAACCCACTAAGCGTTTAAATCAGTAAGAGCATGCCAAAAATCCCACAGCCATGTCCCAACTTTCCCTACAGTAATTCATCATTTCTTCCTGTTAGCAAAAACCTTCTACCAGTAGCAAAACCTTCCACTGCTGTATAAAGGGGTCATGATCTCACTTCAGAAAGGCTTTCTTTGAGACGCTCTAGTTCCCAATGCCTCTCCTTTTAAGGCTAACAATGTTGAAACAAGCAAGCAGACACAGAGAAATAGTAGGGGTTCTTATGTTAGCCTGCAAACCGCACACTCATTCATGCAGCATTACTTTCCCTGAATTTCTAGAGATTTGTGGGGAAATGGTTCCTTTTTCTTCCCACACTCTCTCCAAATGAGACTTCGCCCCTGAGTATCAGACCCCTCAGCCCTGTGCCACACCAGATGAGAACCTGAGACACATGGGGAGCAAGTTTAACATCCTCTGACCGCCAGATCAGCTACTCAGATCACCTTGTCAGACAATCCAAATATAACTTTGTTTTGAAATTTCCACAAAATTATTCAGAAACATTCTTTCATCCCACAAAATATCAGTGTCTGCTATAATCCTACTGCAACAACAGCCAGCGGGGCTACCGTTACTCTTGCCACAACTTAATCAATAGGGAGAAATTATAATTTAACCAAGTAATGTAGTACTCGCATTACCCGGGGAAATCTGGGAGCTTAGTACTGCTGAGCAGACCTATGCTAGAAGAAAAAGGCCAATGCTTTCTGCTTACAGGACCTTATAGAAAATGACACAAGAAGCAGCCATCATGGCAAGAGGCTACAATGTATGTGAAGATGGAGGCAAACTTCTCGATACACCTTCTGGGAGCAGTTGCTTGCTTCTACTTCTCCCAACTTCATCTGCCGTTTCCTGTGTCAGCAAGAAAAATTTCAGAGGCAAAACATCTGAAGGAATCCTCTCTTCAAAGCAGCATGAGACATTAATAAGAAAAATGACTACCCCTGTTGTGTTATTCCTCCTTTCACCACTGGTAAACATGACTAAAGAGTTTCAATACACTCAAGTAAATTTTAATTGCCAAGCAGATAACCCACTGTGTAATCATCCCTCAAAGGTCCTCGTGCAATTAGTAGACAGAAGAAGAGCTGCACATCTGAAAACTTTTTCTGCACTCCAAAGGTCAGCTGGTTGAAGAACAGATTTCCCTTCTTTCCTTAAAACTTGTCTTCCTTATATCCTTAAAGCATCATAGCTACAACACTCTTACTATATTAGAAACCAGATCTCTAGAAAAAAACCCACTTGAATCAAGTCTTCAGAACTTCAGGACAAGGTAAAGGCGGAAAGCTACAAGTTATATTTGGTAACCAAAAAGATGTTTGATGGGAGAGGGAAATAAAGATGAAACCAAAATCCATTATTTGGTTTCATGACTCCAGGACAGAACACCAGCACATTCCTCCATCACTAAACTCGAATTCCTAAGATGCTAGTCACCTAAGTTCTGCCTCATGGTTGACATAAGATTTTGTCGCAAACATGTACAACGTACCTACAGAAAACATCTGCTCTGAGCAAATATCAGAAACTCTCCGAACACAAGTCAAATGCAGATCAGAAAGGTGTATTTTCCATTCAACTCTATTCTTCTCCTATGCAATAACTGTGAAAATCTTCTGCACAGGGCTGATGAAACTGGAGTATTTGGTGTTATGTTGATGCCTTATGCCAGATAAGATCTATTTGTCTCTTCAAGCTCTGAATCTCAAGAGCAAAATGTCGGTAAGCTCTTTTCTCAACTCTCACCCACTCTAACATGATTGAGATCCCAAAACTGTAACACCAGCACTAGGCAGGCAATGCAGCATTCACAACTTGACAACCTCCTCTGGAAATTCAGACAAGAAAATTCTTAATCCAAACACCCTTCCATTTCCCTCCCTAAAAAAAGAATTCATTTCAAAAAAAGAGCAGCCTGGGCAAGCAACCGACAGCTGTTAGAAATCCTAAAATGAACAGCAGATTTTTGTAAAGCAAGACAGACAGTGCTACAAAACACTGTATTCATGCCAGGGCTGGCCAAGGTTTCATGACAAATTGGGCAGCTTGCGTTCAGAATAATTCTACAGCTGATGAAGCAGATCAGCTTCAGGCAAGCCGTTTCCCCTGCACTGTTACTCCTCGCTCCCTCACCCCATGCAGAAAGCATGCTGCATAACCAGGATTGTGCATTCAGAGCACAGACATAAAAAACAGCTCCCGTTTCCTGAAAGCAAGGTTTGGTGCTACCAGTTATTCCCACTTCTGCCCCACACAAGGTATTTTAAAAGCTCAGAATTCAAAATTATCTCCAGTGGCCTAAGACAAAAAAACAAGCTACAAAGACCAACAGGGACCGGATATTTTTCTGAATGTAGACAATGGAACATAAACACAAATCAAAAAGTCAGACTGCATCACAGCTGAGCATCAATCTCTATAAAGAAGTATTGATATGTTTTCAGACGCTGAAAGGAAGTCATACAAAACACCATGCAACCTCTACTATTTAATGTGCTGCTCTCTACCATTAGTATCCATCCTTAAGTATTACATGCAAAATCAATCTCTAACCAGCTTTTTTCCTGTATCTAAATCCCAGAGCAGTGTCACTTGGCCTCCAAACAAATGCACTGGCAAACTCTGAAGAGCTGCATTATGAACATAGCAGAATGAGATCAGGCCAATTTTGTTGGGGCTGATGGGAAAGTTA
This sequence comes from Calonectris borealis, assembly GCF_964195595.1. Taxonomy (NCBI): domain Eukaryota; kingdom Metazoa; phylum Chordata; class Aves; order Procellariiformes; family Procellariidae; genus Calonectris; species Calonectris borealis. The sequence goes on from NC_134318.1 coordinate 20,812,759, forward strand.
TTGTCTGAAAAGAATAGATCAAGGATGAGGCATTCTCACCTCTACGGTGAAAAAAAAAATTAATTAAACATCTGTCAGGAACTAAAAGAAGATACCGCCTCTTAATATCACCAACAGGAAACCATCAGAGGTTTAAAAATCTGTTTCATAGACAGGAGTCAAAAGAAGTTAGATACCAAAATGCTTTTGAAAAAAATCTTACCTGACTCCTATTTTTACCTCCTTTGGTTTTGTAAAAAACTCCCCAAATCTAACTACATGTCTACGGCTTTATGGGAGGTTACAGAGCCTACTCAGCAACATCCCTCAATTCTAGGTTCTCCCACTGCAGTTCAAAGGTGCAGCACAGCAGCCCCTGACCAATCTGAACCACCACTGCAGGACACAAGCTTCCAAAGCTGGCAGTCCTCAGCCTTCCTCAAGCTCTCCACCCCCCAGCAATTGCATTTCCTCTCGCTCAAAGTAAGGCATCTGTCTGATCATTTCTTAGCATCCTATGGTTGGAGGAAGTTCCTCCCTAAAAAGAATAAATTCTCTTCCATTTCCCCCTCATCACCTATAGAGAGAACAAAAGGAGGGAAACAAAACTGGGTAGCAAGGAATATATGAAACAAGCAGACAGCTACAGAACATTTACAGAGGTAGAAAAAGCACATCTATCATTTTCAGTGCACAAAAATAGTAACAAAAGCAGCACTGGAAAACTCTGAGGCACTGATTAACTACAGTTCATTGCATGAATTTGCTTAGGCAAATGCACAGTATCTCCCAAGATCTCTCCAACATCACAAGACTGAAGCAAAGTCAACCACCTTCTGAAAATGTCCGTAGAAGTCTTGAAACACTTGCTGCTCCTAACTAGCCAGGGAAAACTAACTCCCTGTCCTTGAAAAGGATAAGCAGCTTAGCTGACCCCATGCACTACTGCTTTAAATGCAATCAATTAGTCAATGAAAACTTCTAAAGGCATTCCGGGTCAAATACAACTAACTTCTCTGTGTCAGATCACCCTCTCTTCAAGCCATGCGTGAAAGTTACATGCAGGTTAAGTTACAAACATTTTAACCTGGCCCATCTAGCTAGCTGGTGAACAAATTTACAGCTGCATTTCTCTTTTTCTCCATCTCAGCATTTACTGACCTAAATATGAGGTAGCAAATGGAATTACATGCAATATGCAGCAGGAACTGTAAACAGCTCAAGAGAATTACTAAATTATGCCCTATAGACTTCTCAAAGGTACTAGATTCTCATAAAAAGTTGTAATTTCGTTTGTACACCTATTAATTACATACCAACGCACCAGCAGGACGACCATGAAGCTTAAACGTCAAATACTTACCAATAATCTTTACATCAGCAATCAGTGTTTCCTAAAAGCATGGAACTTGGGCATTCAGGCCATCATCAAGCTATTCACTTAGCCTCTAGCATGGATTAACAAGGATTTGTGTTGGTACATTCTCCACAGATGCAAATTTACCAGGTAAGAACTCCAGTACAGGGATATTAAAAAGAAAAGAAAAAGATTAAAGGGTAAGTCTTGAGAATCACAATTCTGTGATAAACAAAAGTCAGGCAAATGTGAGCATATATTGAGAACAGTAAACCTGAAGTCCTACAAAGACCAGAAACAAGACATGGAGAGATTCCGCGAGGTCATACAATACTCAATATTCACAGGTTCCGCAAACTTTTTTGTACTTCAGGGAAGAATCTTGTTCTGTCACATACATTGACAAGATGCCAGTAAGAATGGCTTGGCTGCACATAGCCATTGTTTTAATGAATATATCTAAAAAAGAGTCCAGATGGTAACTTGACTACATTCAATTTAAGGCCACCTCACTTTTTCCATTCTTTAGTTCTGGCTGGGGAGACATGCTCAAAGCAGCATCTTTAGAGATCTCAAGCCTAATGAACAGAAAAGCTGCAATTAATTTTTCCACTAGTTTGTGTAAAAAGAAAGAAAACAAAGAACCATACTACTGAGATTTTAAAACATTGCTGTTTTCATTTTCAGATCTCCACCAATGAATTACTTGTGTTTACCAGTATTTCCGGATGCCAAAGAATGATCATCATCTGCTTAAATCTTTCACCTCTCTAAACAGAACAGGAAGCCAGAATTGGTGGCCCAGGTGTTCACATGCCCACTGTTTCAACGAGTCGCCTCATAAGTGTCTTAACTTGGGAGGAAGAAGTACAGCTGGATGCTTTCCTGTGGAGACTCTCATTGCTCGCAGACAAATTCTGTGTAACATTTCTTTTATCATCCTACCTATTTATATTTTTGTAAAAAAATGTGGACATGTTCTTCTATATTGTTTTTGGTCTCTGACCTCCCTCTTTTTCATTCTCTCAAGTCTATTCCCCCCTCTCCTGCATTGCAGCATCCAGCTTTTTTCCCACAAAGGGACAGGATTATTTCTTTTTTTTTCTTCCCCCCTCCATCTTATCCATTTATCCTTTCCCTTTCCTGTATATGCCAATCCTTGTCCCATATGAAAAAGAAGCTTGAAAGCTCTACTATAAGTCTCACAGCTACAAACTAAGCCTAGCAGACAAAAGAAAGGCATAAAAGCCACTGAGACATCAAGAAATAACACTCAGGTCCCCCTACTTGCAGCAGCCAAATGAGGATGTTAAGAATTTGTTTAAAGACTCTACTCCTGCAACCTTTTCAGGTTTTCCTCTCTATGGAAAGATAATGTCTTAACTTCCAAATTTTTTCAGTGCTAACCACACGCCAATAGAAATTTAGGTAAATACAGAAAAATCAGAACACAGATTTTCCAGTTGTATACATCTTAAACGTGTTCAACCTTCTCCTAATTGATACTGTTAAATACTGACATTTTCTCCTTTCTTAGGTTTTTATTGCAGCAACCTAGAAACACTAATAATGATTCATAATAGCAACAATATTTTATTAAACCCAGACACTTTTCACAGCATCACTTTTCTCAAAATACGCAATTCCAGAGGATTTTAAGTAATAGGTATATCACAGCCTGACAAAGTTCCTTTGTTTCATTCTTTCCAAAGATAGTGTGTTTCCAGCTGTATGGAAGCAAATATACATGAATTAAGCATAATCAAAACAAAAGAGTTTTCACAAGCCTTGCCCATAACGTTTAAAGCACCATCAAGAAGCGTACTCGAAGACACCACTTTCAGTATTTTCTGTTAAAAATGCTACACAACTAGTAAGTGGTACAATATCCACAGCCTTGCCAGAACGTTGCTGCCATTCTACACGCAAAGAAACAAAGAAGAAAGGATGCATCAAAAACCACACAAATTATGACAAGTATGAGAATCTTCTGGTTGGAAATCCTATTCGTATTGCTTAAGACTACACTGCTTCAGAGGAGGTAACTTAGAAATGTATGATATGGTATTTTGAAATTAGAACCAGTATTTTAAATAATTTGTATATTATGCATCACTGCTCTTTAATCTTTAAAAAATGAAAAATCTAGGCCTAATACATAGGCCTAGATACACACGTGCTTTGAATTTTACTTTTGGAGGTTTTGGAAGGGTGTTACAAAACAGGAGGAGGAAGGAAAGAGATTAATACAGATAACGTGGATCAAAATAAAGTTGAAAAATTAACTTCTAGCCATGACACTATTTTAAATTACCCTTATAACTGCTTTACAGTCTTACAATTAGATAGGTGACAGAAAAAAGTTGTCGGTCTAAAAAAGCAATGAAATCTTAAAGACATTCTTGCACTTTAAGAACTAAAGAATAAATTGGTTTTGACTCTTTGGAAATGTTACTCAAAAATACAAAAACAAAACAAAACAAATTTATTACAGATATTCTAAATAGAATAGTATTTACTCCAAAAGTTCATTAAAGTATGTAAAACATCTTTTGAAGCTGTACATTCCTTTCTTCCTCTGGAACAAACTGCTGTATAATAACTAGGACACCGGACAATTAAGAGGAGATGGTCTCTGCTCCCAGTTTTATAACTGGCATAAGATGTTGTTCAAATCACTGATGTCCATTTCTGTTCCCTCAAAGCTATACTGGGAGAGGAAGAGAGGTTTTTTGCTTGTTTGTTTAAAAGACCACCCTATGATCCTTGCCATTCACTTTTTTTTTTTTAAATTCCTTATTTCTGGTTTCATATTCCTTATTCTTAAAATTTAACTCACTGTGTTATCCTTTCCTTAGCATACCAGTAAAAATTACATTACTCAGCAACCACGGACTATCAAGAACTTAATGGACAAGAAAGCTCTCCTAATCACTAGACTAACTTCAATACGCACACATTTTCCTTCAATTCTATGTGAGTTTAAAAACATGTAAGGTCACCTTTTTTATATTCGGTAGCTAGTAGGGTAACTTAACTATTTTAAAAACCTAGACATCATAACCAAGCAAAGGTTCATAAACTAGACTATACAAAAAGCAACTTTCTTAGTTACCCTACAAAAAAAAAGTCAATTTGAGTACTTAAGCCATCTCTAATCCTTTACCAACTTTTCATAGTAACTGAAATCACTGAATTTACATTTGCTTAAAATTAACTTCACCATATTATTACACAAACTCTACAAAACAGACATTGATTGGAGTATATGCTACTTCAGAGAGAGAAAAAAGGGCCTGGCCACAAGTCAACATGTGAGTTTTACTTCCACAACTCATACACAGAATAATTTTTACTTTGGGTATATTATATTTGAAAACAGCCGTTCCTAGGTCTGATCAGTTCACTTCTTTTCTCACTTCTTCTTTTCTTACTAAAGCCACAAGAAAAATATAAACTGTACAAAAGGTGCTGTTTTTCTGTATACAGATTATGCTATGACTTTGTTGCTGTTCCTCAAACTGAACTGGAACTCCAAAGTTGTAAACTTGCATATTAAATCACATTTAACTGCTGGCTCCTCAAACATACAGATCATGCCACTATATTAGGACTAGAAGCAACACCAAACCAGAGCAAGAGGAGCATAGAACTGACAACAGCCCAATGCAATTCATGAAGCTACGAGGACACCTCTGCCTATTGAACAAGCCTACCTGGGTTTCTGAAACTTCCCATCACTTTCTGAACTCAGCAACCCGCAAAAAAATCTCTAATGGTCAAGTGAAGGGTCACAAAGACTCACCCATGTTGTAGGACATTAGCAAAAAGCAGACCCAGAAAATGCAGGTTCTGAAACTGAGTAATCTGCCTAGAAATGAAGATGCATCTTGAGAGTAACTAAGCTCTAATTTTAAATCTTTCAGGGTTTTCATCAGGGCAGGAATTACATCTTCTCCTACCTCTTCTCCTACATGCTTTATAGCCTATCAGAAAAAAAAATCTGATCTCTTTTGTTCCTGTCCTTTATCAGCAACACTCCAGAAGCAGCAGGATTTTTTTTTTTTTCAGTTTCATTGCCCACTGCTTTGCTGATGGGTAACCCCAGGTACACAGAGGGGACACAGCTCAAAGCATGAGGTTCTCTGTAGTGGCTGTAAGACAAACAAAATTAGTCTCCTGCTTGCTCTTCCTGCTTATAGCACCAGACTACATAGATATTCAAACACATTAATTTAACAAAGAAAACAACTTTTGGTGCTAGTATTCAAAAAAGTGATATAAGCAATAATTTTAGGCATGAAAAAAAACTTTTAAGCATGAGAAGAAAAGGCTGTTTTAACAAGTGTTATCCAGAGTAAAATACTCCACGAACAAAAGACATTTGCATTTCGTTGTAGAATTACATTTGCCCTGATAACCACACACTTCAAACCTGAAGTGTAGCTTGAGAGAAATCCTGAGATGTTTTGTCTTCACTTTGTTTTTACCTCAAGACAGAACTAGTTACCTACAGGTAAAAAATAAATAGATAAAAATAAAACCCACTTTTTAACAATGAAGAACAGGTCAAAGAAAAAAAAAAAGAGGGAGATAAAGAAAGGGATAGGAAACAAAGGGAGAGCACAATCCAGAGTCTAGGATCAAACCTGAATCCTTATCCTTGCTTCCCCAGAGGTAAACATGCCACAGAGAAGAAAAACCCCTGTAGCTTCAGTCAGCCTGCAATGCAAATAGAACATCTGTGATCTCTGGTCATTCAGTAACACAGGGATCTCCTCAAGGTGATAGGAAGGAGAAAAGAAACACAAAAAGAAAAATCCATGGATGCCAGGAAGAAAGATGAATAGAAAGATGAGACAGGAGAAAATTAGACATTTCCCAGTAGAAAGATGAGACATTAAAATAGGGAAGGAATGTGCAAGACTTCTTGTGAGGGGAAGAGAAGTTTATCTAAAGGAAGAGGTCAAAACACCACAATAGAGTTAAAACTGGATTGGTCATTTAAAATCTCAGCAGTAAAATAGCATCTTTTCCTAATAGCTTCTTTATGTGGTTTCTGCAGTACCCGCTTCTGAAAAGAGGGGTACACACATTCAATTATCTCTGAAAGGCACAGGAAAATGCAAATGAAGAGACAAATGTGTGAGAGTCATTCAAGTTGCCATCCTTCCAAAAGACAGAGGTATCACTGCCTTGTGAAACCAGCTTTTTGTTTAACAGAAACTTCTAGACAGCTTCTGAAGCAGCTTCTATCCCAGCTCTGAAGCAGTGCATTTAATTATGCCAATCAGTCTTGATAAATGACTGCCTCTAGAGCTTCTCTGTGGTGGCTTCAGCCCTAATGAATCAATGTCCCCTTTGCACCTTGTATTACAGCCCAGTAAGTCCCTTCCTCAATTTGAACTTTTGCTTCTGCTATATATCAAGTCAACACCACCAGCCACTATGGAATAGAGTACAAAAGTAGGTGAAATTAATTTACTAGGGTGAGAAAATATAGAGAAGCCTATTTTCTGCTAGCAGCTAAGCCTTCACTTTCACGTTACCTTTACTCTTTGGATAGCTGATCTCTGCTTATTCCATAAGCATTTGTGTATCTTCTCACCAACATTTATATTTTTAAAATTCTGTTGCTTCTATAAAGAAACTCATTAGGGAGCTATACAATAGTTTTGCTCAACAGCTACTGTTTTGGGTTTTTAATGTTAATAGTGAACTTGGATATATTATAACATATATTTGGGCTAAAACAGATTTGTCATGTGTTGTACTAAATTAAAAAAACACAACAAACAAGACGTATTACACCTGTACCTCCCAGAAGTGTGAGTTGATTACATCATCTCCCTCTTAATACCAGAGGCACAAATAAAGTAGGAAAAAAAAATCAACTGTAACTTCGTAATACACAGTAATAGTCAGTAACAAAACAGCAGCAAACCCGAGAGTCTTCATTTCCAGCTTCACCAGGCTCAAGGAGCGGACACACTTTGGATGACACCAACATTCTTCTCCAAAAAGAACAAGAGTCTGAAGAGCACAGTATGAATTTGAAAGAGATGATGTGTTTCTCCTGCTGTTTTCTGCAATTACTGCTTGAGCAAGGGTTAACTTTATTAAGTTTATTAAATAGTTACTGGCAATCCTGAGGAAGAAGTGTTGCTCTCTAAGCCATTTATTCTTTGTCCATATAAATTAATGAAAATCAGTCACTGTCATTTTAGCACTGTAGACACTGCTCAGACTTTGATCGGGTTGTCTCTCTAAACTGATCATACCCTCACCTCAGGCTCCGTCTATTCTCTGCCAATGATTCCCTCTCTACGGCTTATAGTTTTGAGGCACTGTGCCCAGAACTTAACGTTGCGGGCACTCCTAACAGTTTGGAAGAACATAAACTGTCTGGGGCTGGATAATGAGAACGTTTTCTAAGGAGATCACTGCCTGCATCAATTCTTAGTTAAGTCTGAGGGGGTTTTGCAATACAGTATGCAATAGTTCAAGCTTACAGTAAAAGAAAGGAAAAAAAATCAAGCTTTCTCACTAGATTAAAATAGTTTCAACACAACTCATCAGCATGCTTCCAGCAGAAGCCGGTGTGAATGAATAAATACAAACTGAGCATAAATATTGTGAACACACTATTTAGCAATCCTAAACTTCTAAAGTGTTTGGTAAACATTTATGCTTCAGAAACTGTGAAACAGAAAGGACTAAGGGTGGAAAAGAGCTTAGAAGCTTTCGAGAAGAAACAAAGCCACAGTGGGTTTGGAGAGATAATGTGTGTACTTGAACATTTCCTCTTAAGACCTCTGTCACAAAAATCCTTGTGTGAAGATAACTGATTACAAAACATTTGCAGAAACACTAGACTTATTTCAATTACCAACGAAAAATACAACTGTTTTAAAAAGTGAGAAGAGAAATGAGAGGATCATAATGGCTTTCATAATGGTTTCTGGGAAAGGAAAGACTGTCCAGAAAAGTGGAGAAAAGGCAAGTGGGTGCATTCATTGGTAGAAAGGCAAAAAATGGGTGGAATGTAATTTGATATGGAAGAAAGTGAGCTGGAGCCACAAACCAACTCAGGGAACCAGATGGTTCTGAATATACCCTGCAAGGACACTGTTCTTCAAAATATCCATTCACCCTAACTTCGGAGCTGAATTCCCTGTCTGCCCAGTACAGCTGAAAGCTTCTAATCAATGATGTATACAGGCAATGGGCAAATATCAGTTACAAGCATTACCTCATTCAAAATGAAAAAACCCAGGGGTAAAAACAAGCAATCAAGGCAGCCTAACGTGAGAACAAGTCACTTCTAAAATAAATGTTCAAAATTATGAAAGGACTCTTGGTATTCCCAAAATTGACATGCTTTGCTGAAGTTTCCTCTGGAATTTCAGTACAGGTGAATCAGTAAAGATTGAGAGCAGTTTCAAAATCTAAGGGCATCCATTAAATGGACGCAACACATTCCTCCTTCACATTAGCAATTGTACATTTGAAGAGAAAACTCCTTTCTAGAACGTAATATAAGAGGACTATAAGAGGACAGTGAAAATTAAATGAGGGAAAACCAACCAGTTACAGTCCTATTTTTCTAATGTAACTACTCAAGATATCCGACTTCATGAAGAATTCCGTTCCAAGGATCATATTAGAGAAACTCAGACATTTTTCTCCACCTTTCATCATCTTTCTAGCAAACTGATGGGGTGACTGACAAAAAAGTGAATAACTCAACTTTTTTGTGACCCTCTGCAGTTAATACTCTGTATATTTGCAACAAGCTACCCCAAGCCTTATTGTTAAATTTGCAGTAAGCATAATCATAATATTAAAAATACTCAAGAACGAAATAAAAAGTTGCAAAAAGTAGGAAAGCCATAATTGAGGTGTGTGCGGGTACTTTGTTTGTTTGTTTGTTTAAGAGGAGGACTCCCCAGCCAACAGCACTTCCACCAGTCTCAGGGGGATTCTCTTCGAACTCACTAATGAAGAACTGCGTGCTCACAAGGACAAACTCAAAACAATTGAAAAAGCTAGAAATCCTTTCTATTACATAACTTGTCTGGCTGATTCCAAATCAAAACACAGGCTGAGATCCAAACTGGAGGAAAAGACTAAGAGAATATAGTTCCTCTTGTTTTCCCTTAGCATTTAACACTGAAGAACTCGGTGTCTAACCTCATTTTTTGTTTGCATAGGCAACTACATCACAGGCCACTGCAAAATGGTAAACTGCGGAAATAAAAACACACAGCTCAATTCAGAATGAGCACATTTGAGAAGACTCACTACAACTGACATCCTCAGGATCCGGCAAGTTCTCAACACAAACTGAGTTTTTTCTGACCACAAAAACACTTTCAAAAAGAGCTGTTAAAAATAACTAACTTGGTACAGGAGTTCTGAAATCCAAGGAGATCCCAGATGATGACAGATCCCTCATCAGACCGGACTCGCTGGCAACACACTGTATACAGTTAAAGTACTTGCAAGTGTTCCATGTTGGTAGTATCATACATGACTTCATAGAGTGGATAAGTAACTATTTAGGCAGCAAATCCATGTTCACATACTTCTCGAAATAACTCTGACCAGAGCCTGGGAATTGCCAGCAAATCCCTTTAAAGCAGGCAACAGTATACTTTCAGAATGTCTCTTGTTAAAGTAAAACTTTCATACAAAGGAATTAAGTCTCTCTACAGATAAAACCTAACAAATATGAAGCAAGTACAAACAATACAACCCTTGCCTATGCAGGTCTGCAGAACCCAGAACTGCAACATCTCAATATGGTGTAAATAATTACAATTATCACAACAATGATGTTAGCTATTGTGTTTCTCATGTCAGGAAAGAGACTGAGGATTACAAATACGCACAATCTACTGAAGTGATTTTTCATTATGCAACAAGTGGATGACAGTAGAGAGAGCAACTGCTGCTTGCTTTTAATTCGGTCAAGAGAGCTAAAGGAACTAGGCCAAGACCCAGAAAAACACACAATCATACACTGAACCAGTGCAGAACAGTTGGCTAAAAGCATCTCAAAGTTGAATAGAAACGATCACCTTTTCAAATATCAGTCTGACCTGTAGATCTGTACAAACCAGTTGCATACACCCCTGCCAAACTAGAGATGTCTTACTTCCCACAGCAGTATGTTTTCAAAACTTCAGCTCCTTTCCAGCAAGAAGACTTAAAGCAAAAAGTGAAGTTTATACGCTTTGCCCTGTGCGCAATGCTTATTTCTACATCTCAGGATTCATAGCTTTAAAAAACATAGCGCCAACACTGTTCCCCTTCTTTACACCAGTAGAATGTTCCATACTAAAACCAACGTGTCCTGGCTGCAGGATCCAAGAGAGCTATCCAACCTGGATATGTATTCAGCACTTCTCTCTCTCTCTCTTGTTTTGGGTTGTTTTTTTTTTTAAAGTTTCCGTCCTACCCTCAGCTCTAATCCTGACTATTCAAGAGACAGAGGCGGTTACATATCTGGGACTAGAGACAGTTCTCAAATTTATCAAAAATTTAAAACTTAGACTGCTCTGGAAAGCCTACGGTTAATGCAAAGTGTATTTTCTGGTCCTAATCCAATGACGAGTGAGCATTTGTCCATAGCATAACATAGCCAGATTTCAGCACAGTTCAATATAAATTGCATTCTCTGTTCACATAAGGCCAACATTCAGAAGAGAATGAAGTTTTGCAGTTCCAGATAGGGAGATATTAATGAGGCAGCTGATGGTCATGAAGGTCGGCAATAACAGGAAAAGTACTGATGCTGGATTGAAATAAAAGAAAGAAGATAAAAGAAAGAGTAGAAAGGGCTTGTGTAATTTCTGTTAACTGTATGTCTGGCTTTGCTTGGTGTAAACGCCACCTGAATTCTAGGGTCAAGATGCATCAGGATAAAAGAGAAATTATGTTTCACTTTAAAAACAAAAATCAAGCAAAGAGTTAGTAGGTATATGAGAGTTTTAAATAATTTTTAATTGCTAATGTTATCTATTTTCCTGTCTGCTATTAAAAATAAATTACTATCAAAAGAAAGGAAGTATAACAACTCTTGAAGCAGACACGCTGTAGTTTGCTGATTTCTTTATGACAGTCTTAAGGCCCTTTTACTCTACTACTACAAAAGTTAGTTTGCTAATTTACTAGGAAAAAAGAGAAATGTAAAGAAACAGACAAGGAAAATAGACTGCTCTATACAATGATGGCTTACATGCCTCTACATGAGCAGTTTCATAGCAGTTACAAAAACCTCCATGAAACCTTAATGTATATCAATTAAAGCAAGTGGGAACCTATCTATAGTTCTTCTCAACCAACTCTGTAGTTTGTTTATAGAAAATTGTTTTCAGATTTCCAAGAGTAAGCCCAGAAAATCTACTCAGAAAAGCAGCACTACAGTACTACAGAGCGCATGCAGGTGAAAACTCACCCAAAAGACAGCTTTGCCTTAAGATCCCCAGTAAATTTTCAGTTTCAATCTTTGGTCAAAAATTATCCTGACAATGATCCTACACGTGACTTTTCTTTGCACCTTTGACATTCCTTCTGCAGATCTGCTCACCCACCAACCCCCCTTGCCCCACAACTTCCACGAGTCCAAAGAGCATCCCAATGAAACTGGGTGACCTCACCTTTCATTTTGACAGTGGGAGAATTGGGTCCAGCCGATTGCTTCCTCCATCCTCTCCAGTTCTGGCAAAGGCTCTCTGCCTCAGAGATGAAGGAACAAAGAGAGTCTTCTTCAAAGCGATCGGAGTCTTCAAATGAAAACCTCTCCCCGTCCTCCCACTCTGCGAACATGAGTTCCATCACATCCGACAGGCGACGTGGGGGGAAAAGAAGAAAGACAGAAACAGCACTGCTCGCTTTTAACAGGTGGATGGACTTGAGGGCTCCTGCAATACTTCAAATCTCAATCCTCATTCGATCCCCATGCTACAGTACCAGGAAAAACAGAGCCAGCGCTATCTGAGGTGGGAGAAGCAGGAAATCAACTAAGGGGAAGCTCGTAAAAATCCCAGAAAAAAACCAAGTTCTTTAAAAAGTTAAAAAAATGCTTATGTCCACAAAATGTACTTGAGGCGGAGGGGGTTTGGTTAGTCTATGAGAGCTGCCTCCAGGCGGGACAGGTGCCTGCCGCCACACGGAGGGTCTGAAGGCTCCCGACGCCCACGGCCCCGGCGCTGGAGGACAAGGGAAGGGGCCGGTTTCCTTCTCCGGGGCTCCCGCTGGGGGAAAGCAGGTATCTGTGCGCAGGGCCGGGTCTCCCTGAGGTTGTGCTTTTCTCACTCTCGGTGCAGGAACCGGAGGGCGAGGGCGGGAAGGGGCAGCGGAGGGGGAAGGGGGGGACAACTTCCCTCCCGCTCGCGGAGGCTTAAAAACGGCCCGGCGCGGCCGGGGCGCCCGCGGCGGGGGCGGCGAGACCTCCCGGCGGCTCGTCACCGGCGCCAGCGGGCGGCGGGCAGCGGCTCCGGCCTCATGGGGGCGCGGGCGGCGGCAGGCGGCGGCAGGCGGGGAGAGCCCGGCTCTGGTCGCCGGCGGGTAGGGGCGGAGGGCAGCCGGTCGCCGCCGCCGCTCCCGTCGCGGCTGGACCCCGCGGCTCTAGGTGCCCATGGCCAGCGGGGCCCCGCGCGCGGACGCCCCCCCGTGCCCGGCCCGATGGCGGTTCGCTGTCCTGGCGCGACGGCGGCGGCAGCGGCGGCGGCTGGTCCCTGCCCGGCGCGGGCACCAAGATGGCTCCGCGCTTCCCAGCTTCACCTGCGACACCCCCCCCCGCCAGCTGAGCCCTACTTCCGCCGCGGCTCTTCCGGCTTCCGCCGCCGGGCGCGCAGGGCATGCCGGGACAGCCGAGAGCCGCGGGGCGCGGCGGGGTGAGCGGCCTTGGGCCTCGCGTACGGGCCCGGACAGGGCCGCACCTCCCGGAAGGGCCGAGCCGAGCCCCAGGCTGGGGGGTCGGGCTGGGGCTTGGCTCGACCCTTCCGGGTCAGGGAGGGAACTGCCTGTGGAAAAAGGGGTGCCCGGTAGCCGGGTTAGGCGCGCTGCGAAGGCGGGTGTCCCGAGGGAGGGGCCGTGGTGCTCGGCTGGGGCGTGGCTGCCGCTTCTTAACAAGCGGGTGCACCCGGGGACAGGCCGGAGCAGCGGGCTGCGGGGCGGTTTTGCTTTGAAGGGGCTGTAATAAAACAAAAGCTTGCCTGTTGTGCCCGCTCGTACCGCCAAAGGCAACGGGAGAGCACGAGTTATGCTAAACGGCGGGATTTTACCCGCAGAACGTACCGTAGATAAGTTGCATGAGGTAGAAGTAACTCAGCTGTGATCATCTGATTGGAGATGAAAGAAATACTAAACTTCCCAGTAACGTTTTCTATTAAACAAAAAAAAAAAAATATTAGTCATGAAAGAAGAACGAGGAAAGAACACAAAGGAAATAAAACATGAGGGGAATACAGCTCTTAGAAGAACAAGCCCTGATCAAAAATACCAGTCAAACTGCAATGACATCTTTCCTCAGGCCAAAAAAGCCCCTGCCTCTCCAGCAGAGGCTGGAGGGAAGGAGGCAGGTGTCTGGGGAGTCGCAGCAGTCTGAACAACTCTGAGATTAAAACAGAAAGTAACTTGCATGTCAGTTATGTGAAGAGTTGCACAGGTTAGGTAAGGTTTTCATATCCTACCCGCACTGAAGGGGGGGGGGGGGGCACTCTGAGCTTTTTCTATAATTCTATTTTCTTTCGGAGATCTAGTGCATTGTGTCATTGTGAGAGTAGACCGGTAAAATACCAGATCGTAAGTTTTCTCTATAAGTTGAGTAAGCGTCAGCAAACTGCTATAGGCTGGACCTGTCCCCTTCCCATGCTTGTATGGAGGAAAAAAAGCAAATGACAGAAAAAAAAGAGCTAGGGAAAAAAGAATTACATACTAAGAAACGGTAATCCTAGAGCTGAGAGAAACTGAACTGCGTCTGGGAACACTCACCATCTCCCTCATCTTAATTCACTATAGTCCTTGCTCCAAAAAAATTACATTAATTCATGGGTCCTCATAGTAGGTCTTAAGAGATGCCCCTTGGACCTCAAGGGAAACTTCCAATGTGGCTTGTTCTTACATATGTAATGCTTTAAGATCTTGAAGACAAAGATGCTTAATAAAATGCCCATCAACTGTAAGAGGTATGTTTACTTGTGTAAGTGTCAGATCCTTCCGTGTCTCCTAGTGTAAAGTAACTTTTGGGAAGGGCCAGAATCCTGAGCAAAGGCAGGTGGTGGCTTTCCTACAGTAAAGGAAAAGGCGGAGTCTGTAGCCTCCTAGTCCTCAAATGTTTCTCCCAGACTTCATCTAACAATGTGTTGCTTGTCCAAAGCCACTGTTCTAAAAATACACAATTCTTTTCAGGGAATCCTCTTGAGGAGATATCTGAGGTAATATTCAGATATATGAGAAAAGTATTCACATCATGTCTTTTTACGTAAATAAATCATTTTTAGCTGAATAAACTCCCAGAACGTTAATAGGCCTGCTGTGCTCTTTTCTCAGAAATTTTTGCCATCAGGCTATCTGTGTACAGGTTCATTTCATAGGAAGAGCTCATTTATGTTCTTGCACACATAGATATGGCAAGGCTTGACATCTGACGAGTGATACTATCTTTAATAATCAGTTACACAGGAATATATGTATTAAAGCCTATTAAATCAATTCAGGATCTCCGAAACGCAGAGACTCTTTCTTGGTGACAATAAAAGAATTGCCTAGAACCTGTTTTTCAGCTAGCGAGGAATATTATTAATTAATTGTAATTACCCTGTGAGCTAATGACATACAGTTGGACAATTAGGTAATTACTGTGCTCAGTTCCTTTCTACAGGGTGCAGGGGCAGGCAGAGAGTGATACTTAGTGGAGCCTGAGGCTTTGGAGCGTCAAGAGTAAAATGCTGTGCCCTTAGTTCTACAAAGTCAAAATGTTTAGACTTTGGTTCCACAAAGATAACAGTGATAGGATACTGGATATCCTCAAAACCACCACAGCAGCATGTCAATGCTTTGCTGGTGCAAAGACTGTATCAGACTCTGCTAATACAAAGTTCTCCACAGATGTCTGAAGGAGGATCTTCATCAGTGTAACTCTAGCTGGTACCACACCACTCTCCACACTTGGCCCGTCACTGTCTAGTCCGTGGCTTCATCTTTTCCTTTTTTCCATTGTCAGTGATCTGAGGTTCGGGAACCTGGATATCATTTCTGTTTTTTTTAAGGTAGATTCGGTCCTGGTATCCTCTCACTTACAAATTTACCAGAGTTGGGGTTTTGTTAACCTTCTACCAAATTACTTTCATTAAGACCGTGTCAAAATTCAGTGTAACACCTAACCATTACAAACAACAATTTTGACCTCCTGACCAACCCAAGTCTAGCCCAAAGTCATAGCCAAGGTCGAAACAACCTCAGTCACAGTGCAGACAACGTCAGTCACGGTGCAGCATGCAAACTTGATGATTGTCTTCATCCTTCTGATGAAGGATAGTTTTCCTCAGACATAACCCACCACAGTCTTACCAGGCAGAGGTACAGGAGCTGTTTGGTTTCAGGAGGAGAAAATTTCCACGCGTAGACCAGTATCAGAATTTGAGGAATGATGCAGTTTACTACAAAATCTCTGCTCAGCTGCTCACGTGGACACCTCAGTGACCTGAGCCAATGCAGAGTTCAAGTTCTGACCTGGGCTCACAAGACAACTGTCAGTAATCAATGCTTCTTGTCAGCAGAGCTTCTGTTCCATGGTACGAGGAGGATTATCACTTCTTAAACTAAGATGCGGAAATAATTCCCAAATTCAGTAAGGATCGTCCAGGGCAGTGTTTGGAACTCCCCAAGTTCAAGAACAATTTGCATCCTCCAGGGAAAGAAAGAAGACAAGAACAAGAACACCATGAGAGAAGAGAAGAAAATACGGGAGAGCAGGATGATGCTCCCAATGTCAAGCATGTGAATCAAATGCTCCAAGAAGATGGCCAGTCTCTAGAAGCTGGGGGGAGGAGTGGGGGGGGGTGGTGTAAGAGGGGACTACTCCAGGTAAGAAAGCCTTGTTTAGTGC